>NC_057802.1:395545876-395549503 GCF_018294505.1 Triticum aestivum
CCGCTCGACGCCGTGCTCCGCCGCCCTCCGGCGCCCTCCTCTCCCCGCCAGCGACCGCCGCCCCTTCCTCCTCCCGCCGGCGAGCCGTCCGCCGCCCCGGCGAGAGCCCGAGCCGGCATCTCCCTCGATCGGATCTGGTAAAGCTCCGACGTTGACTTTCTCCTCGAACCCCTCAAATATTTTCTAAGTCTTGAGATTTTAACAGCATATGCCTCTGTTCGTGATGCTATAACTCCTTGCATGTAGTTCCGATTCACATGTGTAATATGTCAAATTGTTCGTCTCGTAATGCTCTTCACTTTGTTCAATTGCACCATGTTCATTAGAGGTCATCTTGATGCCCAAATATCTGTTGGAAGAGGGCTAGTTGCTGTTATTCTCTGGTTCTTATCAGAACTGGGAGATTTGTCATTTTTGTATCATTTATTCTGTGCATCTTATGGGCATGAGCTCGACATGTGTTTGAAGTATGCCATGCCATCTTTCCAAGGGTGTATACCATGTATTTTTTTGATCTCTGTGGTGACTAGCACAAGCATGCAAAGTAGGCTCCGTAATATTTCTGATTTCAGGGACTTAGTGATTTCTCTAAGTCTTTGTCTGCTGTTATTTTTATTGCCATGTAAACTTGATGCTACAGAGAGATCCATGCATATTTTGGAGATATTCTGTAAGTATGTTTTGTAGCTATAGTTGCAATTGATTCATTCCTGCCCTTGTTTGCAATTATGGAGTGCCATAGCATGACTCAATCTTGCTCTACTTTTGCTATAAAATAATTCTGGCAGATTCTTAACATGATATGCAATTGTTCCAAGCTTATTGTAGTTGATCCATACATGCTATGCAATTGTTCTTGCCATGGATAGCTTCATAAACATGCCATCTTGCTTTAGGTGTGCTTGGTTTGTAGTGAATTGCTCTGTAGTGAGTGCATCAAGCTCACAAAGAGGCCTACATATTATTATTTCTGCCATGCTCTGTTTTCTGCTAAGTCTGAAACCTGATAATGAAACTTTCTATGTTTATATGCTTGCCATCATATCTGCTGGTCCTTTTTGGCTTATGGTCAGTAAGGGACTTTTGTCATGTGCTTTTAGTAGAAGACTTCCATGCCTTGTTTTGCTATGTTAAGTTCCTGTAGCATGTTGATTTCGTGCTCTGAACATTGCTACCTGATGCTGTTTTCTGCCATGTCCAGTTTTTCACCGTCTTTGATCCTGTTATCTTTTGCACTTTTGCCATGCTTGTTTGAGCTTGTTATGTTGTGAACTAGCCGTAGCTCAGTGTTCATCTTTTGTCACGCATCTCCTGTAGTTTACTGCCATGTGCTTTGTTGCTATGTTGGAGTTCTGTAGCACTGTTGCTTGTTGCATTTTAAGTGCTATCATGCTGTTAACCGCAGATTCGTGTCATTCTTGTTTTGCTTGCCATTTGCACACCGTGCATTTGATTCCGGTGATCTTTATATCGATTTCGACCGAAATCATCTCATATTTCCATTGGCATGCTTGGTTTTCCAAGTTACTGCCATGTTCATCATTTTCCTTCCGGAGCACGCATATGCATCGCATATCATATCTTGCATATCATACATGTTTTTGCATCATGTTGCTTGTGCTTTTCTCGTGATTGATTGTGGTTCCGTTTATTTGTGTTTTTGTCTTGGGTAGAGCCGGGAGACGAGTTCGTAAACGAGGAACCTGTTGAGTACGCTTACGAGGATCAAGCTTTCAACAACTCTGAGAACCTTGCAGGCAAGATACCACCCCTCGATATCACTTCTATCTTTGCTTTGCTAGTCGTTCGCTCTATTGCCATGCTACGCTACCTATCACTTGCTATATCATGTCTCCCATTTTACCATGTCAGCCTCTAACCATCCTCTCCTAGCAAACCGTTGTTTGGCTAAGTTAACGCTTTCGCTCAGCCCCTCTTATAGCGTTGCTAGTTACAGGTGGAGTTGAAGTTTGTCCCATGTCGGAACATGGATATGTTGGGATATCACAATATCTCTTATTTTAATTAATGCATCTATATATATTTGGTAAAGGGTGGAAGGCTCGGCCTTATGCCTGGTGTTTTGTTCCACTCTTGCCGCCCTAGTTACTGTTATACCGGGATTATGTTCCTTGAGTTTGCGTTCCTTACGCGGTCGGGTGATTTATGGGACCCCCTTGACAGATCGCCTTGAATAAAACTCCTCCAGCAAGGCCCAACTTTGGTTTTACTATTTGCTGCCTAAGCCTTTTCCCCTGGGTTTTCGCGAGCCCGAGGGTCATCTTATTTTAACCCCCCCGGGCCAGTGCTCCTTCGAGTGTTGGTCCGAACCGAGCAGCCTGCGGGGCCACCTCGGGGAAACTCGAGGTCTGGTTTTACTCGTAGCTTGACTTATCCGGTGTGCCCTCAGAACGAGATATGTGCAGCTCCTATCAGGATTTGTCTGCACATTCGGGCGGCTTTGCTGGTCTTGTTTTACCATTGTCGAAATGTCTTGTAAACCGGGATTCCGAGACTGATCGGGTTTTTCCGGGAGAAGGTTTATCCTTCGTTGACCGTGAGAGCTTATGATGGGCTAAGTTGGGACACCCCTGCAAGGTATTATCTTTCGAAAGCCGTGCCCGCGGTTATGAGGCAGATGGTAATTTGTTAATGTCCGGTTGTAGAGAACTTGTCACTTGACCCCAATTAAAATACATCAACTGCGTGTGTAGCCGTGATGGTCTCTTCTCGGCGGAGTCCGGGAAGTGAACACGGTCTGAGTTATGTATGACGTAAGTAGGAGCTCAGGATCACTTCTTGGTCATTGCTAGATGACGTCCGTTCCGTTGCTTCTCTTCTCACTCTCATTTGCGCAAGTTAGCCACCATATATGCTTTTGCCGCTGCAGCTCCACCTTATAACACCTCCCTTTCCGGTAAGCTTAAATAGTCTTGATCTCGCGGGTGTGAGATTGCTGAGTCCTCGTGACTCACAGATTCTACCAAAACAGTTGCAGGTGCCGACGATGCCAGTGCCGATGATGGGGTCGATCTCAAGTGGGAGTTCGACGAGGAACGTGGTCGTTACTATGTGTCTTTTCCTGATGATCAGTAGTGGAGCCCAGTTGGGACGATCAGGGATCTAGCATTTGGGGTTGTCTTATTTTCATCTGGTTTTGGCCGTAGCCGGTCTATATGTTTGTATTTTGGATGATGTATGATATTTATTCATGTATTGTGTGAAGTGGCGATTGTAAGCCAACTCTTTATCCCATTCTTGTTCATTACATGGGATTGTGTGAAGATGACCCTTCTTGCGACAAAACCACTATGCGGTTATGCCTCTAAGTCGTGCCTCGACACGTGGGAGATATAGCCGCATCGTGGGCGTTACATGCCGAGTTTGTTCATGCTATGTGAGGGCAGTAAACCTAATCCTGGAGACCTTGTACTATGGGAGGGCAGCAAATCTAATCCTGGAGACCTTTTACTATGTGAGGGAAGCAAATCTAATCCTGGAGACCTTTTACTATGTGAGGGCAGCAAATCTAATCTTGGAGACCTTTTACTATGTGAGGGCAGCAAATCTAATCCTGAGACCTTTTACTATGTGAGGGCAGCAAATCTAATCCTGAGACCTTTTACT
>NC_057802.1:395899991-395909667 GCF_018294505.1 Triticum aestivum
GGCGGTGGACACGTCCGGTGGCGGCGGGGCGAATTTGCTAAGGTTTGCACCGCGAATATTTCGGAGGGGGGGGGTGTATAAATAGGCATAGGGAGCTAGGAGACTCCAAATGGAGTGCGGTTTTCGCCCACATGATCGTGATCGAACGACCTAGAGCATGGAAGAGACTAAGAGGGGTTTTGGGCTTTTTTGAGGGGGGTTTTTGCTACAACACACAAAAGGACCTGCGGTTGCCCGGTTAACCGTTGGAGTAACAAACGACCTCCAAATGGCACGAAACTTGACCGGTGGTCTACCGGTGGTATACCAAGGCCACTTGACAAGACTCGGTCCATTCCGAGAACGTTCAACACCCTCTCACGAAAGAAAACAAGAGGGGTGCGCCGGAGGAGGTGGGAGTGCCAGATTGCAAAACAGACAACGGGGAAAATGCTCGGATGCATGAGACGAACACGTATGCAAAATGAGATGCACATGATGACATGATATGAGATGCATGACACGAAAAAAATGCAAAACGAAAAACAAAACCCGACCACGAAGGGAATATCATAACACATAGCCGAAAATGGCAAGAGTTGAAGTTACAAATATGGAAAGTTACATCCGGGGTGTTACAACACTCCACCAGTACGAGAGGATCTCGTCCCGAGATCTAGGACTGAAAGAACTCCGGATATTCGGAACGGAGGTGGTCCTCGCGTTCCCAGGTGTTTTCTCGGTCGGAATGGTGCGACCACTTCACTTTCAGGAATTTGATAGACTTGTTGCGAGTCTTGCGCTCAGTTTCTTCAAGAATAGCAACGGGGTGCTCATGATAAGACAGATTTTCTTGGAGGTCAATCTCTTCGAAGTTGATGGTGCGCTCAGGAGTCTTGAAGCACTTGCGAAGCTGTGACACGTGGAACACATCGTGCACGTTCGCGAAGTTGGAGGGAAGCTCAAGTTGATAGGCGAGGTCGCCTCTTTTGCCAATGATCTTGAAAGGACCCACGTGTCTAGGGGCAAGCTTCCATTTGATACCGAAGCGACGAGTGCCTTTCATTGGAGAGACGCAGAGGTAGACATGGTCTCCGATCTCGAAAGCCACATCACGGTGCTTACTATCATAGTAACTCTTCTGGCGCGATTGCGCGGCTTTGAGATTTTCACGAATGACTTTACACATTTCTTCAGCTTCTGTGATTAAGTCATTGCCAAGAAGTTGGCGTTCACCAGTCGCTGACCAATTGAGAGGAGTACGACACTTTCTGCCATATTGAATCTCGAATGGGGCCTTGCCCGAACTCGCTTGGAAGCTGTTGTTGTAGGAGAATTCGGCATATGGAAGACAATCTTCCCATTTCATGCCAAAGGAAATGACACAAGCCCTGAGCATATCTTCAAGGATTTGATTGACTCGCTCGACTTGGCCACTAGTTTGAGGGTGGAAAGTTGTGCTGAAGCGAATGTTGGTGCCCATGGCCTTCTGGAAGGAGTCCCAGAACTTATAAGTGAAGATGCTTCCATGATCTGAAGAAATCAATTGTGGAATGCCGTGCAAGGAGACAATTCTGGAGGTGTATAGCTCTGCCAACTGAGCTGCTGTGATGGATTCTTTGATTGGAAGGAAATGAGCCACTTTAGAAAGCTTGTCGATGACAACGAAGATAGCATCATTTCCACGCTTGGACTTGGGAAAACCAGTCACGAAGTCCATTTCGATATGATCAAACTTCTATTCTGGGATAGCGAGAGGTTGGAGGAGACCAGCTGGTCGTTGGTGTTCTGCTTTCACTCTACGACAGACATCACATTCATTCACGAATTGAGCGATTTCTTGCTTCATTCGAGTCCACCAATACGACTGCTTGAGGTCATAGTACATCTTCGTACTTCCAGGATGAATGGAAAGAAGAGAATTGTGCGCCTCATTCATAATGACTTTCCTTAGATCACCTTTAGGAACCACAAACCGGTCCTCGAAGAATAAAGTGTCTCTGTCATCAATGCGATAGCACTTGTATTTGGAAAGACCCTTGTCGATACCACGTTTCACCTTCTTCACCATGGTATCCAGGAGTTGTGCCTCATGAATTTGATCTTCCAAAGTAGGAGAGACTATGAGGTTGGCAAGAAAGCCTTGAGGAACAACTTGGAGATTCAGCTTGCGGAAAGCTTCACAAAGATCCGGTTGGAATGGCTTGAGAATTAAGCTGTTGCAATAAGCCTTCCTGCTCAAAGCATCTGCAAGGACAATGGCTTTGCCTGGAGTATATTCAATACTCGGATTGTACTCTTGAATCATTTCGACCCATCGAGTTTGCCTGAGGTTGAGGTTGGGCTGAGTGAAGATGTACTTGAGACTCTTGTGATCGGTGAAAATGTCCACTTGTCTTCCCAACAAGAGATGTCTCCATGTTATTAATGCATGGACAACTGCCGCCAACTCAAGATCGTGAGTGGGTAGTTCTTTTCGTTGGGCTTCAATTGACGAGAGGTATAGGCCACAACTTTCTTCTCTTGCATTAACACAGCACCGAGACCTTGAAGAGAAGCATCACAGAAAACTTCAAATGGCTTGGATTCGTCAGGAGGAGTTAAGACCGGAGCTGTGACGAGTTTCTCTTTGAGAGTGTTGAAAGCAACGTCACACTCAGGAGACCAAACATACTTCACATGCTTCTGGAGGAGGTTGGAAAGAGGCTTTGCAATCTTAGAGAAATTCTCAATGAATCTTCGGCAATAACTTGCGAGACCAAGAAAACTGCGGAGCTGCTTGACATTCTGAGGAGGTTCCCAATTCACAATTGCAGACACCTTCTCGGGATTAACAGCGATGCCCTTGGTAGAGATGATATGACCAAGGAAGAACTTCATCGAGCCAAAACTCACATTTGGAAAACTTCGCATAAAATTGATACTCTCTGAGCTTGTCGAGCACCAATCACAAATGTTTGGCATGATCCTTCTTATTCTTGGAAAAGACCAAGATATCATCGAGATACACCAGGACGAATTCATTGGTATAGGGGTTGAAGATGAAATTCATCATCCGAGAGAATGTTGGAGGAGCATTGACAAGGCCGAAAGACATGACAGTATATTCATAAGAACCAAAGCTTGTTCTGAATGCTGTCTTGGGAATATCTTCTTCACGAATGCGAATCTGATGATAACCCATACGAAGGTCAAGCTTGGAGAATACTTTAGCACCTTTAAGTTGCTCGAATAGCTCATTGATGTTGGGAAGTGGATACTTGTTCTTGATTGTCTTCTTGTTCAATGGACGGTAGTCGACACAAAGTCGTTCCGTGCCATCCTTCTTCTAGACAAAAAGAACACCACAACCCCATGGAGATGAACTCGGTCTGATCAAACCCAGACGCTCTTGTTCATCGAGCTGTTTCTTCAATTCCTTCAGCTCCTTGGGTCCAAGCTTGTATGGACGCTTGCAAACGGGTTCAGTGCCAGGCTCAAGATCGATAACGAACTCAACTGGCCGGTGAGGAGGCATACCCGGAAGCTCTTCTGGAAAGACATCTTGATACTCACAAACGACTGGAATCTGAGAGATGGCATTCAACTCGCCCTTCTCATTGAGAGAAAACAACCGAATGGTTTCATCACGAGCGGCATAAATGATAACATCCTCAGAAGAGTGTGTCAATTGAATTTCCCTGGCAGCACAATCAAGTTGAGCCTTGTGCTTAGAAAGCCAGTCCATCCCGAGAATAAGATCAATATCCGAGTCACCAAGAACAATTGGTTTAGACAGAAATTTATAGTTTCCCATCTTGATGGAAACATCCGGGACACAATTATTAGATGTCATTTGCTTACCCGGGGACACAATCTTCAACGGGATAGGAATCTTTTCTGTCACAAACTCATGCTTGGCAACAAAAGGTCTTGAAATGAAAGAAAGAGATGCACCAGTATCAAATAAGACTTTTGCAGGAATATCGTTAACTGAGAGATTACCCATTATCACATCAGTAGAATCCTCCGCTTGAGCTGCATTCATCATGTTGACCTTAGCAGACTTGGGATTATGCTTGACCACTGCATTGCTGGAAGATCTCACAGGAGGAGGAGGCGGAAGACGCCTTTGGTTGAAGCATTTGTTTGCATAGTGACCTTTCTGCTGACACTTGTTGCAAGTCACCTCTGAGAGTGGGCGATGATAAGGAGCATTCGACTTTGGAGCTTGATTCTGAGACTTGTTCTGATAGCCAGAGTTGGAAGAGTGGGAAGATCCATGGCCACCTTTGTTCTTCTGCTGGTAAGGCTGACGAAACGGAGGAGGAGGAGGCAACCAGAACTTCTGTTGCTTAGCAGCCACTAGTGAGGAAGAAGAAGACTGAACTGCGTCCCTGACTCTCTTCTTAGAAGCCTCACACTTGAGCTGAGAAGCCTCTTGCTTCAATGCCATATTGTAGAAATCATCATACTTGGTCGGCTCAAAAAGCACGAGAGGTAATTGCAGATCTTCTCTAAGACCACCTCTGAATTGATAGATCATGCTCTTTTCATCAGGAACATCTTGCTTAGCGAAGCGAGCGAGTTTCTGAAACTGAGTATTGTATTGATACACGGACATGCTGCCTTGCTTGAGATTGCGGAACTCCTCACGCTTGCTCTCAACAACACTTTGTGGAATGTGGTGAGCTTTGAAATCTCGGCGGAAATCATCCCAGGTAATCACACGACCTCCTCTGGAATCTTTGTATTGTTGATACCACTCGGCAGCTTGATCCTTGAGTTGAAAAGAAGCGAACTTGAAAAAGTCCTCATGCCTGACATTGCTACATTCAAAATGCTTGTTGATGTCCACGAGCCAATCATCGGCATCCGTGGCCTCGGCACAGTAGCAGAAAGACTTGGGCTGATTTGCGAGAAACTGGTTGAGGGTAGCGAAGTGAGGCTGATTGTTGCCTTGTCCTTGATTTCCTTGATTGCCTTGCCCTTGGGTGAGTTCTTGCAAGAGTTGCAAAATCATCTGAGCATTGGCGTTGGTGGCTGCCATGATAGCTTGCCATGCCTCCGGAGGCGGAGGTGGTGGCGGAGGGTTCGCCTGACTCCCTTCATTGCGTTCCGGATTCTGACGCGTTGGCGGAGCCATCCTGAAGAGGGTGACACCCATTAGCATCTTGATAGACAAATAGACAAGTAGAATCAACGGATAGAAATTGCAACATATAGTCTTCACAATAAACATTCGAACGAGGATGAACGAATGAATTCCATAGTAAATCATCACACTTCCATTAAGTTGAGAAGCCACTTAGAAAAAGGTAAGGAATCAAGATTTGACTTCGAAGCAACTCGAATACCACAATTCAAAACAAAACAAAGTATTGGCTTGCAGAATAAGCCGGAACAAAAATATGATAGAGATTTCGTCCGAAGTTTTCGTGGTGGGGCCCACACGGGCTCGATCGTATAGCGCCATCATGTACAAGGCAGTGCACATGACATACGGAGCGTCCCCGAGTCGGCATAGCCAAGGACTCTTTAAGACACTAACCAACCGTGGAAAGGCGGACCACTAGACGTCGAACCCCAATCTCATATCATGCGTCTGTCGGAAAGATATCCTAGGAGCTACTTGAATTCCCACTTATAAACTCCCGAAACTTTCTGGTTATGCAATCTGGTGTTGGGGATACAGGGGACACAAAATATATCACCCAAACTAGCAATCCCTAGATCCAGCTGTATCCATCCGTCAACACATAACCAAGAAACCTTCGGAAATCGTGTACCTCAACCTTCGAAAAGCATCCGTTATACGAGTTATGGCAATACTCCCGAACTCCCGCCCCAGTACTGGGTGGCGTCGAGGTGATCTCACCAACAACTGCATAAAAGAGATTTCGATGTCGGCAAAGCTCAGGTATTCCAGAACTGCAACGATAAAATTGTGATGACAACACCTCGGAGCTCAACTCCCCGGGACACTGCCACAACCCCTAATGTCAGGAGGCACCAAGAACAATGTTCTCGTCACAAAACCATCGGAACGATTCTAAGATACCCGCGTGATCCTAAATTTTTTTTTTGTGAAATTTGAGGAGAGAAGAGTCAAAACTTCTACGTCAGGAGGCCTCACTAGAGCGACGAAGGGACTGAGGAGTAAAAAGAATCCTACTCTCCGATATATATAATCCTGAGACTCAAAACATTTTTGTTCTAGACTCAACAACGCCAGCGATTCGATCAAACAGGGGGCTCCTAAGTCGGGGATGGCTCTGATTACCAACTTGTAACGCCCACGATGCGGCTATATCTCCCATGTGTCGAGGCACGACTTAGAGGCATAACCGCATTGTGGTATTATCGCAAGAAGGGTTATCTTCACACAATCCCATGTCATGAACAAGAATGGGATAACGAGAGTTGGCTTACAATCGCCACTTCACACAATACATAAATATAATTCATACATCATCCAAAATCCACACATAGACCCACTACGGTCAAAACCAAATGAAAATAAGATAACCCCAAATGCTAGATCCCCGATCGTCCCAACTGGGCTCCACTACTGATCATCAGGAAAAGAAACATAGTAACGACCACGTTCCTCGTCGAACTCCCACTTGAGGTCGGTTGCATCATCTGCACTGGCATCGTCGGCACCTGCAACTGTTTTGGTAGAAATCTATGAGTCACGAGGACTCAGCAATCTCGCACCCGCGAGATCAAGACTATTTAAGATTAAAGGAAAGGATGGTGTAATGAGGTGGAGCTGCAGCAAGCACTAAGCATATATGGTAGCTAACATACGCAAGAGAGAGCGAGAAGAGAAGCAACTCAACGATCGCGAAGCTAGAAGTGATCAAGAAGTGATCCTGAAACTACTTACGTTCATGCATAACTCAAACCGTGTTCACTTCCCGGACCCCGCCGAGAAGAGACCATCACGGCTACACACACGGTTGATGTATTTTAGTTAAGTCAAGTGACAAGTTCTCTACAACTGGACATTAACAAATTCCCATCTGCCTCATAACCGCGGGCACGGCTTTCGAAAGATAATACCCTGCAGGGGTGTCCCAACTTAGCCCATTATAAGCTCTCACGGTCAACGAAGGATAAACCTTCTCCCAGGAAGACCCGATCAGTCTCGGAATCCTGGTTTACAAGACATTTCGACAATGGTAAAACAAGACCAGCAAAGCCGCCCGAATGTGCCGACAAATCCCGATAGGAGCTGCACATATCTCCTTCTCAGGGCACACCGGATGAACACTACGTACAACTAAAACCAATCCTCGAGTTTCCCCAAGGTGGCGCTGCAAGTGGCTCTAGTTTGGACCAGCACTCAGAGGAACACTGGCCCGGGGGTTTAAATAAAGATGACCCTTGGGCTTGCGAAAACCCAAGGGAAAAGGCTTAGGTGGCAAATGGTAAAACCAAGGTTGGGCCTTGCTGGAGGACTTTTATTCAAGGCAAACTGTCAAGGGGGTCCCATAAATCACCCAACCGCGTAAGGAACGCAAACTCAAGGAACATAATACCGGTCTAACGGAAACTAGGGCGGCAAGAGTGGAACAAAACACCAGGCAGAAGGCCGAGCCTTCCATCCTTTACCAAATATATAGATGCATTAATTAAATAAGAGATATTGTGATATCCAAAATATCCATGTTCCAACATGGAACCAACTTCAACTTCACCTGCAACTAGCAACGCTATAAGAAGGGCTGAGCAAAAGCGGTAACTTAGCCCAACAACGGTTTGCTAGGAAAAGGATGGTTAGAGGCTTGGCATGGAAATATGGGAGGCATGATATAGCAAGTGGTAGGTAGCGCGGCATGGCAATAGAACGAACAACTAGCAAAGCAAAGATAGAAGTGATTTCGAGGGTATGGTCATCTTGCCTGCAAGGTTCTCAGAGTTGTCGAAAGCTTGATCCTCGTAAGCGTACTCAACAGGTTCCTCGTTCACGAACTCGTCTCCCGGCTCTACCCAAAACAAGAACACAAGCAACGGAACCACAATCAATCACGGGAAATGCACAAGCAACATGATGCAAAACATGTATGATATGCGAGATGTGGTATGCGATGCATATGCGTGCTCCGGAAGAAAAATGATGAACAAGGAAGTAACTTGGCAAACCAAGCATGCCACTGGAAAGATGAGATGATTTCGGTCGAAATCGATATAAAGATCACCGAACGGATGCACGGTTTGCAAATGGCAAGCAAAACAAGAATGACTCTATCCTGCGATTAACAGCATGTTAGCACTTAGAATGCAACAAGCAACTATGCTACAGCACTCCAACATCGCAACAAAGCATATGGTAGTAATCTACAGGAGATGCTTGAAAAAAGATGAACACTGAGCTACGGCTAGATCACACCACAGCAGGTTCAAACAAGCATGGCAAAAGTGCAAAAGATCACAGGTTCACAGACTTGGTGAAATTACTGGACATGGCAGAAACAGCATCAGGTAGCCATGTTCAGAGCAAGCAATCAACATGCTACAGGAGCTTAACATAGCAAAATAAGGCATAGCATGAATCTACTGAATGCAAATAACAAAAATCCCTTACTGACCATAAGCCAAAAAGGACCAGAAGATATGATGGCAACCATGTAAACATAGCAACTTTCGTTAACAGGTTTCAGACTTGGCAGAAAACAGAGCATGGCAGAAACAGACATTATGAGGGCATCTTGGTGAGCTTGAAGCACTCACCACAAAGCAATGCATGACAAAACAAGCGTAGTTACAGCAAGATGGCATGTTTATGAAGCTATCCATGGCAAGATTAAATACATAGCATGAAAGGATCAACTACAACAAGCTTGGCAAAATTGAATAACACGTAAACAATCTGCCAGAAATATTTTATAGCAAAAGTAGAGCAAGATTAAGACATGCTATGCACTCCATAATTGCAAATAGTGGCATACATGGATAGAGCATAACCATATCTACAAAACATCCTCACTGAACATCTTCAAAAGGAGCATGAATCTCTCTGTAGCCACATGGATACATAGCAATAAAATAACAGCAGACAAAGACTTAGCTGCTAAGTCCCTGAAATCAGAAACATCACGAAGCCTAGTTTGCATGCTTGTGCTAGTCACCACAGAGATCACAAAAATACATTGCATACACCTAAGATGACATGGCATACATCAAAACACATGTAGAGCTCATGCCCATAAGATGCACAGATCAAATGCAACAAAAATAACAAATCCTCAAGTTCTGATAAGTAACAGCAGTTAACAGCAACTAGCACTCTTGCACCAGAGATTTGGGCATCAAGATAGACTCAAATGAACATGCTGCAATGGAACAAAATGAAGAGCATCTCGAGGCAAACATTTCGATATATTACACGCAGAAAACGGAGCTATATGCAGTGAGTTATGATGCGATGAACTTGAGCATGTATTGTAAAAAAATATGGGACCGAGATTTCGGGAGAGAGAAGTCAACCTCCGGTCCGAATGGATCTGGATCGGGGCGCGGCCGAGGTCGAGCTGCCGGAGTCCCTCGCCGGAGAAGAAGGGGCGGCGATCGGAGAGGAGGGAGAGGAGCCGGCGAGGAGGAGGAAGACGGCGAGACGCGGCGAGGAGGAGCGGGGCGCCGCGGGCGGAGGACGGCGGCGACAAGGAGGACGGCGGCCGTGCGCGCGGGCGGCGGCGCCGGCGGGAGGCGG
>NC_057802.1:395909691-395918888 GCF_018294505.1 Triticum aestivum
GGGCGACAAGGCGGCGGTGAGGCGCAGGCGGGGGGCGGCGGCGCCGGGCGGGCGAGAGCGCGGGGCTCGGGCGCGGGGGAGACCGGGCCGCGGGGGTCGGCTGCGGGCTCGCCGGACGGCGGGGCGCTGACGTGGCGGCGTCCCGTTGGCTGCGGCGGTGGCCGGGTTTTCGTCCGGCGGCGGTGGACACGTCCGGTGGCGGCGGGGTGAATTTGCTAGGGTTTGCACCGCGAATATTTCAGAGGGGGAGGTGTATAAATAGGCATAGGGAGCTAGGAGACTCCAAATGGAGTGCGGTTTTCGCCCACACGATCATGATCGAACGACCTAGAGCATGGAAGAGACTAAGAGGGGTTTTGAGCTGTTTCGAGGGGGGTTTTGCTGCAACACACAAAAGGACTATGCGGTGGCCCGGTTAACCGTTGGAGTACCAAACGACCTCCAAATGGCACGAAACTTGACCGGTGGTCTACCGGTGGTATACCAAGGCCAGTTGACAAGACTCGGTCCATTCCGAGAACGTTCAACACCCGCTCACGAAAGAAAACAAGAGGGGTGCGCCGGAGGAGGTGGGAGTGCCGGATTGCAAAACGGACAACGGGGAAAATGCTTGGATGCATGAGACGAACACGTATGCAAAATGAGATGCACATGATGACATGATATGAGATGCATGACACGAACAAAATACAAAACGAAAAACAAAACCCGACCACGAAGGGAATATCATAACACATAGCCGAAAATGGCAAGAGTTGAAGTTACAAATATGGAAAGTTACATCCGGGGTGTTACACGATCATAGCAAGATAATCAAGCCCTTGACTCAAAACTAATCTTTATTTTATATATATATATAGCTCACGGACTCGATTACATAGAAGGATCATATAGCAAAACTCAAAACTAAATCATACTAAAACTTTATTTCTACTAAATCAAGATATTACCAAAAGGATCGAACTAAGAAAAACGGTAAAGATAGGAGTGTGATGGTGATACGATACTGGGGCACCTCCCCCAAGCTTGGCAGTTGCCAAGGGGAGTGCCTATACCAGATACTCAGTTCTCCTTTGCTGGTGAAGAAGATGGTGGTGATGATGGCAATTGTGCTTTCAGCTTCTTCATATTGTAATTGAGAAGAGCAATTTCCTCCTTTAGATCATCGACCTCCGATTCCAGCTTCAAGATCTTGTCACATAAATCTCCTTTGCTTTTCTGCCGAAAACGAGAAGGAATAGATCGGTTGTTAGATAGTTTAGCCCTCTTAGGGAGACTAAACTTCTTGAACTTCACGTGCATATCCCTAGGTTGAGGTAGAGGGACATCCTCCTCCTCTGAGCTTGAATCATCAATCCTCATCAAATGAGCATCCTCCTCATCATCCGTAGCTCGACCACAAGGACATAGATCCCCATAGGTCTTTGGGTCAGCAATGAGATGTGAGACATAGCTCTCTCCATCAGAATCTTGAGATGACATCTTGCTCCAAACCTGCTACAGAAACAGCTCGAAACAAAAACAGAGGATATTTGCGTGATACGGTGGTCAAAACCTTCAGGAGATTATATAATGATTTTTTACCGACCGAAAGGAGTATCGTACAAGAAAACGGAGTCCGGAGAGCACACGAGGTGCCCACGAGGCAGGGGGCGCGCCCTCCACCCTCGTGGATGCCTCGTGTCCTTCCCGGACTACTTTTTATTTTCCTATTTTCTTAAATATTCCAAAACGGAGAAAAATTGCTATTAGAACTGTTTTGGAGTTGGTTTACTTACCGTACCACATACCTATTCCTTTTCGGAGTCTGAAACATTCTGGAAAGTGTCCCTTATGTACTTCTCCGGGGTTACGGTGTCAATAACATTGGTTTCAACATTTATGGGATTACCTGAGATATAATGTTTAATTCTTTGACCGTTCACCACCATCGGGTTTGTGCCTTCAAAATTGTTGATTTTTATGGCACCGGAATGATAGACCTCCTCGATAACGTAAGGGCCTTCCCATTTAGAGAGAAGTTTTCCTGCAAAAAATCTTAAACGGGAGTTGAATAGCAAAACATAATCTCCTACATTAAATGCACGCTTTTGTATCCTTTTGTCATGCCATCTTTTAACCTTTTCTTTAAACAGTTTGGCATTCTCATAAGCTTGTGTTCTCCATACAACAAGTGAGATAATGTCAAATAGCCTCTTCTCACCGGCAAGTTTGAAATCATAATTGAGCTCTTTAATGTCCCAATATGCCTTATGTTCTAGTTCAAGAGGTAAGTGACATGCTTTTCCATAAACCATTTTATATGGAGACATACCCATAGGATTTTTATATGTAGTTCTATAAGCCCATAATGCATCATCAAGTTTCTTGGACCAATTCTTTCTAGATCTATTGATAGTCTTTTGCAAAATCAATTTAAGCTCTCTGTTACTCAGTTCTACTTGACCACTAGACTGTGGGTGGTAGGGAGATGCAATTCTATGATTAACGCCATACTTAGCAAGCATTTTATGAAAGGCACCGTGAATAAAATGTGAACCACCATCAGTCATTAAATATCTAGGGACTCCAAACCTCGGAAAAATAACTTCTTTAAGCATCTTAATAGAGGTGTTATGATCGGCACTACTAGTTGGAATAGGTTCTACCCACTTAGTAACATAATCAACAGCAAGTAAAATATGTGTATACCCATTAGAGGAAGGAAACGGTCCCATATAATCAAATCCCCAAACATCAAATGGTTCAATAACAAGTGAATAGTTCATAAGCATTTCTTGACGTCTACTAATATTACCAATTCTTTGACATTCATCACAAGACAAGACAAACTTACGGGCATCCTTGAAGAGAGTAGGCCAATAAAAACTGGATTGCAATACCTTATGTGCAGTTCTATCTCCAGCGTGGTGTCCTCCATAAGCCTCGGAGTGACACTTGCGTAGGATCTATTCCTGTTCATGCTCAGGTACACAATGTCCAATAACACCATCTACTCCTTCTTTATAAAGATGTGGGTCATCCCAGAAGTAATGTCTTAAATCATAGAAAAACTTTTTCTTTTGTTGGTATGTGAAACTAGGTGGTATAAATTTAGCAACAATGTAATTAGCATAATCAGCATACCATGGAGCAGTACGAGAAGCATTTATGACAGCTAATTGTTCATCAGGAAAGCTATCATCAATAGGTAGTGGGTCATCAAGAACATTCTCTAACCTAGACAAGTTGTCTGCAATGGGGTTCTCAGCTCCCTTTCTATCAATAATATGAAAATCAAATTCTTGTAGCAAGAGAACCCATCTAATAAGTCTAGGTTTAGCGTCTTTCTTTTCCATAAGATATTTAATAGCAGCATGATCAGTGTGAACAGTTACTTTAGAATCAACAATATAAGGTCTGAACTTATCACAAGCAAATACAACTGCTAAAAATTCTTTTTCAGTAGTACCATAATTTCTCTGGGCACTGTCTAGAGTTTTACTAGCATATTGGATAACATTTAATTTCTTATCAACTCTTTGTCCTAGTACAACACCTACAGCATAATCACTAGCATCACACATAATTTCAAAGGGTAAATTACAATCAGGTGGCTGAACAATAGGTGCAGAAATCAAGGCTTTCTTAAGTATTTCAAATGCTTCTACACAATCATCATCAAAGATAAAAGGAACATCTTTTTGTAAGAGATTAGTCAGAGGCCTAGAAATTTTTGAGAAGTATTTAATGAACCTCCTATAAAAATCGGCATGACCAAGGAAACTTCTTATACCTATAATGTCCTTGGGACACGGCATCTTTTCAATAGCATCAACTTTAGCTTTATCGACTTCAATACCTCTTTCAGAAATTTTATGCCCCAAGACAATACCTTCATTAACCATAAAGTGGCACTTCTCCCAATTCAAGACAAGATTAGTTTCTTCACATCTCTGCAAAACTCGATCAAGGTTGCTCAAGCAATCATCAAAAGAAGTTCCATATACGGAGATATCATCCATGAAAACCTCAACAATCTTTTCACAAAAATCAGAGAATATAGCCATCATGCATCTTTGAAAGGTAGCAGGTGCTAAACCAAAAGGCATAGGTCTATAAGCAAAGGTACCGAAAGGGCAAGTGAAAGTGGTCTTTTCTTGATCCTCTTTTGACACAGGTATTTGAGAGAAACCAGAATAACCATCTAGAAAGCAAAAAATGTGTATGTTTGGATAACCTTTCTAGCATTTCATCAATAAAAGGTAAAGGGTAATGATCCTTTTTAGTGGCTTTATTTAATTTGCGTAAATCACTTACCATCCTATAACCTGTAACTATTCTTTGTGGGATCAATTCATTTTTATCATTAGGAACAACAGTAATACCTCCCTTCTTAGGGACACAATGGACAGGACTTACCCACTGACTATCAGGATAAATTATACCTGCCTCCAGAAGCTTTAGTATTTCTTTTCTTACCACTTCTTTCATCTTAGGATTTAACCGTCATTCGTGATCAACAACCGGTTTAGCATCTTTCTCCAATTTAATTTTGTGTTGGCATAGAGTGGGACTAATGCCCTTAAGATCATCAAGAGTATATCCAATAGCAGCACGGTGCTTCTTCAGAGTTTTCAATAATTTCTTTTCTTCCTACTCTGAAAGGTTAGCACTAATAATAATAGGATATATCTTTTTCTCATCAAGATAAGCATATTTAAGAGTATCAGGTAATGGTTTAAGCTCAAACACGGGATCACCCTTGGGTGGAGGAGGATCCCCTAGGATTTCAACAGGCAAGTTTTGTTTCAGAATAGGTCCCTGTTTAAATATTACTTCATCTATTTCCCTTCTTTCACTCATAAACATATCATTCTCATGGTCTAGCGAATAGTGTTCTAAAGGATCGTTAGGAGGCACGGCAATAGAAGCAAGACCAATAATTTCATCTTTACTAGGCAATTCTTTATCATGGGGTTGTCTACGAAATTTAGCAAAATTAAACTCATGAGACATATCCCCTAAACCAATAGTAACAACATCCTTTTTGCAGTCCATCCTAGCATTAACAGTATTCAAGAAGGGTCTACCAAATATAATGGGACAAAAGTCATCTTGTGGGGAACCAAGAACAAGAAAATCAGCAGGATATTTAACTTTCCCACACAAGACTTCAACATCTCTAACAATCCCAACTGGTGAAATAGTATCTCTATTGGCAAGCTTAATTGTAACATCAATTTCTTCTATCTCAGCAGGTGCAATATCATGCATAATTTCTTTGTATAAGGAATGAGGTATTACACTTGCACTAGCACCCATATCACACAAGCCATGATAACAATGATCTCCTATTTTAACAGAAATAACAGGCATACCTACAACAGGTCTATGTTTATTTTTAGTATCGGGTCTAGCAATTCTAGCAGCTTCATCACAGAAGTAAATAACATGCCCATCAATATTATCGGCCAAGAGATCTTTAACCATAGCAATACTAGGTTCAACTTTAATTTGCTCAGGGGGTGTAGGTGTTCTAGTATTACTCTTACGAACCACAGTCGAAGCTTTAGCATGATCCTTTATTCTAACAGGGAAAGGTGTTTTCTCAATATAAGCAGTAGGAACAACAGGATCATTATAAGTGATAGTCTTTTCCTCAACTTTAATACGTGCAACTACTTTTACTTCAATGGGAGGATTATATTAAAACCACTTCTCCTTAGGGAGATCAACATGAGTAGCAAAGGATTCACAGAAAGAAGCTACTATCTCAGAGTCAAGTCCATATTTAGTGCTAAATTCATGGAAAACATCGGTATCCATAAAAGATTTAACACAATCAAACTTAGGTGTTATACCTGACTCCTTACCTTCGTTGAGATCCAAATCTTCAGAGTTGCGTTTAATTCTTTCCAATAAATCCCATTTGAATTCAATAGTCTTCATCATAAAAGAACCAGTATAAGAAGTATCGAGCATGGAGTGATTATTGAGAGAAAGCCGAGCATAAAAATTTTGAATAATAATTTCTCTTGAGAGCTCATGATTGGGGCATGAATATAACATTGACTTAAGCCTCCCCCAATCTTGAGCGATGCTTTCTCCTTCGCGAGGCCAAAAATTATATATATATATATATATATAATTACGATCACGATGAGCAAGATGCATAGGATAAAACTTGTGATGAAATTCCAATTTCAATCGGTTGTAGTTCCATGATCCCATATCATCACATAGCCTAAACCATGTCAATGCCTTTCCCTTCAAAGATAAAGGGAAGACCTTCTTCTTGATAACATCCTCGGGCATACCTGCAAGCTTAAATAATCCACAAACTTCATCCACATAGATTAGGTGCAGATCGGGATGCAATGTTCCATCTCCTGTAAAAGCATTAGCTAGCAGTTTCTCTATCATACCGGCGCGACACCTTGATCTCCATCGTAGCATCGTTGTCTTCTCGCCAACTATTGCTTCTACAACTATCGCTACCGCTTAGTGATAAAGTAAAAACAATTACTGGGCGATTGCATTGCATACAATAAAGCGACAACCATATGGCTCCTGCCAATTGCCGATAACTCTATTACAAAACATGATCATCTCATACAATAAAATTTAGCATCATGTCTTGACCATATCACATCACAACATGCCCTGCAAAAACAAGTTAGACATCCTCTACTTTGTTGTTGCAAGTTTTACGTGGCTGCTACGGGCTGAGCAAAAACCGTTCTTACCTACACATCAAACCACAACGATTTTTCGTCAAGTGTGCTGTTTTAACCTTCAACAAGGCCCGGGCGTAGCCAGACTCGATTCAACTAAAGTTGGAAACACTGACACCCGCCAGCCACCTGTGTGCAAAGCACGTCGGTAGAACCAGTCTCGCATAAGCGTATGCGTAATGTCGGTCCGGGCCGCTTCATACAACAATACCGCCGAATCAAAGTATGACATGTTGGTAAGCAGTATGAATATTATCGCCCACAACTCTTTGTGTTCTACTCATGCATATAACATCTACGCATAGACCTGGCTCGGATGCCAGTGTTGGGGAATGCAATAATTTCAAAAAAAATCCTACGCACACGCAAGATCCATCTAGGTGATGCATAGAAATGAGAGGGGAGAGTGTTGTCCACGTACCCTCGTAGACCGAAAGCGGAAGCGTTATGACAACGTGGTTGATGTAGTCGTACGTCTTCATGATCCGACCGATCCTAGTAGCGAAAGTACGGCACCTCCGCGATCTACACACGTTCAGCTCGGTGACGTCCCACGAACTCTAGATCTAGCTGTGTGTCGGGGGAGAGCTTCGTCAGCACGACGGCGTGATGACGGTGATGATGAAGTTACCGACGCAGGGCTTCGCCTAAGCACTGCAACGATATGACCGAGGTGGAAATCTTTGCAGCGGGGCACCTGATGACCCACAAGTGTAGGGGATCTATCGTAGTCCTTTCGATAAGTAAGAGTGTCGAACCCAATGAGGAGTAGAAGGAAATGACAAGCAGTTTTCAGTAAGGTATTCTCTGCAAGCACTGAAATTATCGGTAACAGGTAGTTTTGTGATAAGGTAATTTGTAACGGATAACAAGTAATGAAAGTAAATAAGGTGCAGCAAGATGGCCCAATACTTTTTGTAGCAAAGGACAAGCCTGGACAAACCCTTATATGAAGGAAAATGCTCCCAAGGACACATGGGAATTATCGTCAAGCTAGTTTTCATCATGCTCATATGATTCGCGTTTGGTACTTTGATAATTTGATATGTGGGTGGACCGGTGCTTGGGTGCTGCCCTTTCTTGGACAAGCATCCCACTTATGATTAACCCCTATTGCAAGCATCCGCAACTACAAAAGAAGTATTAAGGTAAACCTAACCATAACATGAAACATGAGGATCCAAATCAGCCCCTTACGAAGCAACGCATAAACTAGGGTTTAAGCTTCTGTCACTCTAGCAACCCATCATCTACTTATTACTTCCCAATGCCTTCCCCTAGGCCCAAATAATGGTGAAGTGTCATGTAGTCGACGTTCACATAACACCACTAGAGGAAAGACAACATCCATCTCATCAAAATATCGAACGAATACCAAATTCACATGACTACTTATAGCAAGACTTCTCCCATGTCCTCAGGAACAAACGTAACTACTCACAAATCATATTCATGTTCATAATCAGAGGGGTATTAATATGCATAAAGGATCTGAACATATGATCTTCCACCGAATAAACCAACTAGCATCAACTACAAGGAGTAATCAACACTACTAGCAACCAACAGGTACCAATCTGAGATTTTGGGACAAAGATTGGATACAAGAGATGAACTAGGGTTTGAGAGGAGATGGTGCTGGTGAAGATGTTGATGGAGATTGACCCCCTCCCGATGGGAGGATCGATGGTGATGACGATGGTGATGATTTCCCCCTCCCGGAGGGATGTTTCCCTGGCAGAACAGCTCCGCCGGAGCCCTAGATTGGTTCTGCCAAGGTTCCTCCTCGTGGCGGCGGTGTTTCGTCCCGAAAGTTCCTTTTGATTTTTTCCAGGGTGAAAGACACTATATAGCCAAAGATGGGCACCGGAGGCCTGACAGGGGGCCCACGAGGCAGGGGGCGCGACCAGGGGGTAGGGCGCGCCCCCACCCTCATGGATGGTGGGTGGCCCCCTCCAGTACTTTCTTTGCTCAGTATTTTTTATTAATTTCAAAAATAACTTCCGTGGAGTTTCAAGACTTTTGGAGTTGTGCAGAATAGGTCTCTAATATTTGCTCCTTTTCCACCCCAGAATTCCAGCTGCCGGCATTCTCCCTCTTCGTGTAAACCTTGTAAAGTAAGAGAGAAAAGACATAAGTATTGTGACATAATGTGTTATAAGAGCCCATAATGCAATAAATATCAATATCAAAGCATGATGCAAAATGGACGTATCAGCACCGCACACGGCTAAACAATCAACTTGTGTGTCTATGGGGTGCCCCCTCCCCCGTATATAAAGGAGTGGAGGAGGGGAGAGCTGGCCCTCTCTATGGCGTGCCCTAGGGGGAGTCCTACTCCCACCGGGAGTAGGATTCCCCCCTTCCCTGGTTGGAGTAGGAGAGGAAGGAAGGAGGAGAGAGGGAGAAGGAAAGGGCGGCCGGCCCCCCTCCCAATTCCGATTGGGCTTGGGGGGCGCGCCCCCACCTTGGCTGCCTCCT
>NC_057802.1:395919155-395952835 GCF_018294505.1 Triticum aestivum
ATGTCCAAACATAGCATTCCAATATATCGATCTTTATGTCTCGACCATTTCGAGACTCCACGTCATGCCCGTGATCTCATCTGGGACTCCGAACAACCTTCGATACATCAAAACACATAATCTCATAATACCGATCGTCATCGAACGTTAAGCGTGCGGACCCTACGGGTTCAAGAACTATGTAGACATGACCGGGACTCATCTCCGGTCAGTAACCAATAGTGGAACCTGGATGCTCATATTGGTTCCTACATATTTTATGAAGATCTTTGTCGGTCAAACCGCATAACAACATACGTTGTTCCCTTTGTCATCGGTATGTTACTTGCCCGAGATTTGATCGTCGGTATCTCAATACCTATTTCAATCTCGTTACCGGCAAGTAACTTTACTCGTTCCGTAATGCATCATCCCGCAACTAACTCATTAGTCACATTGCTTGCAAGGCTTATAGTGATGTGCATTACCGAGAGGGCCCAGAGATACCTCACCGACCATCGGAGTGACAAATCCTAATCTCGGTATATGCCAACTCAACAAACACCATCGGAGACACCTGTAGAGCATCTTTATAATCACCCAGTTACGTTGTGATGTTTGATAGCACACAAAGTGTTCCTCCGGTATTCGGGAGTTGCATAATCGCCTAGTCATAGGAACATGTATGAGTCATGAAGAAAGCAATAGCAACAAACTAAACGATCATCGTGCTAACCTAACGGAATGGGTCAAGTCAATCACATCATTCTCTAATGATGTGATCCCGTTAATCAAATGACAACTCATGTCTATGGCTAGGAAACTTAACCATCTTTGAGTCAACGAGCTAGTCAAGTAGAGGCATACTAGTGACACTCTGTTTGTCTATGTATTCACACATGTACTAAGTTTCCGGTTAATACAATTCTAGCATGAATAATAAACATTTATCATGATATAAGTAAATATAAATAACAACTTTATTATTGCCTCTAGGGCATATTTCCTTCAGTGGAAGTAGGCCGGCGGTGGAGGGGATCTGGATTGGGGCTTGGGTGGGAAAAAATTGAGATAAACGGGGGCGGGTGGACGGTGGAGTAGGACGGTTGGTGGGGTGGGAGTATACTAGTAGCGCAGCTGCCTCACCTGCGCTACAGCTATCCACATAGTAGTAGCGCAGGTTTTAGAACCCGCGCTACTACTATGGTGTGTTCGCGGGGCATGGTTGGAGATATTTACTAGTAGCGTGTTTTTTGGGGCCACGCGCTACAAGTAAATATTACCAGTAGCGTGGGTCAATATAGCACACTACTAGTAAGTAGCAGTAGCGCGGGGCAATATAGAGCGCTACTAGTAAGCGTCTGTCTATAAGCTTTTCCCTAGTAGTGCCCCAACCGATGAGCCTCATATCACTCGAGGTTGGTCTTGAAGGCGATCACTGAACCTTTACAAACTGCTCGGAGCACACAAAACATAAGGAAGCTTTTGGGCCTTGACTCCTACCGCCTAGGAGTCCCATATTTCAAAGAAAAATAAACTTGGTGATATGAACAAGAGTGTGGATTACGAATTGGTTTGGTGGAAGTTTAGATTGGGTGATCCAATTTTAATCCTAAAATTTGGTGGAGTTTGAGTGGAGAGATCAAGAGTAATCAAGCTTGTCAAGGTCACCAATGGAGGAGCAGCTCATAATCAAGGTTTTAGGTTGGAGGTCGAAGATGGGTGAGTATTTATACCCCCCCCCCCCAATCTGAACGTTGCCACCCTGGGGGGCCTGTCCGTGAAGGAAATATGCCCTAGAGGCAATAATAAAGTTGTTATTTATATTTCCTTGTATCATGATAAATGTTTATTATTCATGCTAGAATTGTATTAACCAGAAAATTGATACATGTGTGAATACATAGACAAAACATAGTGTCCCTAGTATGCCTCTACTAGACTAGCTCGTTAAGCAAAGATGGTTAAGTTTCTAACCATAGACATCTGTTGTCATTTGATGAACGGGCACTGGTGCGCGTCGGTCCTAAACAAACGGTTTTTAACCCCTTTCCGTGACGGCATTTGGAACCGTCGCCAAGTGAGTGTGGGGGATAGGGGGGTCCTTCCCACACGACCCAGAAACCGTCGGGGATAGGGAGCCTTGATGCATACAGTTGTCCCTACATAACCGTTTCTGATATCTCGAATATCCCAAACGCTTCATCCTTGCTACTCGTTTGTGCTCGCATTGCATCGCAGTCGGAGTTTTGTGGTTCTACCTAAAACCAGGCAAATTCTAGGCACGGGAGCTTTCCAAGAAGATTCTAGGCAGATTCCAGGCACGGGAGATTTACGATGCCTGGCACATCACAAACAGTTCATGATTATAAACCGTGTACGATAGGTAAACAATCACACACATTTAGTTTTCCCGCACCGTATGTGATAGTGTCTGACATCACACATGCTTTGCGAACTGCAACTGTGTGCATGCTTGCACACATTTACTCTCTGTGAATTGTCTCGGATTATGGTGTATATCGCAAACGTTTGTGTTTTACCAACCGTGTGTGCCGTAATGACCTGCACAACGTAATTTCTCCCTAATTTAATTGCTGCTATTTAAAATTGTACCTAATTTAAACTTGAAAGTAGGCTATAGCTTTATTCATATCCATCAGGTTCAAACAACCAATGCATTATTTGATTCACAGGTACATATGTTTAAGAATTACAGAAGCACCAAATAAAGAATGATGTACCAGGGTTCTATACTTGTACTATTACAGATGGTAAAGAAAGAGGCAACAGACATTCCAGTTGCTGAACAAGGTGAAGCCGAATGGCCCTATTGTGCTCTCCTGGATGCAGAAGGCATGCAGGACTCTAGTCCAACCCCTTGTGATGGTCGGCCGCCAATCATGTAGTTTCAGAGGTAATCTTGAGTAAACTTCTTCAGGATCCACTGCAAAGAAAAAAGATTCAGATATTGTCATCTAACACAACTGATTACGGGCAGTAAAAAGAAGGCTACAGGGTTCTTACTTACCATCCTGCAGTTCACTGTTGTCTTGCATAAAGTGTAAACAAATGGTTCGATTGACATCTTTTGACCCATTTTAGTAACAATCTTTATTAGTTTCCTCACTTGATGCTGGTTCATGAATATCTCATTGGCCCATACGCAGAAAGGGTCGAAGTGTGGATCTTTGGCAATGATATATGTACCTAAAAGCACAAAGTTAATATTAGAAGCTAAACAACAATTGAAAAATGATGTAGTACAACACTCCATCCATCCCATTATATAATATTTTATTACATGTATATCTAGACATCATCAGAACATTAAGGTAACACTCTTCCTTGTTGCTATGTAGCCTGGGATTGCATATTTAGTCATTCAGTATAATGCATGTTGCTAAACAACAATTGAAAAACGAAAAGGCATGTTAACTGCAATATCCTTAACAGCAACCAAATATCGTAATTCATAGTGGTATTGTTGAATTTTTTTATTGATGAAATTGAACTGCACAGCAAATAGTTGCACATATAGAGCATCACATTGTGAAGAACTGAAATAAACAAGTCATAAGGACATCTCTAGGCGATCCTTAAAAAGTTAAAGGACTAAAACCCTTAATGGACATATATATATATAGTCCAGCAATTTTTGGCCTTTTCTAGTCGATCCCCTAAACTTAAGGTTGTAAACTTCAATCTGATCAAGTTCAAAGCAGGTTCAACTGAAAGTAGCATGCATTCAAACATAAACATAGATAGTTTTGCATAACCGAACATTAGACATAAATTTAAACTAAGCTAAACTACTTTCGGTCGAAGTAGAGGTCGAGCCAATCCTTCCTCGTCATGTACGGTGTGCCGCGAGCCGGGTCCGGGCCAGTACCGTCGTCGGGGTCGTTGGGGAAGGCACTCCTCCACTCGTCGACGTCGATCTCCTCATCCTCGGGGCCCACCTCGACGCCCTCCGCACCCCCGTTGCCACCGCCTTCGACCTCGTCATCAGAGGAAAGCACGATAACCTCGCCGCCCTCCGCGCTACCGTCCTCGCGGCCTTCGACCTCGTCATCGGAGGAGAGCGCGATAACCTCGCCGCCCTCTGCGCCGGCAAAGATCGCCCACTCCGCCTCCACGAGCTCCGGGTGCTGTCGGCGGAGCTCTTGCATGTAGGCCTCGTTGGCGGCCTCGACCTCGAGACGCTCCCACGCCTCGCGGTCCTCCCACGCCATAGCCGAGCTCACCACCCCTGGCTCCGGCGGAACAAGGTGGGCCGGACGTGTGCCGAAGGGGAAATTGAGCCTAGCCGCGCCATGGTAGCGGACCTGCCAGCGGTCGTACTCCATGGCCGCGAGCTCCGCCGTGTGGAAGCTACCGAGCCACCGGCGGGTGTGGGTCTCTCGATCTGTAATCTCGGCAACCCACGTCCCCCACCGCTGCTGCCGGACCCCGAGGTAGGACTTCGTCGACTGCCGGGTCTGGGGGAGGACGGGGAAGTCCTCGAACCGGCGTGGGGGCGCGGCGGCGGGCGGATCGGGGGACCGGCGACAGCGGATCGGGCCCGCGGAGGACGACGGGGACACCTCGGCGGCCACCTCACCGGCGTCGGGCGAAAAGGCCATGATAAACCTCTTTTTGGCCATTGGCTACTCGAGCTCCCCGGCACACACGCAGAGGTTGAGGATGGAGGCGCCGGCGATGGTGGCGACCTACCAATGGTTTCGAGGGTTGTGTGTGTCTGTGTGAGCGGAGGTTGTGTTTGAGGAAATACTGCAGCAACTGAAAATTTTACTAGGCGGGAGTAACAAGGCGGGGCTACTAAAAATTTGGATAAAGGGCGAGCAGATATTTTTGAGATTGCGAGGGATGCAGAGGCGGGAGTAAAATGCCGGGGCTACTGAAAATTTGAATCAAGCGACTGAAGCAGAGCGGGAGTAACAGACATCGCACACGGTCCGCACATACTAATCGTGTGCTATCAAACATTAAAACCTCCAGGCGATACATATTTTTGAGATTGCGAGGGATGCAGAGTCGGGAGTTTTGGGGGAGCGAGCTAGTGTGCTTGACACGCCAGCTGTGGACAGTAGCCGACGCACCTTCTCACGTAATCCATAGGCGTACTATACACCGATGGTACTCCAAGATATTTTGTACTACATCTCACACGGTTGGTGAGAATAAAATGTGTGGGATCTACTTGATTTGAATTACAAAATGGGGTCACAGCGGCAATGGACGGTGTTTGAATTGCTAGACCTTTTATCTGCAGTGAACATGCAACCGTATGTGTGTCATAAAAGAATTGGAATTATTCAGGGTTCGTTTGGACATTTCATACATTAAACTGGTTTTTTAGACATTTCAGGTGCACAATTCAAAATTAAACTACATGCACATGCTCTGGTGCATACAAATTGGTTGAAAAAACAAATATGTGTCCTTCAGTGCATGCTTAGGTCCCATGGAAGAAATGGGAATGAATTTTTTGAGGTTCGTTTGGCCTTTTCTATACATTAACTGGGTTTTCTAGGCATTTTATGTGCATAATTCAAATTTGAACTACAAGCACATGCTCCAGTGCACCAAAGTTGGTTGAAAAATCACATGTGTGTCCTTGGGTGAATTTCTAGGTCCCATGCAAGAGATGGGAATGAAATTCAATCACCAGGGCACTGTTGATTGCCGGCAAAACGTTGAGATGCCTGGTTTTTAAAATCTAGTAAATCCGAAACTCGTATGAAATTCATGAAACTTGGCATGCTATCATGGAGCGGCATCAACATGCCATGGTAAAAAAAATTGTCCCATTTGGGGCAGGTTCGGGTATAAGCTTCTCACAAACCAGAGCTTCTCACAACAAGCATGATGGTTTCGATAGGGAACGTCCCACCTTTCGGGACAAAACGATATCCATTGCCTCTTATTGCTTTCAAAAAAATTCTAGTTTCAACATAGAACAACAGGAGTGTTGTGTTCAATCTTGGAATTTTTCGGGGTTCGTTTGGCCTTTTTTATAAATTAACTGGGTTTTCTAGGCATTTTATGTGCATAATTCAAATTTGAACTACAAGCACATGCTCCAATGCACTAAAGTTGGTTGAAAAATCACATGTGTGTCCTTGGGTGAATTTCTAGGTCCCATGCATGAGATGGGAATGAAATTCAAACACCAAGGCACTGTTGATTGCCGGCAAAACGTTGAGATGCCTGGTTTTTAAATTCTAGTAAATCCAAAACTCGTATGAAATTCATGAAACTTGGCATGCTATCATGGAGCGGCATCAACATGCCATGGTAAAAAATTTGTCTCATTTGGGGCAGGTTCGGGTATAAGCTTCTCACAAACCAGAGATTCTCACAACAAGCATGATGGTTTCGATAGGGAACGTCCCACCTTTGGGGACGAATCGATATCCATTGCCTCTTATTGCTTTCAAAAAATTTCTAGTGTCAACATAGAACAACAGGAGTGTTGTGTTCAATCTTGGAATTTTTCGGGGTTCGTTTGGCCTTTTTTATACATTAACTGGGATTTCTAGGCATTTTATGTGCATAATTCAAATTTGAACTACAAGCAGATGCTCCAATGCACTAAAGTTGGTTGAAAAATCACATGTGTGTCCTTGGGTCAATTTATAGGTCCCATGCAAGAGATGGGAATGAAATTCAAACACGAGGGCACTGTTGATTGCCGGCAAAACATTGAGATGCCTGGTTTTTCAATTCTAGTAAATCCAAAACTTGTATGAAATTCATGAAACTTGGCATGCTATCATGGAGCGACATCAACATGCCATGCTAACAGGACTCCGGGAACCCGGGCTGTAGCAGGCTAGGCAGGACTCCGGATGTCACCGTGTGACATTTCCCCGAAGGGACAGACACAGGAACGATATGAAACACATGCCGGCCAGTCAAGTGTCCAGAGCAGTAGTGCTGGGCTAGCAGGACTCCGGTGAACCGGGCTGTCGCGGACTACTATGGCTCAAGGAGGCACTAGACTACATTTCCCCATAAGAGAGGCTGCTAAGGATAGACAACTAGATTGTCGGATCCCACACATACCAAGCATTTCAGTCATACACAAATATGCTCGATATGTGCAAATACAACATGGCATCACAACAAGACTCTACGACTCAGAGTATTTATTCATTAGGCCCCGAAGAGCCAGATATTACAAACATGAGTCTCATGACCCAACATTCAGAGCATAGAAGCCAAAGCACATGCGGAAGCTTAACATGTCTGAGTACAGACATCTATAAATGAAAAAGGCTGAGAAGCCTGACTATCTACCAGATCCTACCGTGGGCACAAGATCGTAGCTGAGGTATCAAGCTAAACGTCGAAGTCCACACGGAACTACTAGCGAGACCGACGTCTCTCTGCAAAACATAAAATAGGCAAACGTGAGTACAAATGTACCCAGCAAGACTTACATCAGAACTAGCTACATATGCATCGGTATCAACAAAGGGGGTGGTGGAGTTTAACTGCAGCAAGCCAGCTTTGACTCAGTGGCTATCCTGAACTATGACTGCAAGTAACTCTTTTGAGGTGACGCACACGAGTCCACATATTCACCATATCAATACACCACTATGGATCCGCTCCCGTCTCCCTACGAGAACGCCATCCATAGCACTCACGCTTATCTTGCGCATTTTAGAGTATCCACTTTCACTTGTCTATGAACTGTACAGGCAACCCAGAAGTCCTTTTCCGCGGACACGGCTATTCGAATAGATGATGTTAACCCTGCAGGGGTGTACTTCGTCACACACGCTCTCGCCACTTACCACCATGTACACGTCGTGTACCTCGGCAACCTTCAAGCGGAAGCCTGGCGAGGGAGTCGGCCACGACCTGACTAACCACACAAGTCTCTCGTCCAGGTTTATCGCCTATTCGGGTTCCATCCGCAAGGAGATCCGGCCGGGGTGTCGCTCACGGCCCCAAACGATGTGTGCAGGGTTCCCGAGCCCACCATCCGGGTGCCACTCGGTACACCAGGCCACGTGTGCCTAGTCTGTCCCAAGCCCACCTGTACCGGGTGCCACTTGGTAGACTACTAACACTACCTACAAACACCAGAAACTAGTTGCAACTCCTGGACAGAGTTCAGGTTGATTAATAAGTCGAGAGAGCTTGGAGCGCCCGGAGCCCAATGTGTGGTAGTAACTGTTCATGGATCACAAACACAGAACTCAGTTCCTGAGGACGGCTGCAATGAGACAACCCACCATGTACTCCTACATGGCCTCTCACCGCTACCTTTACCAAATCGTGTTCACACACTTAGCTCTCAACAGTAGGACATGTTCACCACATTCCAATTCATTCCCGATGAATCAGACCTGACTCAACTCTAAGCAATAGCAGGCATGACAAACAGGCATGAATGAGTAGGCACATCAGGGCTCAAACAACTCCTACTCATGCTAGTGGGTTTCATCTATTTACTGTGGCAATGACAGGTCATGCAGAGGACAAAGGGGTTCAACTACCGCAACAAGTAACAGATGAATCGTTGTTGTCCTAATGCAGTAAAAGAGAGCGGGAGCGAGAGAGTGGGATTGTATCGGAATGAACAAGGGGGTTTGCTTGCCTGGCACTTCTGAAGATAGCATTGAGTCTTCATTAGTGTCAACGATCACAACGTCGGAACAGCGTCTACCGAGGGGAAGAAATACCGGGAACAGAGAAGGGAAACACAATCAATGCAATGCACAATATGATGCATGATCATGACATGTCAATATGCTGTGTTTTAAGCTAATGCAACTAGCAACATGTTAAATGGAGTTGGTTTGAACCCTAGGTTCAAATTCAAACTCCATATGTGAGGGTTTAAATGCCATTTATATGACTTGGCCTAAACAGCAGCTGTAAGTTGTTCTAACATGCATGAAAATGCCATATTCAGATTCTTTGGATTTTTCTGATCATTTTTCATATATAATTTATTTCATTCTGAGTTACAGTTGATTTTCTATGATTTTTAGAAGTTTTAAACATTTTCTGGAATTTCTGAATTGTTTTTAATCCAGAAAATGATTTCATGCGTCAGCCTGACGTCAGTGTGACGTCAGCGGGGTCAACAGGGTCAACCCTGACGGCTGTGACAGTCGGGACCCCGATTCTAAGTCACACCGATCTAGCATGTAACACCTCATATCACTTTGCAGCCTCACGCACGGTATTCCCACGGGTGTCGCCTTACCATGGCCCGGGACCGTTTGCGCCTTTTGGCTCACGTATATGACAATGTCGCTAGCATCCATATGACAGAGAACCCGGGCCGACATGGCTAGTCGTGAACCCAAAGCGGCACTAACGTATGGGGACATGCATACATGAATCAACATCGAGCGTGTCGGTAAGCAGCGTGTGAATCCGGGCTGTAGCACTGGGCTAACAGGACTCCGGGAACCCGGGCTGTAGCAGGCTAGGCAGGACTCCGGATGTCACCGCGTGACATTTCCCCGAAGGGACAGACACAGGAACGAAATGAAACACATGCCGGCCAGTCAAGTGTCCAGAGCAGTAGTGCTGGGCTAGCAGGACTCCGGTGAACCGGGCTGTAGCGGACTACTATGGACTGTTGCGGCGGCGGCAGCGGGGTTAGCGGCGGCCGGAGCTCGGGCAGGACCGGCTACTTGCTATGGTGCACGGGAAGGTGAGCTAGCAGGTGCGTTCGTCTCCTGGGAGCAGCACGAGCACGATGACGTGCTCAGGGGCAAGCTACGGCGTCTGAAGCCACGACGGTGACATGGCCGTCGGCGGCGAGCTTCGGGCACTTGTGGAACCATGGCTAGAGGACGGGAACGGAGGGGGCGAGCAAAGAGGAGAGATGAGGAGCTCACAGGGAGGCGGCGCAGAAGGTCAGTGGGCTCGGGGTCGCGCCAGACGTCGCGAATCGACGGCGGTGATCGGTGGCGCCCGAGGTGGAAGACGAGCTCGAAGGTGTCACCACGGTGCTCTTGGTGTCGGGATCTTCCGCGTGGAGGAGCTTTGCGTCGTCATGGAGATTTTGGACACGGGAAAGGGGCGAGAGGACCACGGTGGTCACGGTGGCAGCGAACGGCGGCGACGAGCTCCGCTCGGGTGTGCTCGGGAGAGGGAGCAGAGGGCGAGGGAGAGAGCAGAGAGTGAGGGAGAGGAGCGAGGGGGTCGAGGGGAGGTGCGTGGCGTTCACAGCCGCGTCGGGGAAGCGGCGGGAAGCAGGAGGTGGCGCGGGGGCGTGCTCGGCGGCGGTGCGTTGTCCCCCTCCTCTGCCTACTGGCAAAGGTAGGTGGTGACTGGCATGGGCCAGGTGGGCCGGCCCAGTCCAGGTAAGTGGCCTGAGGCCTATATCTCTCTCTCTCTCTCTCTTTTCCATTTCCTGTTTTCTATTTTCTGTAATTGTGTTTGGCTTTATTAAAAATGCCAGAGCATTTCCAAAAATCCTGATAATAATTGTGGGCACTATTTGAATTATTTCCAACAGCCCCCAATTGTTTCCATAAGTATTGAAGCATTTAAAATATTTATAGGCATGAAATGCTCCAATTCAAATACAATATGATTTAGCTCAAAAATCCATAAATGGCCAAGAAATATGCTCATCATTTCTGGCAGAGGTTTTCACCTTTATTAGAAATCATGAACATTTTCCATGACATTTTGGGTTCTTTGCACCAGATTTTATTTAAACCTATTTGAATTCTTTCCGGTGCTAGGGTTTGATCAATCCCCATTTCAAGTTTCATGAAATTTAAACATGATGCAACAACCAAGCTAGTCCAAGTGAAATACGAGAAGCTAGGGATGTGACAACTCACCCCCACTAAACAAGAATCTCGTCCCGAGATTCGAGACATGAGGTAAGAAGACAGAGGGGACACAAGGCTAACGCGATCTTCACGGTCCAACTTCCCTTCTCGAAGATGTTGATCTTGACATCTTGCTTGAGAACTCCACTCAACATGACCACGAGAGGAAATGGAAACTCTAGAAGAATCGATCTTCTCGAGGATCGAGCAACTGATGATCAACTCACGGAATGAGGCATAGAATACCTCTTTTGCTGAGATGTTCAAACACACTTCGGGAGGGATGGAAGAACGGATGACGGGGTTCAATTTGGTAGGCAACAATTCCACGCTTGAGGAGATGGTGAATGGTTTCAAGATAGCGATGAAATAATTGCCATGATCCCATAAACGGGCACCTTAGGGAAGGTGGCTCGTAGAAATATTCCCTTAAGTGGCAAAAAGAATTACTTTTGATTCAGAGATCATTGAAAATCTTTATACCAGCCTAAGGCAATCGCAAACGATCGTGTGAACGAATTCGAAGGAATGGCATACTCATACTAGAAGGAATGATGTGGACTACCTTGTTGAAGACAACACCATGGATGATTTTGCTTATCATCGGGGATGGATGGGACCCATAGTAGGACCACTTTTGAAGATGAACCTAAACAGTAATTACTGATGTGCAAGCTGGGAACAAAATGCAAATGCTGGGTATGATTCTGGTAACTGGGGATAACTCAACGAGAGTGATTCCACCGTTGAATGGTTCTAGCATAATCGAGGAAACCGAGAGCACAAGGGCCCCTGAGGATCAACTTCTAGAATAAGTTGCACTAAATCCTCATGGAGAAGATGGTCAAATAGCTCAATCAAGATACTACAATGATAGATCTTCCGGCTAGGTGTGTCGGCCAGAACATCAACCTTGTCGGGACCGACATCATAATCTTGGAAAAGTTCCAACCGTCATATCTGCCTGAGATTCAGATCTAGTTGGTAACAGGATATTCCAGACAGCATGTCTGGAAAAGAAAATGTGCAACACAACCCGATGAGATGACGTTGCGAGAGTCTCAGGAAATGAACTACGGTAGTAGGCTCTAAAACATGAGCTGGTTCTGCTACACACATGTGAACACGCTGTCCCAGACAAACATGACCACGTGGTAGTCTTATAATAAAACACTACCGAGTTCAGGTGGGGAACCATCATCGCGGATAACGAAGTCCTTGCATAAGTCATATGATTAGCTCTTATGAAGGAACTTCTTCTCCTTGAACAAATCAGTTAGTGGCTTGATGTGCTAGGAACACATATGGAGTGTAGGTAATTAATCTACCAAACCATAGAATACTTTGCACGAATGCATGACTGACTTGGGATGATTCCAAAAGAAGCAAAAACAAGCTCCCTCGAATTCACGGCGGCAACTTGCATCGATTGCACGTGAATTTAGAGGAGGTCACTACTTTCATCCAAACATATACTTCATGAACGGGGCATGAAGAAAATGCTTACACAAGTTTCCAACACTAGCTGGATGTTCAACACGAGTCATGGAGAAGGTAGCAGTGTTGCTGATGGGCTCAACAACAATTCGTCCAGGTTTCCATGGAGATGGAATTCCATAATTATGTGAACAAGTGATAGCATTGGTCAGACCCAAAAGATGTAATGGTGTATGCTCGAGGAATCAACCACGAGTAAGACAACATTACGAACATCGTTGGTTCTGATTTGATTTGATAATAGCCCATACTCAAATCAAAGTTTGGTTAAGATGATAGGTCCATTAATTGATCACGAGGACCAATTGATGAAGAAATTATCTTTCTACAACAAACACACACACAAGAGATATCCTTTGGAAAGAACTAAGTTACGCAAGCCTTTATCTTCCAACTCTCCAAGTTGCTGTTCAGCTTAACCAACTAGCTCAGGGGTATCCCACACAGATGCTTGGAGAAGGGGTGGTTTATAAGAAAACCAACTTGATCACGAGCTCAACATATCGGTCAGGGACAACCTGGTGGTACTTCCAAGAAGATATATGGAAAATCACGATCCACCGACATGTTATTAAGCCCGAGAAAAATCTTGCTTTTCAGGGCAAGACGATATGATCAACTGAGCCAGGGTTTGATACAATCCTAACTCGTTGACCCAAGAGTGCACCAGGAAAAATGGACTAGGTAACACGATCAATCTCAGGATGACGATTGAATAACCAACACACTAAGAATGAGATCGTTGTCCATTAACTACCAAGCAACGGGGTTGCTCAGAGTATTGATTTCACACATCACAGTTCACTTATCGATATTCCGGTTGTGACAACACGGGACCGAGGAATGAATAATGATGGCGAGAAGTATCACTGCGTCAAGAATTCATAAGAGGTGGTGCAATTCTCATGACACTCTTGACATACAGATGGTAACGCGCCAAGGTAGAGCAGAGCAAAAGCTGGATTGGCATTTTGGTCTGCGGAATACAATTGCTTTGACCCAATCCTAGATATGGACGAGGTACCGGAGTTTGTTTCTCCTAGTCATTCCGGAATAGAATGGCTTGACAGACCACAAGAATAGTAGGCATCGATGAACACGATCGCACACATACCCTTGACTATCAATTGATAGATGAAGGTCGGAGTACAACTAAAGAGGGACAACCCAAAGGAACATATGTTTTTCTGAGTTGTGGATGCATGAATTAGTATGTCGAACAAATTCAACATATTTCTTCCGGATAACCCATGCAGAGGAGGAAGGACTGGCAGAGTCACAATATGAATGAAGTACTCCTCAAGAGCGCCCTGGTTGTGATCTTTTGGTTAAAAGAACTTCTGCCATGATGGTTCATGGTATTGGAAGAATGAAATACCACGGACCTCGAGGACTAATGCAAAGGTTACTAATAACCTAAAGGAACGAGCAAACACTGTCAACATGAGGTAAGTAGGATGAATCTCGGGTCCAAGAACCCAGAAATAGAATGCCTACTAACTAAATGGCATCACGGGATGCTTTCGAGAATAATGGCCAGAATCATCACACTGGGGATACAAAGCATTGCTAGATTACCGAGTGGTCCTCTATGACACCTAGGGTCATAATAATAACTCCAACATATATGTCAAGGCAACGGAGTACCTCAACGCACCGGTAGTGTGCTTAATCTGGCCCAAAGGGACGCAAAAATAGAGGGAAAGGATTTTGCAAATGCATCAGATTGTTTAGAAACCTGGGATGACTCGGACAACATAACGGCTGTAAATGCTCAAAAAGATTTGAGACATCCTGCAAAAATGGTGGCATAACCATTCAGAATCACAATATCAAGGTTCCGAGATCAACTATCAACACATGGAAGTAGTAGAAACTGAACTGAGGCTACAGACCAACAATCCTACGAGTCTACGGATTAGTAACACGTGATCCTGATAGAAAGATGAGAAGCCTAGTTCTTAATCCCCGTAGAAGAGAAGAGGATGACTCAGATCAGAAGGCTATAAGGTAAAGGAGTAAAAAGAGCCTTACGTTCCCTTCCACAATCAATTCCCTTATATAACTAAAGCATTTCTAGACTCAACATCGACCAGTTTGGCTTCGTAGACCTACAGGCAGTCAGGCTCTGATACCAAAGCTGTCGGGACCCCGATTCCAAGTCACACCGATCTAGCCTGTAACACCTCATATCACTTTGCGGCCTCACGCACGGTACTCCCACGGGTGTCGCCTTACCATGGCCCGGGACCGTGTGCGCCTTTTGGCTCGCGTATATGACAATGTCGCTAGCATCCATATGACAGAGAACCCGGGCCGACATGGCTAGTCGTGAACCCAAAGCGGCACTAACGTATGGGGACAGGCATACATGAATCAACATCGAACGTGTCGGTCAGCAGCGTGCGAATCCGGGCTGTAGCACTGGGCTAACAGGACTCCGGGAACCCGGGCTGTAGCAGGCTAGGCAGGACTCCGGATGTCACCGCGTGACATTTCCCCGAAGGGACAGACACAGGAACGATATGAAACACATGCCGGCCAGTCAAGTGTCCAGAGCAGTAGTGCTGGGCTAGCAGGACTCCGGTGAACCGAGCTGTAGCGGACTACTATGGCTCAAGGAGGCACTAGACTACATTTCCCCATAAGAGAGGCTGCTAAGGATAGACAACTAGATTGTCGAATCCCACACATACCAAGCATTTCAGTCATACACACAATATGCTCGATATGTGCAAATACAACATGGCATCACAACAAGACTCTACGACTCAGAGTATTTATTCATTAGGCCACGAAGAGCCAGATATTACAAACATGGGTCTCATGACCCAACATTCAGAGCATACAAGCCAAAGCACATGCGGAAGCTTAACATGTCTGAGTACAGACATCTATAAATGAAAAAGGCTGAGAAGCCTGACTATCTACCAGATCCTGCCGAGGGCACAAGATCGTAGCTGAGGTATCAACCTAAACGTCGAAGTCCACACGGAACTACTAGCGAGATCGACGTCTCTCTGCAAAACATAAAATAGGCAAACGTGAGTACAAATGTACCCAGCAAGACTTACATCAGAACTAGCTACATATGCATCGGTATCAACAAAGGGGGTGGTGGAGTTTAACTGCAGCAAGCCAGCTTTGACTCGGTGGCTATCCTGAACTATGACTGCAGGTAACTCTTTTGAGGTGGCGCACACGAGTCCACATATTCACCATATCAATACACCACTATGGATCCGCTCCCGTCTCCCTACGAGAACGCCATCCATAGCACTCACGCTTATCTTGCGCATTTTAGAGTATCCACTTTCACCTGTCTATGAACTGTACAGGCAACCCAGAAGTCCTTTTCCGCGGACACGGCTATTCGAATAGATGATGTTAACCCTGCAGGGGTGTACTTCGTCACACACGCTCTCGCCACTTACCACCATGTACACGTCGTGTACCTCGGCAACCTTCAAGCGGAAGCCTGGCGAGGGAGTCGGCCACGACCTGACTAACCACACAAGTCTCTCGTCCAGGTTTATCGCCTATTCGGGTTCCATCCGCAAGGAGATCCGGCCGGGATGTCGCTCACGGCCCCAAGCGATGTGTGCAGGGTTCCCGAGCCCACCATCCGGGTACCACTCGGTACACGAGGCCACGTGTGCCTAGTCTGTCCCAAGCCCACCTGTACCGGGTGCCACTTGGTAGACTACTAACACTACCTACAAACACCAGAAACTAGTTGCAACTCCTGGACAGAGTTCAGGTTGATTAATAAGTCGAGAGAGCTTGGAGCGCCCGGAGCCCAATGTGTGGTAGTAACTGTTCATGGATCACAAACACAGAACTCAGTTCCTGAGGACGGCTGCAATGAGACAACCCACCATGTACTCCTACATGGCCTCTCACCGCTACCTTTACCAAATCGTGTTCACACACTTAGCTCTCAACAGTAGGACATGTTCACCACATTCCAATTCATTCCCGATGAATTAGACCTGACTCAACTCTAAGCAATAGCAGGCATGACAAACAAGCATGAATGAGTAGGCACATCAGGGCTCAAACAACTCCTACTCATGCTAGTGGGTTTCATCTATTTACTGTGGCAATGATAGGTCATGCAGAGGATAAAGGGGTTCAACTACCGCAACAAGTAACAGATGAATCGTTGTTGTCCTAATGCAGTAAAAGAGAGCAGGAGCGAGAGAGTGGGATTGTATCGGAATGAACAAGGGGGTTTGCTTGCCTGGCACTTCTGAAGATAGCATTGAGTCTTCATTAGTGTCAACGATCACAACGTCGGAACAGCGTCTACCGAGGGGAACAAATACCGTCAACAGAGAAGGGAAACACAATCAATGCAATGCACAATATGATGCATGATCATGACATGTCAATATGCTGTATTTTAAGCTAATGCAACTAGCAACATGTTAAATGGAGTTGGTTTGAACCCTAGGTTCAAATTCAAACTCCATATGTGAGGGTTTAAATGCCATTTATATGACTTGGCCTAAACAGCAGCTGTAAGTTGTTCTAACATGCATGAAAATGCCATATTCAGATTCTTTGGATTTTTCTAATCATTTTTCATATATAATTTATTTCATTCTGAGTTACAGTTGATTTTCTATGATTTTTAGAAGTTTTAAACATTTTCTGGAATTTCTGAATTGTTTTTAATCCAGAAAATGATTTCATGCGTTAGCCTGACGTCAGTGTGACGTTAGCAGGGTCAACCCTGACGACTGTGACAGTCGGGACCCCGATTCTAAGTCACACCGATCTAGCATGTAACACCTCATATCACTTTGCAGCCTCACGCACGGTATTCCCACGGGTGTCGCCTTACCATGGCCCGGGACCGTTTGCGCCTTTTGGCTCACGTATATGACAATGTCGCTAGCATCCATATGACAGAGAACCCGGGCCGACATGGCTAGTCGTGAACCCAAAGCGGCACTAACGTATGGGGACAGGCATACATGAATCAACATCGAGCGTGTCGGTCAGCAGCGTGTGAATCCGGGCTGTAGCACTGGGCTAACAGGACTCCGGGAACCCGGGCTGTAGCAGGCTAGGCAGGACTCCGGATGTCACCGCGTGACATTTCCCCGAAGGGACAGACACAGGAACGAAATGAAACACATGCCGGCCAGTCAAGTGTCCAGAGCAGTAGTGCTGGGCTAGCAGGACTCCGGTGAACCGGGCTGTAGCGGACTACTATGGCTCAAGGAGGCACTAGACTACATTTCCCCATAAGAGAGGCTGCCAAGGATAAACAACTAGATTGTCGGATCCCACACATAGCAATACACGTTACACGTACGCATAACATGCAAGTATGTGTTGTACAACGTGGCATCACAACATAACGCAAACTCATATAGATAAAAGGCCCAGAAGAGCCACATAGCATTAAGTACAAGCAGGGTCACATGACCCATCATTCAGAGCATACAAGCAACGGAAGCATTACATGTCTGGGTACAGACAACTACAAAGGAAAAAGGCTGAGAAGCCTGACTATCTACAAGACCCTCCCAAGGGTGCAAGATCGTAGCTGAGGTACAAGCTACTCGTCGAAGTCCAAGCGGAACTACTAGTAAGACCGAAGTCTCTGCTGCAAAAACATAAATAAAGCAACATGAGTACAAAGGTACTCAGCAAGACTTACATCAGATCCTATCATACATGCATTTGTATCAAGAAGGTAGTGTGGGGTTTAGTTGCAGCAAGCCAGCTTTGACTCAGTGGCTATCCTGTTCTACGACTACGAGAGACTTCTTTGAGGTAAGAAGGCGCACACGAGTCCACTAAACACCACCTCAATACACCACTATGGATTCATTCCCGTCTCACTACGGGAAGCCATCCATAGCACTCACACTTATCTTGAGCATTTTAGAGTATCCACTTCAAGTTGTCTATGTACCACGTAAGCATCCAAGAAGTCCATAACCGAGGACACGGCTATTCGAATAGATCATGATAACCCTGCAGGGGTGTACTGCGTCACACACGCTCTCGCCACTTACCGCCATGTACACGTCATGTACCTCGGCAACCTTCAAGCGGAAGCCTAGCGAGGGTGTCGGCCACGACCTGACTAACCATACAAGACTCTAGTCCAGGTTTATCGCCTATTCGGGTTCCATCCGCAAGGAGATACGGCCGGGGTGTCGCTCACGGCCCCAAACGATGTGCGCAGGGTTCCCAAGCCCACCTCGCCGGATGGATCTACGCTTGGTACACCGTGCCACTTGTGCCTAGTCTGTCCCAAGCCCACCTGGCCGGGTGCCACTTGGTAGACTACTAACACTACCTACAAACACCAGAAACTAATTGCAACTCCTGGACAGAGATCAAGTTGGTTAATAAGTCGAGAGGGGCACTTAAGCATTCCAATGTGTGGTAGTAGCTAGTCATTGGACAACATACACAGAACTCAGTGCTTAAGGACGGTTCCAGTGAGACAACCCACCATGTACTCCTACATGGCCTCTCACCGCTACCTTTACCAAATCGTGTTCACGCACTTGACTCTCAGCACCAGAACATATCGTAACACTCCAATTCATTCCCAATGAACCAGACCTGACACAACTCTAAGCAATAGCAGGCATGGCATGGTAGGAACACAACATGGCTCAATCAACTCCTACACATGCTAGTGGGTTTCAACTATTTACTGTGGCAATGACAGGTCATGCAGAGGAATGGGTTCAGCTACCGCAGCATAAAGTAGCAGTTGAATCGTTGTTGTCCTAATGCAGTAAAAGAGAGCAGGAGCGAGAGAGTAGGATTGTATCGGAATGAACATAGGGGGTTTGCTTGCCTGGTAGATCAACGGGGTGGCACTGCTCCTCAGACAGGTACTCTGGAACACTCTCCGGAGCAGGACCTATCGGGAAGGAACGGTGTCGACAATCAAAACACAACCATATGCAACAATATGATGCATGAATATGGCATGAATATGTGATGTGTTTGAGTTAATGCAACTAGCATTCAACTTGGAAGAGGTCCATTTGAACCAAAGGTTCAAATGCAATTCTAAGTTAAGTCCTTATATATGCCATTTATATGTTTTCACTTATACAGTAGGTATAAGTTGGTTTGTCATGCATGAAACTAGTACAGATGGATAGATTGCATTTTTCTGATAATTTTTCATATATAAATTATTTAAATCTGAGCTACGGTTGAATTTCTATGATTTTAGAAGTTTGAACACTTTCAGGAATTTCCTGATTTATTTCAAATCCAGAAAAGAATAAATGCGTCAGCATGACGGTGGCATGACGTCAGCGAGTCAACGTGGCTGATCAGGTCAAACCTGACGTGTGGGGTCCACACGTGAGTGACACGGGGTTAAACAGAGGGTTTAATTTATTCTAATTAAAGGATTAGGCGTAGGGGCCCACTGTCAGTGTGAGGGGGTTAGCTTAGATGGTGATTAGCTGGCAGGTCGGGCCCGCACGGCAGGCCGGCGAGGTTAAAGGGGTCAAACCCCACCGGCGTTTAGCCGCCGGCGAGGCCGAACGCGGCGGAGGGGCTCGGGATCGCGTCTCCGACGACCAAAAGGGCCGCGGAGACCATTTCCGAGGAGCCCTGGCTCGCGCGCATCCCGTGGGACACGCGGGAGACCGTGGGTGTGCCAGGGCTCGCCGGAGCAGAACTCGCGGCGGCGGCCGGAGCACGGCCAAGGGCGGGCGCAGCGCTGCGGTGCACAGGGGCGGCGGCTGAGAGCACTGGGGCATAGCCCGGGCTCGTCCGCATCCAGCGGAGGCGACGGGAGGACGCAGGGTGGCCGGAGCTCGCCGAAGCAGAGCTCGCCGAAGCAGAGCTCGCGGCGGCGAGGAGCTACGGCCATGGTGGGGGTCGGGGCTACAGCGCAGGAACGGAGAAACGGAGAGAGGGGAACGGGGCAGGAGCTCACGGTGGACTCGACGGCGTCGTCGGAGAGCTCGGAGACGCACCGGAGACGGTGGGGCCGCGAAGACGATCTCCGGCGGCCGGAGATGAGGACAACGGCGATGGAGGCGCTCCAGGGCGTTCCGGCTTGCGTGGCTCAGCGGAGGGGTTCAGCGCGAGGAGGCAGAGCTCTGGGACACGACGAAAGTGCGAGGGGATGGCGGGGAGCGCGGGGCAGCGAACGGCGGCGACCGGCGCGTTCGGGCGTCGCGGGAGAGAGCGGGAGAGAGGAGGGGAGAGGCGCAGGAGAGAGGGAGTGAAGCCAGGGGGAGCTGGGCGCTTCTGGCGAGGCCAGGTCGAAGAGGGGAGAGGGCAGGCAGGCAGCTGCCGTGGCGTGCATGCACGCGGTGTGCGGCGACCACGCGCCCTGTCCCTCTGGCGCGAGGAGGGGGACGACTGGCGCTGGCCAGTCAGCTGGGCCGGCCTGCTGGGCCAGGCCAGGCCGCACAGTGCCAGGCCGCAGGTAAGCTCCCTTTTTCCTATTTCTTTTTCTTTTCTAATTTTCTGACATTTGTTTGGTTTAATAAAAATACTAAACCATTTTATTTACTTATGCCAATTTTTGTAGGGGCTAGTGGTATTATTCCGGAACTCCTCAACAAATGGCATAATTTTTGGACAATATTTTATATATATAACAATATATATCCAAAGCAAATATTTATTGCATTAATTCCAAATGCCCAAAATAAATATTTATGAGCTCCTGAAAATATTGGTTTGATTTTTATCTCTGTCCAATATTTTCAGAGAGCAGCATGAACATTTTCTTGGACCCTTTTGGAGCAATTTTTATTTGGGTCATTTCCAGAAATGATTCTGAGGGTTTCACAAATCCCCATTTCAAATTTAAATGAAATTTAGACATGATGCACACATGACTAGCTAGTCTAGGTCATACCAGAACTAGGGACGTGACAACTCGCCCCCACTTGAAAGAATCTCGTCCCGAGATTCAGGGGTCGATGGAAAGAAGGTGGGGTACTCCAGTCGAAGACGATCTTCTCGCTCCCAAGTAGCTTCTCTCTCAGAATGATGAGACCACTGAACCTTGAGAAACTTGATGTTCTGACGTCGGGTGACACGCTCTGCTTGATCAAGAATGCGAATAGGGTACTCTCGATACGTGAGGTTATCTTGGAGATCAAGCGCTTCGTGGTCCACTCCGCGGATGGGATCCGAGAAGCAACGCCTGAGTTGAGAGACGTGGAACACATCATGGACTCGAGAAAGATGTGGGGGTAGTTCCAACTGGTAGGCAACCTCTCCTCGTTTAGCGAGAATGCGAAAAGGACCAATGTAACGAGGAGCCAACTTGCCCTTGATACCGAATCGATGGGTACCCTTTAGAGGAGTAACCCGAAGGTAAGCCTTGTCGCCAACTTCATAAGCCACTTCCTTATGACGACGGTCATACTGGCTCTTTTGACGAGACTGGGCTGTTTTCAAATTCTCACGAATGATGCGAACTTGCTCTTCTGCTTCCTGTATCATGTCCGGTCCAAAGAATTGTCTTTCACCGGTTTCTGACCAGTTCAAAGGTGTTCGACATCTTCGTCCATACAGAATCTCGAAAGGAGCTTTCTTAAGACTGGATTGATAGCTATTGTTATAAGCAAACTCGGCAAAAGGTACGCATTTCTCCCAATCCATACCGAATGAGATAACGCAAGCTCTTAGCATGTCTTCGAGAATTTGGTTGACCCTTTCCACCTGACCACTTGATTGAGGGTGGAAAGCGGTACTGAAGGAAAGATGGGTGCCCATGGCAGTTTGGAAATTCTCGCAGAAATGAGAAGTGAAAAGACTACCACGGTCTGAATTGATCTCTAGTGGAACACCATGAAGTGACACTATTCGAGAAATATATAAGTCAGCGAGCTGACTAGCAGTGATACTCTCTCGAACAGGTAGGAAGTGAGCCACTTTGGAAAGACGATCAATGACTATGAAGATAGCGTTATTCCCTTTCTTGGTCCTAGGAAAGCCGGTGATGAAGTCCATACCAACTTTATCCCATTTCCACTCAGGAATGGCTAAAGGTTGAAGGGTGCCAGCAGGCCTTTGATGCTCTGCCTTAACACGACGACAAACGTCACAGTTAGCTATGAACTCAGCAATTTCTCTCTTCATCCTAGTCCACCAGAACCTCTGGCGTAGGTCCTGATACATCTTAGTACTACCGGGATGAATCGTGAGAGGGGATTCATGTGCCGCCTTAAGGATCAATTGTCGCAGATGTTGATTCTTGGGAACCACCAAGCGATTCTCAAAGAAAACAGCACCTCGATCATCCATGGAAAAACATCCACCAACTCCCTTCTTAATGTTTCTCTTGATGCGGGTAACACCCCTATCAAACTTCTGGTCAGAAATGATCTGATCCTCAAGGGTAGATTTCGCCACCAAGGTAGAAAGGAATCCTTGAGGAGCAATGTGAAGGTTAAGCTTACAGAATTCCTCATGGAGAAGTGGTTGGCCCTGCTGCAACATAAGATTGTTGCAATAGGACTTACGACTTAGCGCATCAGCCATGACATTGCCCTTGCCTGGGGTGTAGGTAATCCCTAAGTCGTAATCTGAGATCAACTCCAACCAACGTCTTTGCCTAAGGTTCAAATCTGGTTGGGTGAAAATATACTTGAGACTCTGGTGATCGGTGTAAATCTCGCAACGTTTACCGAGAAGGTAATGTCGCCATGTCTTGAGTGCATAGACTACGGCTGCGAGCTCTAGATCATGTGTAGGATAATTCTCCTCATGTGGATGCAACCGTCGAGATGCATAGGCAATCACATGACGATCCTGCATAAGAATGCAGCCTAGTCCCTGTCGTGAGGCGTCGCAGTAGATAACAAAGTCTTTAGTGAAATCCGGTGGCACAAGTATGGGAGCAGAAGTCAGGCGTCTTTTCAGTTCCTGAAAACTGTATTCACACTGTGGGGACCACTCAAACTTTTTATCCTTCTTGAGAAGTTCTGTGAGGGGTTTGGCTACTTTGGAGAAGTTTTCAACGAAGCGGCGACAATAACTGGCTAGACCAAGGAAACTCCTAACTTGTTTAACTGTTTCAGGTGGAGTCCAATCAAGAACGGCCTGAACTCTCTCAGGATTGACAGCAATGCCCTTACCAGAGATCACGTGGCCTAGGTAGGTCACTTCTGGCAACCAGAATTCGCACTTGGAGAACTTGGCATAAAGGCGGTGCTCTCTGAGTTTTTCTAACACAAGTCTAAGATGCTCGGCATGCTCTTCCTCGTTCTTCGAGTAGATAAGGATATCATCAAGGTAAACCACGACGAACTTGTCTAAGTACTCCATGAAGATCGAGTTCATCAAGCGGGAGAAGGTAGCTGGAGCATTGGTTAGACCAAAGGACATGACGTGTACTCGTACTGGCCATAACGAGTGACAAAGGCCGTCTTAGGAATGTCCCCGTTTCTAATCTTGATTTGGTGGTAGCCTAATCTCAAATCCATCTTGGAAAAGACTGAGGATCCAGCGAGTTGATCATATAGGTCGTTGATCCTGGGGAGCGGATACTTGTTCTTTATCGTGACCAAATTAACGGGACGAAAATCTACAACCATCCGGTCCGTACCATCCTTCTTCTTGACGAAGAGGACGGGGCAAGCCCAGGGAGAAGAACTAGGACGGATGAACCCCTTTTGCAAGGATTCATCGAGTTGTTTCTTAAGCTCGGCTAGCTCTAAGGGTGCCATCTTGTAAGGTCTCCTAGAGATTGGGGCGGTTCCTGGGATAAGATCTATGACAAACTCTACACCCCTGTCAGGTGGAATACCTGGCAGTTCCTCTGGAAAGACATCCGGAAAGTCATGGACTACCGGGATATCTTCAAGGTCTGGAAGAGGACTGGCATTAAGAGAATAGAGTTGACGCTTTGCAACTCTGGTGGAGACAGTGACTAACTTGCCAGATGGGTGGGTGAGCTGAACAGACCGGGTTAACAATCAATCTTGGCATAATGAGCTTTCATCCAGTCCATACCCAAGATGATGTTAATATCTGAAGACTTGAGGGCTATGAGTGATGCAAGGAATACAAGTCTGTCAACAAGGATTTCGTTACCATGGCTTACACTAGAGGTTTGCCATTTGGATCCAGGAGTTCGAATGAGTAGTGGGGAGGGCATATCACAAAATGATATGTCGTGCAAGCGGGCATAACTTTCGGAGATGAAGGAATGAGACGCCCCAGTATCAAATAGAACCGAAGCTGGATGACAGTTTACAAGGAGTGTACCAAGAACGACATTTGGATCATCCTGAGCGTCTTTAGCTGAGACGTGATGCATACGTCCACATTCAGTGGGAGCTGACTTGGTGCTGATCATCTTGCGTGATGGCTTACCACGGCCAACAGACTTCTCGGGCTGGGGTGGAGCAACACGGGTCTGAGTGCAAATACGGGCGGTGTGTCCTGCCTCTCCGCACTTGTAACAAATCTTGGAGGTAGGACGTGGACCCGCGTTGGCAGGCGGTCCACCAATAGGCCTGGGTGGAGCATACGGCTGAACTGGGGGAGGCGCCACATAAGATGGTCTCGGGGTATAACCGGGTGGAAGAGCAGAGTTCGGAATCCAAATCCGGCGCTTCTGAGAACTAGAACCGGAGGAAGAAACCAAATCACGGGTGTGCTTACGAGACTCCTCGTAGGTGAGCTGAGCTGTCTCCGCATTAATGGCCTTGTTCACAAGAGCCTGGAATGTAATGCAATGGTGCAGGTGGAGATCTCGACGCAGCTTGGGGTTGAGACCCTTCCGGAACCTAGCCTGCTTCTTAGCGTCCGTGGACACTTCTTCTGTAGCATAGCGGGCGAGGTTCTTAAACTCTCTACTGTAAGCATCAACAGCCATCTTACCCTGGGTGAAACTACAGAACTCTTCTCTCTTGCGGTCAATGAGAGCCTGAGGAATGTGATGCTCACGAAAAGCCTCAGTGAAATCTCTCCAGGTCGGTATCTGGCCAGCTGAAAGCATAGCCTCATAGTTCTGCCACCAAAGACTAGCAGGACCTTCCAGGTGATATGCAGCATAAGTGACCTTGTCACCTTCAGCTACGTTCGCAGAACGCAGCTTGTGTGTGATACTACGGAGCCAGTCATCTGCATCGAGTGGTTCAATGGAATGATGGAAGGTAGGTGGTTTCAATCCAATGAAATCATAGATGGTCGCTGACTCTTTGCACTGGGGTGCGGTGTTCTCCTCGATACGTGCCAACAAGCGGTTAGACTCGTGCTTGTTCCTCTCCATCTCTAACATAAACTCTGCCAACGAAGGCTGGTCGGGAGGATCCTCCTCATCCGTACCACCTCCGTGGTTCAGGCAACGAGCAACAGAACTTCGGTTAACTGACGACATCCTGAGAAGCGGAACCAAGGACGAGGTCAACAACAACTATAAGATGCAACATGTAGCATAAGAAAACTTAGTATCTCTCAAACTCCTAGGACAAATCCGGCAGCATAACGGCAGTAAAATGCTCAAAATGGGACATTCTGCAAAGGACGGGGTAGCACCATACTCAACATCGTCACTCAAGGTTCTGAGATATTACTAAACAGGCTACACTGGAGGTACTCAAACTGGGATATGACTCTGATCAACCAATCCTAAGAGACTACGGAGAAGTAACACGTGATCCTGATAGACAGAAGAGAAAGCCTAGTTCCTTAACCCCGTAGGAAAGATAGGATGACTCAGATCAGAAGGCATGAGGTAAAAGGAGTAAAAGAGCCTACGTTCCCTTCCACAATCAATTCCCTTATATAACTAAAGAATTTCTAGACTCAACTTCGACCAGGTTGGCTTGGAAATCCTACAGGCAGTCAGGCTCTGATACCAAAGCTGTCGGGACCCCGATTATAAGTCACACCGATCTAGCATGTAACACCTCATATCACTTTGCAGCCTCACGCACGGTATTCCCACGGGTGTCGCCTTACCATGGCCCGGGACCGTTTGCGCCTTTTGGCTCACATATATGACAATGTCGCTAGCATCCATATGACAGAGAACCCGGGCCGACATGGCTAGTCGTGAACCCAAAGCGGCACTAACGTATGGGGACAGGCATACATGAATCAACATCGAGCGTCTCGGTCAGCAGCGTGTGAATCCGGGCTGTAGCACTGGGCTAACAAGACTCCGGGAACCCGGGCTGTAGCAGGCTAGGCAGGACTCCGGATGTCACCGCGTGACATTTCCCCGAAGGGACAGACACAGGAACGAAATGAAACACATGCCGGCCAGTCAAGTGTCCAGAGCAGTAGTGCTGGGCTAGCAGGACTCCGGTGAACCGGGCTGTAGCGGACTACTATGGCTCAAGGAGGCACTAGACTACATTTCCCCATAAGAGAGGCTGCCAAGGATAAACAACTAGATTGTCGGATCCCACACATAGCAATACACGTTACACGTACGCATAACATGCAAGTATGTGTTGTACAATGTGGCATCACAACATAACGCAAACTCATATAGATAAAAGGCCCAGAAGAGCCACATAGCATTAAGTACAAGCAGGGTCACATGACCCATCATTCAGAGCATACAAGCAACGGAAGCATTACATGTCTGGGTACAGACAACTACAAAGGAAAAAGGCTGAGAAGCCTGACTATCTACAAGACCCTCCCAAGGGTGCAAGATCGTAGCTGAGGTACAAGCTACTCGTCGAAGTCCAAGCGGAACTACTAGTAAGACCGAAGTCTCTGCTGCAAAAACATAAATAAAGCAACATGAGTACAAAGGTACTCAGCAAGACTTACATCAGATCCTATCATACATGCATTTGTATCAAGAAGGTAGTGTGGGGTTTAGTTGCAGCAAGCCAGCTTTGACTCAGTGGCTATCCTGTTCTACGACTACGAGAGACTTCTTTGAGGTAAGAAGGCGCACACGAGTCCACTAAACACCACCTCAATACACCACTATGGATTCATTCCCGTCTCACTACGGGAAGCCATACATAGCACTCACACTTATCTTGAGCATTTTAGAGTATCCACTTCAAGTTGTCTATGTACCACGTAAGCATCCAAGAAGTCCATAACCGAGGACACGGCTATTCGAATAGATCATGATAACCCTGCAGGGGTGTACTGCGTCACACACGCTCTCGCCACTTACCGCCATGTACACGTCATGTACCTCGGCAACCTTCAAGCGGAAGCCTAGCGAGGGTGTCGGCCACGACCTGACTAACCATACAAGACTCTAGTCCAGGTTTATCGCCTATTCGGGTTCCATCCGCAAGGAGATCCGGCCGGGGTGTCGCTCACGGCCCCAAACGATGTGCGCAGGGTTCCCAAGCCCACCTCGCCAGATGGATCTACGCTTGGTACACCGTGCCACTTGTGCCTAGTCTGTCCCAAGCCCACCTGGCCGGGTGCCACTTGGTAGACTACTAACACTACCTACAAACACCAGAAACTAATTGCAACTCCTGGACAGAGATCAAGTTGGTTAATAAGTCGAGAGGGGCACTTAAGCATTCCAATGTGTGGTAGTAGCTAGTCATTGGACAACATACACAGAACTCGGTGCTTAAGGACGGTTCCAGTGAGACAACCCACCATGTACTCCTACATGGCCTCTCACCGCTACCTTTACCAAATCGTGTTCACGCACTTGACTCTCAGCACCAGAACATATCGTAACACTCCAATTCATTCCCAATGAACCAGACCTGACACAACTCTAAGCAATAGCAGGCATGGCGTGGTAGGAACACAACATGGCTCAATCAACTCCTACACATGCTAGTGGGTTTCAACTATTTACTGTGGCAATGACAGGTCATGCAGAGGAATGGGTTCAGCTACCGCAGCATAAAGTAGCAGTTGAATCGTTGTTGTCCTAATGCAGTAAAAGAGAGCAGGAGCGAGAGAGTAGGATTGTATCGGAATGAACATAGGGGGTTTGCTTGCCTGGTAGATCAACGGGGTGGCACTGCTCCTCAGACAGGTACTCTGGAACACTCTCCGGAGCAGGACCTATCGGGAAGGAACGATGTCGGCAATCAAAACACAACCATATGCAACAATATGATGCATGAATATGGCATGAATATGTGATGTGTTTGAGTTAATGCAACTAGCATTCAACTTGGAAGAGGTCCATTTGAACCAAAGGTTCAAATGCAATTCTAAGTTAAGTCCTTATATATGCCATTTATATGTTTTCACTTATACAGTAGGTATAAGTTGGTTTGTCATGCATGAAACTAGTACAGATGGATAGATTGCATTTTTATGATAATTTTTCATATATAAATTATTTAAATCTGAGCTACGGTTGAATTTCTATGAATTTTAGAAGTTTGAACACTTTCAGGAATTTCCTGATTTATTTCAAATCCAGAAAAGAATAAATGCGTCAGCATGACGGTGGCATGACGTCAGCGAGTCAACGTGGCTGATCAGGTCAAACCTGACGTGTGGGGTCCACACGTGAGTGACACGGGGTTAAACAGAGGGTTTAATTTATTCTAATTAAAGGATTAGGCGTAGGGGCCCACTGTCAGTGTGAGGGGGTTAGCTTAGATGGTGATTAGCTGGCAGGTCGGGCCCGCACGGCAGGCCGGCGAGGTTAAAGGGGTCAAACCCCACCGGCGTTTAGCCGCCGGCGAGGCCGAACGCGGCGGAGGGGCTCGGGATCGCGTCTCCGACGACCAAAAGGGCTGCGGAGACCATTTCCGAGGAGCCCTGGCTCGCGCGCATCCCGTGGGACACGCGGGAGACCGTGGGTGTGCCGGGGCTCGCCGGAGCAGAACTCGCGGCGGCGGCCGGAGCACGGCCAAGGGCGGGCGCAGCGCTGCGGTGCACGGGGGCGGCGGCTGAGAGCACCGGGGCATAGCCCGGGCTCGTCCGCATCCAGCGGAGGCGACGGGAGGACGCAGGGTGGCCGGAGCTCGCCGAAGCAGAGCTCGCGGCGGCGAGGAGCTACGGCCATGGTGGGGGTCGGGGCTACAGCGCGGGAACGGAGAAACGGAGAGAGGGGAACGGGGCAGGAGCTCACGGTGGACTCGACGGCGTCGTCGGTGAGCTCGGGGACGCACTGGAGACGGTGGGGCCGCGAAGACGATCTCCGGCGGCCGGAGATGAGGACGACGGCGGTGGAGGCGCTCTAGGGCGTTCCGGCTTGCGTGGCTCAGCGGAGGGGTTCAGCGCGAGGAGGCGGAGCTCTCGGACACGACGGAAGTGCGACGGGATGGCGGGGAGCGCGGGGCAGCGAACGGCGGCGACCGGCGCGTTCGGGCGTCGCGGGAGAGAGCGGGAGAGAGGAGGGGAGAGGCGCAGGAGAGAGGGAGTGAAGCCAGGGGGAGCTGGGCGCTTCTGGCGAGGCCAGGTCGAAGAGGGGAGAGGGCAGGCAGGCAGCTGCCGTGCCGTGCATGAGCGCGGCGTGCGGCGACCACGCGCCCTGTCCCTCTGGCGCGAGGAGGGGGACGACTGGCGCTGGCCAGTCAGCTGGGCCGGCCTGCTGGGCCAGGCCAGGCCGCACAGTGCCAGGCCGCAGGTAAGCTCCCTTTTTCCTATTTCTTTTTCTTTTCTAATTTTCTGACATTTGTTTGGTTTAATAAAAATACTAAACCATTTTATTTACTTATGCCAATTTTTGTAGGGGCTAGTGGTATTATTCCGGAACTCCTCAACAAATGGCATAATTTTTGGACAATATTTTATATATATAACAATATATATCCAAAGCAAATATTTATTGCATTAATTCCAAATGCCCAAAATAAATATTTATGAGCTCCTGAAAATATTGGTTTGATTTTTATCTCTGTCCAATATTTTCAGAGAGCAGCATGAACATTTTCTTGGACCCTTTTGGAGCAATTTTTATTTGGGTCATTTCCAGAAATGATTCTGAGGGTTTCACAAATCCCCATTTCAAATTTAAATGAAATTTAGACATGATGCACACATGACTAGCTAGTCTAGGTCATACCAGAACTAGGGACGTGACAGTGACCCACATGTCATTGGCTCAGAGTTAACTGGAAGTTAATCCCGTGTTGACTGGGATTTGACCCACCGCGGGGCCCGCTGTCAGTGACTGCGTTGTGTAATTAGCAGTGTGGTTAGGCCCTAATGGCGTGGTTAGCCGGCGGCTTAACGACGGCGACCACACCATGCGGCGGCGGCTTGCCGGAGTGGCGCTAGGGCAGCGGCAGAGCGCGCTGAGGGCACTAGGGGAAGCCCAGGCCCGTGCGCATCTAGGGAGGCCGCGTGGCTGCCGGGGATGGACTGTTGCGGCGGCGGCAGCGAGGTTAGCGGCGGCCGGAGCTCGGGCAGGACCGGCTACTTGCTATGGTGCACGGGAAGGTGAGCTAGCAGGTGCGTTCGTCTCCTGGGAGCAGCACGAGCACGATGACGTGCTCAGGGGCAAGCTACGGCGTCTGAAGCCACGACGGTGACATGGCCGTCGGCGGCGAGCTTCGGGCACTTGTGGAACCATGGCTAGAGGACGGGAACGGAGGGGGCGAGCAAAGAGGAGAGATGAGGAGCTCACAGGGAGGCGGCGCAGAAGGTTAGTGGGCTCGGGGTCGCGCCAGACGTCGCGAATCGACGGCGGTGATCGGTGGCGCTCGAGGTGGAAGACGAGCTCGAAGGCGTCACCACGGTGCTCTTGGGGTCGGGATCTTCCGCGTGGAGGAGCTTTACGTCGTCATGGAGCTTTTGGACACGGGAAAGGGGCGAGAGGACCACGGTGGTCACGGTGGCAGCGAACGGCGGTGACGAGCTCCGCTCGGGTGTGCTCGGGAGAGGGAGCAGAGGGCGAGGGAGAGAGCAGAGAGTGAGGGAGAGGAGCGAGGGGGTCGAGGGGAGGTGCGTGGCGTTCACAGCCGTGTCGGGGAAGCGGCGGGAAGCAGGAGGTGGCGCGGGCGCGTGCTCGGCGGCGGTGCGCTGTCCCCCTCCTCTGCCTACTGGCAAAGGTAGGTGGTGACTGGCATGGGCCAGGTGGGCCGGCCCAGTCCAGGTAAGTGGCCTGAGGCCTATATCTCTCTCTCTCTTTTCCATTTCCTGTTTTCTATTTTCTGTAATTGTGTTTGGCTTTATTAAAAATGCCAGAGCATTTCCAAAAATCCTGATAATAATTGTGGGCACTATTTGAATTATTTCCAACAGCCCCCAATTGTTTCCATAAGTATTGAAGCATTTAAAATATTTATAGGCATGAAATGCTCCAATTCAAATACAATATGATTTAGCTCAAAAATCCATAAATGGACAAGAAATATGCTCATCATTTCTGGCAGAGGTTTTCACCTTATTAGAAATCATGAACATTTTCCATGACATTTTGGGTTCTTTGCACCAGATTTTATTTAAACCTATTTGAATTCTTTCTAGTGCTAGGGTTTGATCAATCCCCATTTCAAGTTTCATGAAATTTAAACATGATGCAACAACCAAGCTAGTCCAAGTGAAATACGAGAAGCTAGGGATGTGACAACCTTTGGGGACGAAACGATATCCATTGCCTCTTATTGCTTTCAAAAAATTTCTAGTGTCAACATAGAACAACAGGAGTGTTGTGTCAATTTTTGTGATTTTTCGGGGTTCGTTTGGACATTTTATGCATTAACTGGGTTTTCTAGGCATTTTATGTGCATAATTCATATTTGAACTACAAGCACATGCTCCAATGCACTAAGGTTGGTTGAAAAATCTAATATGTGTCCTTGGGTGAATTTCTAGGTCCCATGCAAGAGATGGGAATGAAATTCAAACACCAGGGCACTGTTGATTGCCTGCAAAACGTTGAGATGCCTGGTTTTTAGATTCTAGTAAATCCAAAACTTGTCTGAAATTCATGAAACTTGGCATGCTATCATGGAGCGGCATCAACATGCCGTGTTAAAAAATTTGTCCCATTTGGGGCAGGTTCGGGTATATGCTTCTCACAAACCAGAGCTTCTCACAACAAACATGATGGTTTCGGTAGGGAACGTCCCACCTTTGGGGACGAAACGATATCCATTGCCTCTTATTGCTTTCGAAAAATTTCTCGTGTCAACATAGAACAACAGGAGTGTTGTGTCAATTTTTGGGATTTTTCGGGGTTCGTTTGGACATTTTTATGCATTAACTGAGTTTTCAATGCATTTATGTGCATAATTAAAATTTGAACTACATGCACATGCTCCAGTGCATATAAATTAGTTGAAAAATCACATCTATGTACTTGGGTGCATGGTTAGGTCCCATGCAAGAAATGGGAATGAATTTCAAACACCAGGGCACCGTTGATTGCCGGCAAAACATTGAGATGCCTTGTTTTTAAATTCTAGTAAATCCAAAAATCGTCTGAAATTCATGAAACTTGGCATGCATTCATGGAGCGGCATCAACATGCCGTGGTAAGTTTTTTGTTCCATTTGGGGCAGGTTTGGGTCTATGCTTCTCACAAACCAGAGCTTCTCACAACAAGCATCATGGTTTCGGTAGGGAGCGTCCCACCTTTGGGGACGAAACGGTATCCACTACCTCTTATTGCTTCCAGAAATTTTCTCGTGTCAACATAGAACAACAGGAGTGTTGTGTCAATTTTTGTGATTTTTCGAGGTTCTTTTGGACATTTTTATGCATTAACTGAGTTTTCAATGCATTTATGTGCATAATTCAAATTTGAACTACATGCACATGCTCCAGTGCATATAAATTGGTTGAAAAATCAAATCTGTGTCCTTGGGTGCATCCTTAGGTCCCATGCAAGAAATGGGAATGAATTTCAAACACCAGGGCACCGTTGATTGCCGAGAAAACATTGAGATGCCTGGTTTTTAAATTCTAGTAAATCCAAAACTCGTCTGAAATTCATGAAACTTGGCATGCTATCATGGAATGGCACCCGACATGATGTGGTATTTTTTGTGTCCATTTTGAGAGAAGGCGCACTCGAATAATGACGGCCAACAAAGGCATTTTGAAAAAATAGCTGCCACTTTAATATCTCAAACGTTTGAAAAAATAGCTGCCACCATTCACGTGACGCCACGTGTCTTGGTTTTAATGGCTGTAGGAGGTGTCGTGCGGACAGCTGCTTGACCTTGACTGAACGGGAGGCGTGCGAGCGCAGTCCGGTGCGCAGGCTGACCAATAGGCGTGCTAGCTGTCCTCCAATGCGCAGGCTCACCGGGAAGCGTGCGAGCTGTACGCTGCGCAGGCTCACTGGGAAGCGAGCCCTTTGACTTCCATGGCTGCCCGCCTTCCTCTCCATTAATGGCGCCCGAGCCGCTGTTTAATATGGGCAGCCTTACTGTTCGCGCACATTCCCCTCCCCTCCCCCACCCCCACCCCCCCCCCGCAGACCTCCACCGCCATGGCGCGGAATGATCATCTGCCACTAGTCTTGAAGTTTGGGGAAGTCGACTC
>NC_057802.1:395953140-396213971 GCF_018294505.1 Triticum aestivum
TCATGGACATGGCCCAGAATGAGCTGGCCGCGGCGGTTGCTGCCTCCGCTCTCGTCCCAACTCCCATCCCCGCGCCCGCGCCAGCGACCATTCCCGTAGCATTGACGGGCTGGTCGCCGAGCACTATCGCAGAGCTGGAAGCCGCAGGCGTCAGCGAGGTTTCCGTGGACCCGCGCGAGCTCATGTACATGCCAGCGCCAGCGCCCATGCCTGTGCCCGTGCGCGCCCCTCCACCCACCGTGGCGCCGGCCCCCGTGCGTTTGGCTGCACCCGCCGCGCCCGTGCGCGCCCCTCCACCCACTGCGGTGCCAGTCCCCGTGCGTTTGGCTGCACCTGCCGCGCCCGTGCCCATGCCCGTGCCCCCCCTCAGCGGCATGGGACGCTGCCGTCGACCGCTACCTCTCAGTGGCGCCAGTTGCCGTCCTCCCGCGCCCCGCCCGTCGATTGCGCGACGACATGATGTTTGCTTTACAAGTGAAGAACATTTTGTGTTGCCTTGAAGACTTCAACAACGCCGTCCCGGAGGACGACAACGACAACGACAACGACGGCGCGGCACGCCGCCTCCGCCGCCACCGGAAATAGTTTTTTTGGGGTTTAATACTGTATCTCGAATTCTCGATCATATGAATATAAATTCAAGTGTGACTGAATGAAAGATATGGTTTGAACGAACTTGCGTTTTTCTCTCTTAATGTACAGACTTATCAAACGATTTTCTTTTAAAAAACGTCAACGGTTTTTAAATATAAAATACTCATCGGAAACGTTTTAGTCAGAACACCCGTATGCAAACCGACAGCTTCCCCAGGAAGCCAAGGGAAAATGTGCCGAGCAGGATTTCTGCATCCCTTCAACGCAAACGGTTGTTTTGCATGACCCCTGTGCAACCACGTACAAACAATTGGGTAAGATTTGCATATCTGTCATTTTGGGTATGTTGCCATTTCTCAAACTGGAAAGATTGACATTTGTTTATCTAGTAACATTGCCATTTGTCAACCTTGTAACAGTGCGATTTGTCAAAATATGCAGCTACAAATCACTAGCACTATCTAATTTTTTTCAACTAAAATCACTAGCATTGTTCATATGGACACCACTAGCAGGCGTGAGTTGATGGATGCATATGCAAATGTACCATTTATTACATACAACAAGTCATCAACCCACAACGACAACGAGGATACACGTTGGATTATAGATCATTTCCAACAAAACATTCTACTAAAGTTTTTCTCACACGACAAATAACAAAGCGATGAAATGAACTTCAGCTCAACCACTCGTCGGCGTTGGAAACTCTTGCTTTGAACCAGAAGTGATTCTCTGGGAAGGGCCAGCTACTGTCAATCTTGAGACCAACGCAGGACTGATCATCGAGGCTGAAGCGGCCTATGTCAGGACCCATATTGGGATGGTAGGGAAGCATAGTAATGTCCGAGGTATAGATACAGTTGCTTCTCATAAATGGTAGTAACGTTGTGTCAACAGCAGCTGGATCACCTTCCACCATCATTGGATAGTTTTGTCCAAGGATGAGCGAGTTTCCTCCAAGACTTTCAATACTGAACCAGGGAGAAGGTGTTGGCGCTAGTACACTAGTATCCATCCTGAATACCCTGCAACGGATGTTGGAATAGGTTCGGAGAGTGTGACCATGTGAGACAACACCCGCTTCCTTAGCAACATCAGCAGTGCCTTGTATACAAACAAGAAGAGGTGATCCATCGGAATAAGTTGCCAGGCGCCGCTGAGTATATGGGTCCTGCTCGTCCTCATGCTCGTGATCATCAGCATCGTCATCTCCCCCTTGGTTATAAAAAATTTCAAGTATAGGTGGTGGAATGTTCACAGGACCATGGAAACACAAGAAGGTTAATTAGTAAAGGGAAACTAGCTAACCCGCATGCATGTGGATGAAACAATTATAATTACGGTGGAAGACAAACGTACCGAAAGCATCAGGATTCCATGCAAAAACAGTGCCACGGGTGGTGGCAGTAAACACAAGACCCTCGTATTGAATTGCATCACAGTACTCATCCGTGTACAGAAATTGATTTTTGAGCAATATCCATCGAGGCGTGGAAGTAAGGACGGCAACAAGCTTGTCGAAGATAGCAACAACTTCATAGTTCGTGTAATCCCAAGAGCGGTTGGGAACTCGACAAATTGCTATCTTCCGTAGACGACAGTCAGCATGATCATATTTGAACTCACGTAGAATACCGGTGTACTCAACCTCTGGGCAGTCATCTGAGATTTTTGGAAGTGGAACCCGGTGATGAGTGTACACATTCACAAGTTCTCACTCGCAGTTGTACCCAATATAAACAACCCAATCTCCATTTGCGCCTACCCAAGACTTGCCCTCGAGCGATGGCATCTTAACATCATACGTATCATTATCAAGCGACATCAACTTACACAAGGCGAGGCTTCCCTCGTCCCCGCGCCAGTCAGCAGGGTCACGGCGAAGAAGATAGGGGAGATCAAACCGCTCCTGGACCCTTGGGTTCCTTGTAATGATGTTATTAGTTGAGTCGAGAATTGTTGGGGATATTACTGCAGGGCATAAACCAGCCAGGAGAGGCCGGGTTATCCCCATAATGAATTATTATATTTGAAGCCCATGAAGACAAGGACTGTGGCACTTTACGAAGGCCCAGGACCCAAAGGCGGATTAAGGCTTGTAGACATAAACCGACATTGATATGTAGACTTGTGTTGTAAGATAGGAAGAGTAGAGACCGGGCCGGACACGTTTATGAACCGGCCTCGGGATTCTGTAAACCAGCGGGCGTCAACCTATGTATATAAAGGGACGACCCGGCGGCGGTTTAGGAACAACAAACAACAACTCGAGAGCCAGGCATAGCGAATTCGCTCCCTGGCCATCGAAACCCTAGCAATTCCACAACAACTGGATTAGGCCTTTACCTTCACCGCAAGGGGTCGAACCAGTATAAACTCCCTGCGTCCTTTGTCCGCTTTAACCCCTTTAAGCTAACCCGTTGCGATGGCTCCACGACTAAGTCCTTTCACTAGGACATCTGCCGTGACAAAACCATGATAGTTGGAGCCCACCGTGGGGCTATCGCACGATGGTTTTGAGTTCTTAGAGGGCAGCTTCGAAGGACTCAAGGGATATGCTGTGGGCCGGATGACTAAGAGTCGTCGCGGCAAGCTCTACATCGACGACGCGGGCTGGGGCCCCGAGGCCAGCTCAATTGAGTACGGGTACCGGGTCCCCTTTGGCGGCATTCACGTTTTCATTGGCAAGATCGGCGAACCGGGCCCTGAGCCGGACATCAGCACCGACATCATCGAGACGGCTCAGCGTGCGAGACCCGCCCGGGTTCAGCCTGCCATAAAGTGTGCCTTCGTGGGAGTCATCCACGGAGCGGAATCTGAGGTTAGATCGGCATCTGGTGGTGAGCACGTCGTTTACTCTGAGGGCGAGTCATCGACCGGAGAGACCGAGTCATTGTACCAGTTGCAAGATGGCCGGATTGGGGGCTGTTCCGATGGCGCCAGTATTCCGGACCCCTTCGATCCGCCGAGTCGGGTTGCGATCTTCATGGCCGGTACACAGCCTGCGCACCACTCTTCGACCGCAGCGGCGATGGTTTCCGGATCAGCAGCGGCAACAATCGCTGGGGCAGGAGGCCCTGTGCGACCGCCGGCTCAAGTTTTGTCTGAATTATTTGACGCTTTGGCCATGCTGCTGGCGGAAGTTAACCCGGCCAATCAAGATGAGCATAACGCGGAACTCGCAAAGGTGAAGGATCAGATAACTCAGGCCAAGGCAGACCTGGTAGCCGAGGATACCAGGATAGCCGCAGAGCGGGCCGAGTTGGAGGCACAAGCTTACCGGCTTATGCTGGATCAGAGCGCATCAAACGATGTCATGAGGAGAAGGTACCGGTCTCACATGCCTCCGGTTTATGAGGCCAGGAATCTCTTTAATACCCCGGGAGCAGGAACCAGTAATCAGCTAGTGGTAAACCGGGTGGAGGCGCCTGGAATGGAGGCGCCGGTTCAGCCGCACCCGACGGATCCGCCTCGTTAGAGCAATGTCCTGCCACAGCACGTCCCGACACCGTCAGGTCATTACTCTAACCCTTTGGATAACATCGTTGCCGCCGCTTCATGATTGGCAGCTCTCCCGATCGAAGGCGAGTCCCCAGTAGCGGTCGAAACACGATGGGCTAGAGAGCTCCTTCAGACAGCCTTGACTCAGCAGCAGGCCTATTCATACAGCCGCGAGAGGATTCATTCCACTCCTCGCCCAAGCCGGAGTTACAGCAGGCATATGGATGAACCGGCCGTGTCGAGCAGTGCATAGAATCATAATCCGCCTCGTGGCCGGCGGGTGGCAGTGTTGATGCTCAGGATGTGGTGGATCGGGCTAGGGCCCGTCGAGAGGCCGAGTTAGCAGCGCAGAATGCGGCCCGTCAGCTTACTCCGGTTCGTCCAACAACGTCGGTGGAGCCAGGAGTTACCTCCAGTTCTTTGGGAGTGCAGTGTCTCGTCCCGGCTCTACGTAATGTACGGCTGCCCAAGGACTTCAAGGGTCCACGAAAAGTGCCCAATTACACTGCCGATTTATCCCCCGAGTCATGGGTCAAAAGCTATGAGATGGCGATGGAGATGCTGGATGTGGATGATGCGGCATGTGCTAAATACTTCACCATGATGTTGGAAGGGACAGCTCGTACTTGGTTGAAAAACTTACCAGCTAACTCCATTGGGTCATGGGCCGAGTTAAGGGCCTGGTTTATTCAGAATTTCAAAGACACGTGCAAGCAGCCCATGTCAATTGTGGACTTAGCTGCCTGTGTCCAGGAGGAAGGAGAATCAACAACCCATTGGGTGCGCCGGGTTTCAGAAATTTTGCATTCATCAGACCGCATCAACGCTGATACAACAATTTTAACGTTGGAAGGCAATTGCCGGTTTACACCTCTAAAGTTGAAGTTGGGACGGCTCAAACGTCACTGCAATGACATGGGGACCCTTATGGCAGCCCTGGTGAAGTATGCCGACTCTGATAGTACCAAGGACCCTGAATCTGACGATGACAAGACGGGAAAGGGAAAGAAGGGCGGCAGCACCAAAGGGCAGCAGCATAACCCGGCGGGTCATGGAAACAGTGGTAAGCGTAAGGCGGATAACAGTTTAGATTTTGTGGCTAATACCAACGCGCAGGATAATGGTCAGCGTCGTAAGGGAACCGCCCCCGCGTGGAGGAGGACCAAGTCCCAATCCGGAACGCATGTCTTACCTGTTGAACCAGCCTTGCCCAAAGCACGGATCGCGGGACAAGCCGGCCACGCACCTCTGGAAGGATTGTTTTATTATGCGGGAGTTCAAAAATTCAGATTTTTCCCGGAATGATCATGGACCGGCCGGCGGTTCAGGCCCCGGATCTCATGGGCCGGGTAATGGTGGAAACAGTTCCGGTTCAGGTTTTCACGGTAATCAAAGCGGACATGGCAATCAAGGCAACCAAGGTGGTTATAATCATCAGGGGAATCAACAGCAGCAGCAGTAGTCGGGTTACCAGAGCAACCCGAAGTAGTTGAATAGTGGGTAGTACCATGTCTTCAACACTAGCATGTGTAAGCACGATCAGAAGCTTCATAAAAGGGCAGTGAACTACGTTGAACCGGCGCTACCTCGTTACTTGCGCTGGTCTGAACAGCCCATCATGTGGAGTAGAGAGGATCATCCACCCCGGGTTGATAATCCGGGTCATCTGGCATTGGTGGTGGCGCCTCAGGTTGGAGGGTATAAGTTCACCAAGGTACTCATGGATGGAGGGAGTAGTATCAATATCCTTTATTATGAGACCTTCTGTCGCATGGGGTTAACAGATAAAAATCTTAAACCGTCGAACACCGTTTTCCATGGTGTCGTGCCTGGTAAATCGGCGTATCCAGTTGGTAAGATAGCTCTGGAGGTTTCTTTTGGAGATGAGCATGACTCGAGATCAGAAACATTGACTTTTGAAGTAGTAAAGATCAAGAGCCCATATCATGCCCTGTTTGGATGGCTGGCTTATGCCAAATTCATGGCAAGGCCTTGTTATGTTTATCTGCAGCTCAAGATGCCGGGTCATAAGGGAACCATCACAGTACATGGAAGCCGTAAGATCGCTTTAGAATGTGAAGAGGGTGATGCGGCTTATGCTGAGTCGGTCTGTGCAACAGAGGAGTTGAAGTTCTATAAGGACAATGTTGATCCGGTGAATATGACTTCGTTGAAAAAGCCAACTACAGAGCATGATCCGGCCTTGAAGTTTAAATCGGCTGGTGAGACTAAGCTGGTTGATTTTGTTCCCGGCGATTCATCCAAGCAGTTTAGCATCAGTGCTAACTTGGATCCGAAATAGGAAAGCGCGCTCATCGAGTTCATCCGTGAGAACCGGGACATCTTTGCGTGGAAGCCTTCTGACATGCCAAGTGTACCAAGAGAACTCGCTGAGCACACTCTTAATGTTGATCGCAAGTTTAAACCGGTCAAGCAGTTTCTCTGCCGCTTCAATGAAGAAAGGCGCAAGGCCATTGGTGAGGAAGTAGCCAGGCTCTTGCTGGCTGGATTTATCATTGAAGTATTTCATCCTGAGTGGTTAGCTAATCCGCTGCTAGTACTTAAGAAGAACGGCACCTAGCGTATGTGCGTGGACTACACAGATTTGAACAAGGCTTGTCCAGCAGATCCTTTTGCCCTCCCTCATATTGATCAATCATTGAGGCTACGGCGGGTTGTGAGCGTTTGAGTTTTCTGGATGCATATTCTGGTTACCATCAGATCAAAATGGCAGTTAAGGACCAGGAGAAGACAGCTTTCATAACTCCCTTTGGAGCCTTCTGCTATGTGTCTATGCCTTTTGGGCTCAAAAGTGCCCAGGTGACTTATCAGCACTGTGTGCAGAATTGTCTTCATAATCAGATCGGTCGCAATGTTCATGCCTATGTGGATGATATTGTGGTGAAATCCAGAAAGGAGGAGACATTGATAGATGACTTGAAGGAGACTTTTGATAACCTCTGGGTTTATAAGATGATGCTTAATCCGGCCAAGTGTGTCTTTGGTGTACCGGCAGGCAAACTCTTGGGCTTTCTGGTGTCTAACAGGGGCATTGAAGCTAATCCGGAGAAAATCAAGGCTATTACTTCCTTGGCTAAACCGAAGTGTATCAATGATGTTCAACGCCTGGCAGGCCGGATTGCAACCTTAAGCCGGTTTATCGGTCGCCTTGGAGAGAAGGCCATCCCTTTGTATCAGATGCTGAAGAAGACAGATGACTTCATCTGGAGTGACGCCGCCAATGAAGCGTTTGAGGATTTAAAGCGGCAGCTAGCCGAGCCACCTATCCTTGCTGCTCCTGTTGATAAAGAGCCCTTGTTGTTATATGTGGCTGCTAATGCCCGGGCTATTAGCGTGGCTATTGTGGTGGAGCGTAAGGAGGCCGGAAAGGAATATCCGGTTCAACGGCAGGTTTATTATATCAGTGAGGTACTTATTGAGTCCAAGCAAAGGTACCCACATTGGCAGAAGCTAGTATGGAGTTTTCATGGCAAGCTGAAAGCTTAAGCAGTATTTCCAGGGTCATCCCATCACTGTGGTCAGTTCTGCTCCTTTGGGGGATATAATCCAGAACAGGGAAGCGACTGGCCGGGTTGCCAAGTGGGCCATTGAGCTTGGACCTCATGGGTTAAAGTATATGCCTCGGACGGCAATCAAGTCCCAAGCGTTGGTGGATTTCATCAATGACTGCACGGAGTTACAAGCGCCAGAAGAGAAGCCGGATCATACTTATTGGACTATTCACTTCGATGGGTCCAGGCAATTGGAGGGCTCGGGGGCTGGAGTCATATTAACTTCCCCACGAGGTGATAAGTTTTGTTATGTTCTCTGTTTAATGTTCCCTTGCACTAACAATGCAGCTGAATATGAGGCTTTACTCCATGGTCTTGGGATGGCTAAGGAAATGAATTTAAGCTGAGTTAAGTGCTTTGGTGACTCGGACCTGGTAGCTCAACAAGTGTCTGGTACTTGGGATTCCAAGGACCCACTCATGGCAGCATATCGTCGAGAGGTGGACATTGTTGCAGGTCACTTCAAAGGTTATCAGGTCGATCATGTGGACCGGCAGAAGAATGAAGCGGCGGACGCTTTAAGTCGCTTGGGTTCCCAACGTAAACCGGTTCCACCCAACGTCTTTCTAGATGTGCTACATAATCCGTCGGTCAAGCTCCCTACAGAGGAGGATTTGGTTGTTCCTAATCCGGAGGCTCAGTAGGTGGCGGCTCTTCATGTCATCCCAGATTGGACGGTCCCATATTTGGCGTATATGAACCGGGGCGAGTTACCGGAGGATGAAACCTTGGCCAGGCAGATAATCCGGTGGTCCAAGTCCATGACTATTGTCAATGGAGAGTTACATCATTGCAGTGTGACAGGAGTGTTTCAGCGTTGCATGTCTCCTGAAGAAGGCCGTGAGATTTTGTGTGAGATCCACGAAGGAGATTGTGGCCACCACGCCGGTTCAAAGTCTCTGGTAGCCAAGGCTTTTCGTCACGGTTTTTATTGGCAAACGGCTCATGCCGATACTGAGGACTTGGTCAAAGGGTGTGATGGCTGTCAAAAAATTTCACGCCGAGCTCATGTTCTGGCTCAAGAACTAAGGATGATTCCAATCACTTGGCCGTTTGTAACTTGGGGGCTGGATATGGTTGGACCCTTTAAGAGATCCAAGGATAAGAAGACCCACCTGTTGGTGGCAGTTGACAAGTTCACTAAGTGGGTGGAAGCAGAGCCAGTCAGTAAGTGTGATGCAGCCACGGCGATTCAATTCATCAAGAAGGTGATTTTCCAGCTTGGTTTTCCACACAACATCATAACTGATAATGGCACTAATCTGTCCAAGGGTGCTATGAAAGAATTTTGCCAACATGAGCACATCCGGCTTGACGTATCATCAGTGGCTCACCCCCAATCTAATGGTCAAGCGGAGAGAGCCAATCAAGAGATTTTGAGAGGCATCAAACCCTGGCTCATGGTTCCTTTGCAACGGACACCGGGTTGTTGGGTGGAGGAGTTACCTTCTGTGTTATGGAGCATCAATACCACGCCCAACAGATCTATGGGTGACATGCCTTTTTTCATGGTTTACGGAGCAGAGGCGGTCCTCCCTAGTGGCATCCGTCATGATTCGCCTCGTGTAGCAGCTTATGTCGAAGCTGACAATGAGAAGGCACGACAGGAAGCACTTGACCTGTTAGATGAGGAGCGTGACATTGCAGCAGCTCGTTCGGTGATTTACCAGCAAGATCCGCGTCGTTATCACAGCCGCCGGGTTAGAACCAGAACTTTTCAAGAAGGTGATCTGGTGCTCCGACTCATCCAGGATCAGACTGATATGCACAAGTTATCCCCGCCTTGGAAGGGCCCTTTGTGGTCAGCAAGAATTTGCATAACGGGTCATACTACCTTATAGATGTTCGAGAGCACAAAGACTCACGTAAATCGGAGGAGGAGACCCACCGGGCGTGGAATATCGCTCATCTTCGGCCTTACTATACTTGAGCCACAGGCTCTGCTTATATACATAGTTATGACAATGTATATATTATGATCAATATAATAAACCAGGGCCTCAGCTAAAGTGGGGTATCTGTTGTTTTTCTTACATCATGTGTGGTTACATGGGGGCTTCTGTTTATAAAGCGGAGTCTGGTTTACCTCTTGATTCATCTTATAAAGCCATATATAAAAATCACTTGGGGGCTTGGTCGTATTCGAACCATAGCTACACCTCTTGATCGGCGCAAGGCCACCAGGAAAATCGCTTGGGGGCTTGGTTGTATTCGAACCATAGCTACACCTCTTGAGATCGGCTCAAGGCCAAAAGAAAATTACTTAGGGGCCAAAGAGAGTGTTGCAAAAGCACAACTAAAACATAGGCACCCGCTGAGCACAGCTCAAAATATTGCTTGGGGATTCTTTGCTTCGCAATGAACAAAGAATCTACACTTGTAATAGGCTATCAAGCCACGGCTTGGAAGCCAGGTGTATTCACCTAAAACCCTGGGTTATCCTGCCTTTTTAAGTAAGCCACTCCGTCCAGGTAAACCTGGTATGACCCGCCGAACTTTTGACAAGTCAATCTCATAGACCTTGAACTTGTCAAAGTTAAAACGATGATTGGTTAAAGATTGAGGTCCATCTTAAAAGGCTTTGTAAAATGGTTTAACTCAGTGGCCTGGCAGCCCATGAAAAGCCTCGATTTGGGGCCTGGCAGCCCGTGAAAAAGCCTCGCATGTTCTTTTTATGCTTTTATTTGCCAAGTTCTTTTTCCTTGGATGAAATTTATAATATTTTTGATAAACCAACGTTTTATGACCCAGCTTGGCTTTCAACTACAAGTTGTCAGTACATGATCAGTTATAATCCGACGCTTATTAACCCGGTCTGGTTTCGGCTATAAGTCGCCAGTATTATATATGGATAAACCGGTGTTTATTACAACCCGGTACGGTTTTATCATAAGCCGGCACAATATGGAAGGAGTTATCAATACTCATGATTGGGTTATCGCCCTTACTACAAAAGTTGGTCAACCAACGATGTGATTCAATATCACAGGTATCATTTATTTTCATATTTGATCATCTTTTTACAGCCTTGGTTATAAACCCTGGCTAGGTATTTGGGCATCATGACCCGTCCGACGGTAAACCGCCAGGACACGTTTCAACTTCTTGTATGCAGGAGCAGCTACGGATTATAAACATCATATATCTTAAGCATGGCAAATTAACGGTGTCAAGCAAAATAAATATGCGCGATGGCATAGCAGACCAAGTGTTTGAACTAGCCTATTACAGGGCGCTTTAATGGCCAAAAGAATAATTGTTTTTTGGCAAGTGTTGCAGAACGTAGATGGTTAAACTGGCCTCCGGATCATGACTCCTCACCAGCCTGACCTGACGGCTGTGGATCATTGTAACGCCCAGATAATTATGCTATAGTAAACCCTTGTTAATGGTGCCATGTCATCATGTTACTGTTGCTAATCTCCGCTTGATCCAAATCGCATTTCAAATTCAAAATTGAGTTTAAAGACAAAAATTCAAATTTTTTCAAACATGCAAACTAAAATGCTCAAGTTGTTGCAAATAATCATTTGGTAATATTGGTGGAGAAACCAAAATTTTATAGAATGTTTAGATGCTCTTAAAATAAATAAATAAATAAATAAATAAATAAATAAATAAACATAAAAGGGGAGAGGCCCAGTCCCTCACTGACCTCGGCCCAGGTAACCCCCAGGCCGGCCCACACGCCCCCTCTCTGGCCTACAAGGCCACCCCGACCCAAACCCTAGCGCTAACGACCCCGCACGATCTCCCCCACTCCCCTCGATCTCTCCCACGCCTCTCTCCCCTTCCCCCATCTGGATCGGGGAAGAGGAGCCAGATCCCGCGCCGCTCCGCGCCCCTGACGCCGCGGCCCTTCCCCAGTGCCACCACGCCGGCGCCACCTCGCCGAGCGCCGCCCCGTCCCCGTCGCCTCGCCGGACGCCTCGACCTCCTCCTCGAACGCCATCGCCTACCGTCACCGCCACCCCGTCGTCGTCCCGTCGACGACCACCGGTGCCCCGAGCTCCGGCGCCTCCCCGAGCTCACTTTAGCACCTCTACAGGGCCCAGTGAGCACACTCCCCCTTCCCCCTCTCTTCGCTCGCCGTATGGCGTCGTCTCCGGCCGTGGCTCGCGCTTGCCCTGTTGTGCCCGCGTCCCGACCGCGCACCACTGGAGCCGCGCCCGCATCGGCTGCCGCTCGCCATGTCCGCCTCCGCCCCTGTCCCGCTGCTCGCCGCCCGCGGCGTCGGTCCGCCGCAACCACGGCCTTCCGCCTCGCCGGCCACCACCCACCAGCCGCGCCGGCGCCGTCCCTTGTCGTGGCCTCGCCCGCCATCTGACCCGCCCGGGTCTGCCCCCTCGGGCACGACCCGCAGCCGCTACACCCGCGTGCCCGCTAGCCCCTGTGCCACTTACACGTGGGGCCTAGCCCCTAAAACGAAAATAAAAGGGTTTTAAAAAAAGAATTAAAATAATAATAATAATAATAATTAATCCTATTAATTAACCTAATTAACTTATTGACTAACTAAACTGTTAATTAGTGTTAGTCAATGACAACCGGGACCCACGTGCTAGTTTGACTAGTCAAACAGGCTGTTGACTGATGACATCATGCTGATGCAATAACCCCATTTTAGAATTAATAATAATTTCAGAATAATGCTAGAACTTTAACAATTCATAGAAAAATGACCGTAACTCGGATGAAAATACTTTGTACATGAAAGTTGCTCAGAACGACAAGACGTGTCCGAATACGCGGTTTGTTCGTCCGCCACACGTCCCTAGCATAGCAAACATGCAACCTTTCCCCTCTTTTTCATTTGTCCGGAAATGCCAAACTTCGGGAAAGCTTTCCCGGATGTTTCTCGCTTCGCCGGTAGCGTGTAGTGCCGCATTAGAACACGCCTAGTGCTTCTTATTGTCTTGTCATGCACTTGTTTGCTCTGTATTTACTGTTTCTTCCCCATCTTCTCTCCGGTAGACCCCGAGACCGCTGCTGATGCCCCTGTGATCGACTACGTCGACGACGACCCCTCCTTCTTGCCTGAGCAACCAGGCAAGCCCCCCCTTTGATCATCCCGATATCGCCCATTCCATTCTCTCATGCTTGCATTAGATTTTGCTACTGTATTTGATTGCTCCTATTCTGATGCATAGCCTGCTTTTGTAACCTGCTTATTGTTACCTACCTGCTTATCCTAAACTGCTTAGTATAGGTTGGTTAGTGATCCATTAGTGACCCCCACCTTGTCCTGTTGCCCCTCCTTCATCTTTGACGACTCGATCAACGTGATCGATGACCAGAGCCTGACACCTCACATCACATCACGCCCCTTTAGTTGCTCGACTCTGCAGAGCTACTATCGAGTGCCGAGGGTGATCCCTCATAACGCACTCCTGATGATAATTCTGTAGTGTAGCTATTCGGTCGTGGTCATCGAGGGTGATTTCCTCTTTCACCATTCCCGATACGGCTCTATCGTTCAACACCTCAAGGGTGGTCCCTCTTATGTTCACCTTGATGATTACATCGAGTAGAATCCTCTGAGGGTGATTCCTTGGGTTTTCTCCTTGATGTTTGGACACACGGTTACCTGGACTTTACTTGAGACCCTTGGGAAAGTCGGGCGGGCCCGGAGAGCACCCGCAAGATGGTTACGAGGCACGGCCGGGCAGGCAGGCCGCCCCGGAGTGGGCTGGGCTAGCCCTTGCCGTATTTCCTCGAGACAGGGCGACGGGGTCACATTATCGTGAGTCTCTGCTCATCTCCGCAAGCTAATAATACACTATGGTTTGGGTATTTGTTCTGAGTTGGCCTTTGGCCTTTACACACTAACCACCACGCGAGAATAGTTATGGGCCTCGGCGACATAGTATCAGCTGAAGCTTTGTCAGACGTCCAGTTCAGCATTGCGGCACGGTCGGATCGTGCTGGCCATCCGAGGCGGTGCTGGTATTCACCCTGCGCGCAACAATCCGGAGTGCAATGGGCGATGGGCCCACACCCCGGAGTGCTTAGGATGTAGACCGGCGGGGACCTCTCTGCTGAGCCTAGGTAGGGCTACGCCGTGTTGATTTTCCGAGGCCGGGCATTGACCCAGAAAAGTGTGTCCGGCCAGAGTAATCAAGCGTGTTGGAAAACGTGGTGCACCCCTCCAGGGAAGATTATCTATTAATAGCCGTGTCCACGGTAACGGACGTTCAGACTGATATCCTGATCTTTTACAACTAGAAATGGATACTTGAGATATGTGGCTCCGAGATTGCTTTCTCGCGGGGAGTCGAGGAAGGATCTCTGGGCATTAATGTTACAACATGCTTGTTAATTAAACTGCTATTCTTTACTCTTCTACATGCTGCAAGACGCTTGGAGCTGCTTGAAGATGCTAGTCTTCGATAGGCTAGGCCTTCCCCTCTATTCTGGCATTCTGCAGTTCAGTCCACAGATACAACCCTTCCATTTGATACCAATGCATACTTAGTATAGATCTGATGCTTGCGAGTACTTTGGATGCGTACTCACGGTTGCTTTGCTACCCCTTTTCCCCCTTCCTTCTTCTTTCCGGTTGATGCAACCAGTTGGTGGATCCTTGGAGCAAGATGCCACCGCCGACGGATACTACTACATGGAGGCCAACGAAGACCAGGAGTAGTTAGGAGGTCCCAGGCAGGGGGACTTGCCTCTTCGATCGTGTTGCTTTTGTGCTAGCCTTCTTAAGGCATCCTTGTCTAACTTATGTCTGAACTCAGATATTGTTGCTTCCGCTGACTCTTGTGTATCGAGCTTGTATTCGAGCCCTCGAGGCCCCTGGCTTGTAAAGCTTGTATTATTTTGATTTGTGTCTAGAGTTGTGTTGTGATATCTTCCCGTGAGTCCCTGATCTTGATCGTACACATTTGCGTGCATGATTAGTGTACGGTTGAATCGGGGGCGTCACAATCGTCTTGCACCGGTTCATCCTCCTCCTCTCTACCCAGTGGCTAGAAGTCAACGGTTGCCCAATCGATCCCAGTTAGGGCTTGGAATACAGCTTCATCGCTTATAAGTGTGGACGGTTCAACATCAGGGGCATAGGTGTGCTTGAGGATTGGTGGGATGAGATTTTGAGCCTCAGGAGTTGGTGCAGCAACCCGTTTGTTGTTGACATCATAACTCGCCTAATAGTATGAAAGGTCAGCTTCTTCAGCCAATTGGGAGGCCAGTGGACGCATCTCCCTGGTTATGACTCGGAGAGCATCATTGTCAAACTCTGATACGTCCTCCCTTAAGCTCGGAAAGCCTTTACCCACATCAACCGGATCAAGATCAGGCACCCATGCTTTAGCCCGGGTTAGCGCGGTCAGAGCACCTGCCCTTGCAGCCGATCTTTTCAATTCTTCAATCTGGGCAGGCAGCATTGACAAGCTTTCTAAGGTTTCTTTGATTAAGGTTGGGGGCGGCTTGTTGTGAGAAGCAGTGCATAAGACCCGTTGCGCGCCGGTATATAATTGCTCTATAAGAGTATAAGCAGCCTTCAGTTTCTTTCGTATGTCAGAGCCCAGATGACTAATGTGAGTTCCTGCATCATTGCGAACATCAGTAAACCAGCAATGAATGGGATGATATGTTGAAAACTTAAAGCAAGGATATTTACCAAACACAGCAACAGTCATGGCATGTATTTGCCGCTTCACACCAGTTAACTCATCTACCACCGGTTTAAGAGCTGCTTCTGCGTCCTCGGCTCTTTTTTGCAATGCGGATTTTTCTATGTCCCAATCCGCCCGCTCCTTGTTGAAACCCTCATTCAGCTTTTCCATGGCGGCTAAGGCACTGGTCAGCTCATCTTTGGCTTTGGAGGTTTCTGCTTGCTGGGACTTGGTGTTTTCTTACAGATCACCGGTTTGAGCTTCCTTTTTGCTCAGCTCAGCCTATAAGAGACAGACATATCATGAGTCGCCAGTACATATTTGAAGTACCAAGCACATAACAAGTTATGCACCTGATACTTGGGGGCTAATGCCTATTTGCTTGTTATCAGAAATTTCTACAAGTCCCAAGCACAATACAAGTATTACTCTTGGCACTTGGGGGCTAATGTATGTTTGCTCAAGGTTACATTATGGGTATTCTTCTAAAGTCCCGGTTTACCTTGAAAAGATAAACTGGCCCTTGGGGGCTACACCGGCAAAAGTTACAATATTACAATTCTAAAGTACCGGTTCATCTTAAAAAGATAACCCGGCCCTTGGAGGCTAAGCATGCAAAGTTGAGATGTTACAAAGTCCCGGTTTAGATGGTTATCATAAACCGGCACTTGGGGGCTACTGGAGTTGATATTGGAATTGGACATAAGAGAGAAACAGTTATGCAGTTACCTCATATCGCTCCTTCATCAGATTCACTAAACCGACTTCAAAGTCGCAGCTTGTGTACAGACGGTTTAAAAAACCAGAATGGATGTCTTGAGCGTTGAGATGGGCATAGCTTGACAAATCTGTGTTCCATTTGCCTTTGCCTATAGTAGAAAGCTCGTCCTTGGCACTATGCTTCGATAAAGCAACAGGATTGCCAGGAGCGGTGTGGCCGAAGCCAGTAATCATAATGTCATCTTCTTTATCATCAGCAGCCTTCACTGGAGTTGACGGTTTATCAGCAGCTTTAGCTGGACTTACCGGTTTATCATCAGTTTGGGCCGAGCTTGTCAGTTTGTCAGTATGACCCGTTGTATCAACTTCTGCTTGTTCAACAAAGAAGTCATGATCTTGTGGTGGCGGGTCATCAAGCATGGCGTCAGTATTGGTTTCCTCTGGATCTGGAGTTTTTTCCGGTTCAACAACTGCATTTTCATCAGACGGTTTATTTAACCGAGCCTTCTTGCTGGGCCTTGGCTTAGCACTGAGAAGAACAAATATAAAGGTCAATACATTGGGTGAACATAAGGCATTAAAGGTAAATTTAAAAGTATGACTCACCCAGGAACTGTCTTGAGGGGTGGAAGTTGTGTGGCCGTTGACTCGCCAGAGGATGAGTGAGGCGTGCCCTGATAATTCGAATCAGACGGATTAAGAGGCTGACGGAAACAACCCGCCTTGGGGCAAGAAGTATCAGGAATATAAGAGACCTCTGATCGATGTTTCCGGACTGGAGTGTTCGGTAAACCGGCGGAGGTAACTACCTGGCCACTGTGTCGGGTTGTGCGGCGGGCTTCGTGTTGCTGCTTCTTCAAAAGAAAGTTTGGGTCCAAGTAAGCTAGGGGTGAGAAAATTTTACTTTCCGGTTTGTGTGACGGATTTTCTGTGTTTGCAGAGGATCTGAACCAGAGGAAAGGATAATTACCTCTGCATCCTCAGCTTGGCTGCCTTCAGCGTCATCCTGATAATAGTCATTGTCAATGAGGTGTATCAAAAAGGAACCAAGGGAGTCAAGTTCTACCTCTGAGTCCGGATTATCCAGATCAGCATCAGCATTCGGTTCAGAAGACTTAGTGGTCCTCTTCTTGGCAGGTTTTTTAATAACTTTGGTCTTGGGGTGAGGTGTCTTGGCCGGTTTATCCTGAGATTTTTTCTTTCAGAACGGATCATCACCCTGTCAAAGATTAACGCAATTTTGAGGGAATATTTAAAGGGACCAAGTTAAAACAGGAGTCATATGATACTTACAGCTGGCGGTTTATTGGAGGTACAGAATGGATTCGGCCCTGTTTTGCTGCAAACAGCCACCGATTCATCCAAAATCTTCTTAACAGCCTCAGTAACTTCATCTTCTGTTAGCTGAATGTCGATATGTTGTTGAGGATCTTTCAAATCCCCTGTGTATTCACACATTAAACCGGGGCGTCGGCTTAAAGGCAGAATGCTCCAGGAGATCCAGCAACGAACGAAATTAATGCATGTTAAACCATTTGCAACAAAGGCCCGAAGCTTTCAAAGCTGTGGTGCGTATTTGGATCGTTCTCTGGCATTAAGACATTGGGGAAAAGGATGTGTATTGCTAAGCCGGTGAGGACGATAACCCGGCAGGGGATTTTCGTCAGTTGGAGACGTATCTCGGCAGTAAAACCAGGTCTGATTCCAATCCTTTGGGTGACTGTGATGCTTGGCGTGAGGGAAGCTGACATCTTTCCTCTTCTGAATCGCCATCCCGCCAAGTTTAGTATTGGGTCGATCTGTAAATTCGGTGCGGCGGTTCAAGTGGAAGAAATCCCTAAACAGTTCAACTGTGGGCTCCTCTTGAAGATAAGCCTCGCAAAATACTTGGAAGTTGCAGATATTGGACACAGAGTTTGGTCCAATATCTTGAGGGTGGAGTTGGAAGTTAGCAAGCACATCTCGGAAAAATTTTGATCCGGGAGGGCTAAACCCTCGACCCAAATGATCAACGAACACAATCACTTCTCCGTCCTTAGGCTCAGGAGGATTTTCTGGGCCAGGGACCCTCCAGTGGATGGCCTCATTTTTTGCTAAAGTGCCCATGTTGACTAAGTTGTTCAATTGTTCCTCGGTAACCCGGGATGGAACCCAATTGCAGGACAAAAAATGCTTGGCCATTTCAAGGAAAGCTGGAAAAAGATCAATGCCGGTTTAAGATTTATGACAGACAAGCGTAAAGCGATGCAACGTCAGAAGCAAAAACAGAGGCATATACACATTGTTAAACCAGAGTTTTGACATTGTTAAACCAGAGTCTGGCATTGGAAGAGTTACAAAGATAAACGAATTGGCGGTTTGAGAGGGGACTAATGGTACCTGCCGGATTATCATTTTTCTAAAAAGTTAAACCGCCTACTTTGATATGGAGGGTACAGATCTAAAATACCTAAGTGAGGGAAAAACAAGTTTCACAGATTGATATGATAATTTCAGATCTGCGGTGCAACGGAAAACTAGAATATATTCAGACCTAAATTTTAGGTGCCTAAACAGTTCATCAGGTTCAGATGAGTTTTTCTATATGCAGGGGATGCTCTAATGAGGAAAAAGGAACTATAATTATGACGACACTGGAAAATATCATATCTAACTTGCCATTTACGCTACTGAGAAGAACAGGGTAGAACAGCCCTAGAACTTCGATGAACTCCGATGAATACAAACCCTAATGACAAGATCTAGGGTGGAAGGAGAGAAGACTTACCAGTGTCACAGGAACAGCGGAGAGGCGCCGCGGCTTTCTGGTTCGATCAGGGTGATGCAGCGGCCGTTGTTGGGGCAGAAGCGAAGGTCGACAGGGGTGGTAGAGCTCGAACGTTCGGTCGGCGTGAGGAAGAGGACGATGTGAAGGGGCACGAAGGGGAAAAATGAAAATGACCCTTGGCCTTATTTATAAGGTGAATGGATAAGTGACAGGCGCGAGAATCGAGGAGCCCAAAAATTGGATATGTGACAGAGCGGTCGCCTCGATTGTCGGAGGCTCATTAATGAAGGTTGGATATATGCAATCTTTAAATGACAGGTGACGTCATGGCGGTTTATCATGATCCTAGAAGATGACATCATGACGGTTTACAAGATTTACGTGAAGGTGCTGACGGAGGAATTTTCCTAAGTGTTGAAGATTGACATGAACCAGTTCAAATTAATCTAGGGCCTAATGTTGGGGATATTACTGCTGGGCATAAACCGGCCAGGAGAGGCCGGGTTATCCCCATAATGAATTATTATATTTGAAGCCCATGAAGACAAGGATTGTGACGCTTTACGAAGGCCTAGGGCCCAAAGGCGGATTAAGGCCTGTAGACATAAACCGACATTGATATGTAGACTTGTGTTGTAAGATAGGAAGAGTAGAGACCGGGCCGGACACGTTTATGAACCGGCCTCGGGATTCTGTAAACCGGCGGGCGTCAACCTATGTATATAAAGGGACGACCCGGTGGCGGTTTAGGAACAACAAACAATAACTCGAGAGCCAGGCATAGCGAATTCGCTCCCTGGCCATCGAAACCCTAGCAATTCCACAACAACTGGATTAGGCCTTTACCTTCACCGCAAGGGGCCGAACCAGTATAAACTCCATGCGTCCTTTGTCCGCTTTAACCCCTTTAAGCTAACCCGTCCGGATGGCTCCACGACTAAGTCCTTTCACTAGGACATCTGTCGTGACAAAACCACGACAAGAATGGTCTTGAACGAACCTGCCATGCTAGCCGAGGTGATGACGTCGCATCGATCAATGAGTTCCTCCACCGCGTCATCATTCGGATCGGGGCAAGAATAACGGGGTCGTTTCCGGCTTGTTCCCTCCATGGAGAAGATGATCAAACAATGGCAGAAGGAAGGGTGAAGGCAAATGGAGGAGGGAGGAAGAGCTAGCGTGCGACAACAGTTCCAAATCGAGAGGGAAAGGCGAAGAGTCGGTGGACGGTTGCCACGATACACGGAGAGGCGCCTGGGGAGCGAACGGTTGCCACAGAGGTCACACACTGACGACAAGGCCCGAGTGAACCGCATGCAATCCCATCTCACAACACACACGTCTTGTTAAGTTGAACCGTTTCTGTTCTCTTGTGTCAACGCAAACAGTTCATCCGAGTGAACCGCATGCCGTATATCGCACACACCTTGATCTAGCTGACCGTTTCTTTTGTGTTGCCTAATCACAAACAGTTCATCTGAGTGAACTGTATGCTGTATATCGCACACACCTTCATCTGGCTGCGCATTTCTTTTGTGTTTCCTATTCACAAACAGTTCATCCGAGTGAACCGTATGCTGTGTATCGCACATGCCTTCATCTGGCTGCCCGTTTCTTTTGTTCCTCCTCGCCACAAACAGTTAATTGAACTGAACCGTATGCCCTTCATCGCACACGCAACTAAAATCTGAACCGTGTTTGATGCATCCTCCATCGCAAATGTTTTCACCTTTTTTGACGGTTTTCATACACCACCGTTTGCGATTATTGCATCGCACACAGTTTCTCGAAGGGTCTCTGATCGTAGTGTCGCGTTAGCAGCATCCTGCAGTAGTGGGGATCAAATCATTAGGAGAATGATGTGATGGACAAGACCCATTCGTTAGCTTAGCATAATGATCGTTAAGTTTTATTGCTATTGCTTTCTTCATGACTTATACATATTCCTTTGGCTATGAGATTATGCAACTCCCGAATACTAGAGGAATACCTTGTGTGCGCTATCAAACGTCACAACATAACTGGGTGATCATAAAGATGCTCTACAGGTATTTCCGAAGGTTTTTGTTGGGTTGGCATAGATCGAGATTAGGATCTGTCACTCTGAGTATCGGAGAGGTATCTCTGGGCCCTCTCAGTAATACACATCATGATAAGCCTTGCAAGCAATGTGACTAATGAGTTAGTTGCGGGATGATGTATTACGGAACGAGTAAAGAGACTTGTCGGTAACGAGATTGAACTAGGTATGAAGATACCGACGATCGAATCTCGGGCAAGTAACATACCGATGACAAAGGGAATGACGTATGTTGTCATTGTGGTTTGACCGATAAAGATCTTCATAGAATATGTAGGAAACAATATGAGCATCCAGGTTCCGCTGTTGGTTATTGACTGGAGATGTGTCTCGGTCATGTCTACATAGTTCTCGAACTCGTAGGGTCCGCACGCTTAACGTTCGATGACGATTTGTATTATGAGTTATGTGTTTTGGTGACCGAAGATTGTTCGGAGTCCCGGATGAGATCACGGACATGACGAGGAGTCTCGAAATGGTCGAGAGGTAAAGATTGATATATTGGATGATAGTATTCGGACATCGGAAGTGTTTCAGAATGCATCGAGTATGTATCGGAGTACCAGGGGGTTACCGGAACCTCCTGGGGGAAGATATGGGCCCTATGGGCCATAGGAGGGAGGCAAGGCAGCCCACAAGGGTGGCGCCCCCCCCCCCCAAGGGAGGAGTCCGAATTGGACTAGGGGAGTTGACGGTGCCCCCCATTCCTTCTCCTTCTCCCTCTCCTTCCCCCTTTCCCCCTCCGATAAAAGGAAGGGGGCGAATTGGACTAGGGGCCCAAGTGGGACTCCTCCCACTTGGCGCGCTCCTAGGCCGGCCTCCTCCCCTCTCCCTCCTTTATATACGGGGGCAGGAGGCACCTCTAAGAGAGATCAATTGTTCTTAGCCATGTGCGGTGCCCCCCTCCACCGTTTACTCCTCCGGTCATATTGTCGTAGTGCTTAGGCGAAGCCCTGCACGGATCACTTCACCATCATCGTCACCACGCCGTCGTGCTAACGAAACTCTCCCTCGACACTTTGCTGGATCAAGAGTTTGAGGGGCGTCATCGAGCTGAACGTGTGCAGAACTCGGGGGTGTCGTATGTTCGGTGCTTGATCGGTTGAATCGAGAAGATGTTCGACTACATCAACCGCGTTAAGCTAACGCTTCCGCTTTCGGTCTATGAGGGTACGCGGACACACTCTCCCCCTCTCATTGCTATGCATCTCCTAGATAGATCTTGCGTGATCGTAGGAATTTTTTTTAAATTGCATGCTACATTCCCCAACAGTCCGCACAGGGTAACCCATGTGCCAACCCTAGATCTCGTGCGCACGGGGTGTATCCAGAGAGATTTAGCACCCGAACCCATGTGCATGGCGTCGGAGGGGCCATGCGCATGGGGTGTCTAGAGAGATATCCCTCGACCCCGTTGCATGGGGTACCCAACACAAGTCATCTTTGGAGGGGGTTTAACCCATATTTTTTGTAGTAAGAGTGGGCAGGCTTGGTATATATATTTTGCATGATGCACATCCTTATGCAATCACCTCGACCCCTCTTAATAGTGAGGTTCTCCTATGATTGAAAAGAAACCAAAACAAAAACTTTGAGTCTTCAGAAAAACTGATGCCTTTTTTCCCTTTTGAACTAGGGGATCATTCATCTCCATATATAATCATTGAGAGACAAATGTAGTGAGATAAACATAGAAACCGACATTAGTCTCACTAATCATATTGTGGCCATCACCAGAATATCATTAGAGGATAAATGCACTTTCATCAACTAGCTCGCAACTATTTATGAGTCGACCGAGCTCGATATCCACCGTCATTTACCACCAATAGATATGAGCTACGTTTTCTTAATTTTATCGGGGTTTTTTGTTTTGTTTTGGAGTACTTCAAATGTAGGACATATATATTAAGTTCCAGTGAGAGAAGACTTTGACCAAGAATTATTTTATCACTGTGGGGTTTATAGGATAAAAACTCACATTTATTAGTAAGTACTAAGTATTGACGAAACAAAAACTAATGATACCAATTTCATGCCATATAAACCACATATTGACAAAATAATTCTCAGCCAAAGCCTTCCCTTAATGAAATCTAATATGCCCTACATACAAGAAATGCAGAAGTATAACATAATGTTTCACTAGATGGTAACAATGTTTCATTGGTTTACAAGACTATTTGAGACACCTGTAAATAACAAAGGACAAGACTACAATGTGATGTCACATCATAGAGTCTTCACATGTGACACCAATTCACTCTCTCACTTATGCATGCATGACTGCGATATATCAAGATACCACGCATGTAAGCATGTAATAAAACAATATATCACATATGTAAGCATGACATCAACAACTGAATTGTTTTTTAATTTTCAAGAAAAGATAGCTTTCAAACCATTAACCTGGTTGACGATTTATTTCACGATTGGCTTCATTATGACAAGATCTTCAAAACTAGATCTCAGGGATGACATTTTTCTTCTAGTAGTTGCTAGGACATACGACTGACTTGCGAGGTCATATGCATATTATAGCCACTTGATTGCCATGTAGCAACTTGGTTACCAAGTTACTATATGTTACACTCCACCCCCACATAGGATTTGCATGATAACACATTTATTGATGTCATCTCTACTTGCACAAAAATTTCAAGACTCACTCTCTAGGCACAATATTGCAATGTCTGGAATATTATAATTTATTACTAGATAATCATACAACATATTATATGGTGACCTAATTTTATAGTATGGTGCAGAGTGGCAGGCCTCATTTTGTAGTATGGCACATGGCCTTGCTTTTTCTCCAAGCAAAAACACCGCTAGTTCAGTGAGGCCACGGTGATGCTCTCATCCTGGCATTAGTGCCCCCTTCTCTGCCCTTCTCTTCGTAAATCTTTCATCATGTTGCTCTAGATATTCCTTTTTAAATACATCAACACATAGCATCCGGTGACTGGTTTGGACCCACGATCGATGACATTTTTGCAAGGTTGTGTTATGCACGCATGGCTGGCTTGATCTCACACTCTGTTCTCGACTGAGATAGTCTGGAGACATACCTGTAGGGAGAAGAAGTGTGTGAGAACAACATAAAATGTGTGAAAGTGGACAGGAGAGGGTTTAGAAAGTCCACTAAAACAAGAAAGCCACAGGAGCTGGGAGCATATCAAGGCCAAGTCTTTTCCAAAAGGTTGTATATAGCCTCAGTTCAATTGTAACAATATATGAAAGCCTGCAAAATATAGCTCATGCGGCATTTGGTTCATTATGAAATGATAATATATACATCAATGAAACTTTTTAACCACCCTCATCGAATGCATATATTACTATTTTGTTGTTAAGACAAGTTTTAAACCAATAATAGTCTTCCGGTCTACATCGACGATTTTCGGCCGCTGTTTCTACAAGCTCCTGCGTTTCAACAAGGTTGCTCCGGTGAGATGAAGGCTCGGAAGGGGCAACGAGCTTTGCTAACGGTGTGTCGTCGATGAATGCAGAAGGAAGACGATGCTGGTTTTTGCAAGGACTTCACTATAATTTCTTTTCTTTGTAAGGAAGTTCTTGTAAGGGCTGATCTTATTTAATATATGGTCTTTGGCCTTTACGTTAAAAGAAGATCATGTGACATGAAACTAGTACCACTAGATTAATTCGCTTTGAAAGTGTTTACGTTTTGTTGATACACTAAAAGATATTGTACTACTTATTTGCAACAGTAATTGCACATCACATGAATAAACCATACGCTACGGGAGTAGATCTCTTTTTTCTTTTGAATCGGAATGCTCTCTATTCCATTAACCAGCACAACCAGCCAAATCGCTGGTAATCATAGCGTGAACAAAGTCTAGCGCCCCATCCGGCCACAAGGCTGAGGATGCATGGCCCATACGCACACTAGGAGCAGCTAAAGTATCAGCTACTTTATTTCAGCCTCTAGGGCAGAAAACTATCTCAAAATGAGAAAAAAATAACCTAGCAAAGATTTTAATCTCTCTGAGGCCTTGTTCGGTTTGGCAGGGTTTGAAGAGGTTTGAAAGGGATTAAATCCCTTGCAAGTCAAAATCCTTCTCAAACCTCCCCAATCCCCTTCAATCTCTGTGGCAAGAGGATTAACCGAACATGGCCTAAAGATGGCACCAATTGCAGATTGGTCATAGTCCCTTCCTTTCATTGCATGCATTAGGACGGTGGAATCCGTCTCCACGATCACATAGGACATACCCAGCTGATTATTTTATTTTTTTTGTGCGGCTTGTTTTAGGCAGGCCTTCACTATAATTTCTTTTCTTTGTAAGGAAGTTCTTGTAAGGGCTGATCTTATTTAATATATGGTCTTTGGCCTTTACGTTAAAAGAAGATCATGTGACATGAAACTAGTACCACTAGATTAATTCGCTTTGAAAGTGTTTACGTTTTGTTGATACACTAAAAGATATTGTACTACTTATTTGCAACAGTAATTGCACATCACATGAATAAACCATACGCTACGGGAGTAGATCTCTTTTTTCTTTTGAACCGGAATGCTCTCTATTCCATTAACCAGCACAACCAGCCAAATCGCTGGTAATCATAGCGTGAACAAAGTCTAGCGCCCCATCCGGCCACAAGGCTGAGGATGCATGGCCCATACGCACACTAGGAGCAGCTAAAGTATCAGCTACTTTATTTTCAGCCTCTAGGGCAGAAAACTATCTCAAAATGAGAAAAAAATAACCTAGCAAAGATTTTAATCTCTCTGAGGCCTTGTTCGGTTTGGCAGGGTTTGAAGAGGTTTGAAAGGGATTAAATCCCTTGCAAGTCAAAATCCTTCTCAAACCTCCCCAATCCCCTTCAATCTCTGTGGCAAGAGGATTAACCGAACATGGCCTAAAGATGGCACCAATTGCAGATTGGTCATAGTCCCTTCCTTTCATTGCATGCATTAGGACGGTGGAATCCGTCTCCACGATCACATAGGACATACCCAGCTGATTATTTTATTTTTTTTGTGCGGCTTGTTTTAGGCAGGCCTTCACTATAATTTCTTTTCTTTGTAAGGAAGTTCTTGTAAGGGCTGATCTTATTTAATATATGGTCTTTGGCCTTTACGTTAAAAGAAGATCATGTGACATGAAACTAGTACCACTAGATTAATTCGCTTTGAAAGTGTTTACGTTTTGTTGATACACTAAAAGATATTGTACTACTTATTTGCAACAGTAATTGCACATCACATGAATAAACCATACGCTACGGGAGTAGATCTCTTTTTTCTTTTGAACCGGAATGCTCTCTATTCCATTAACCAGCACAACCAGCCAAATCGCTGGTAATCATAGCGTGAACAAAGTCTAGCGCCCCATCCGGCCACAAGGCTGAGGATGCATGGCCCATACGCACACTAGGAGCAGCTAAAGTATCAGCTACTTTATTTTCAGCCTCTAGGGCAGAAAACTATCTCAAAATGAGAAAAAAATAACCTAGCAAAGATTTTAATCTCTCTGAGGCCTTGTTCGGTTTGGCAGGGTTTGAAGAGGTTTGAAAGGGATTAAATCCCTTGCAAGTCAAAATCCTTCTCAAACCTCCCCAATCCCCTTCAATCTCTGTGGCAAGAGGATTAACCGAACATGGCCTAAAGATGGCACCAATTGCAGATTGGTCATAGTCCCTTCCTTTCATTGCATGCATTAGGACGGTGGAATCCGTCTCCACGATCACATAGGACATACCCAGCTGATTATTTTATTTTTTTTGTGCGGCTTGTTTTAGGCAGGCCTTCACTATAATTTCTTTTCTTTGTAAGGAAGTTCTTGTAAGGGCTGATCTTATTTAATATATGGTCTTTGGCCTTTACGTTAAAAGAAGATCATGTGACATGAAACTAGTACCACTAGATTAATTCGCTTTGAAAGTGTTTACGTTTTGTTGATACACTAAAAGATATTGTACTACTTATTTGCAACAGTAATTGCACATCACATGAATAAACCATACGCTACGGGAGTAGATCTCTTTTTTCTTTTGAACCGGAATGCTCTCTATTCCATTAACCAGCACAACCAGCCAAATCGCTGGTAATCATAGCGTGAACAAAGTCTAGCGCCCCATCCGGCCACAAGGCTGAGGATGCATGGCCCATACGCACACTAGGAGCAGCTAAAGTATCAGCTACTTTATTTTCAGCCTCTAGGGCAGAAAACTATCTCAAAATGAGAAAAAAATAACCTAGCAAAGATTTTAATCTCTCTGAGGCCTTGTTCGGTTTGGCAGGGTTTGAAGAGGTTTGAAAGGGATTAAATCCCTTGCAAGTCAAAATCCTTCTCAAACCTCCCCAATCCCCTTCAATCTCTGTGGCAAGAGGATTAACCGAACATGGCCTAAAGATGGCACCAATTGCAGATTGGTCATAGTCCCTTCCTTTCATTGCATGCATTAGGACGGTGGAATCCGTCTCCACGATCACATAGGACATACCCAGCTGATTATTTTATTTTTTTTGTGCGGCTTGTTTTAGGCAGGCTACAGATTTCAGTGTGTGGGGATGTTAAGGTATATTGCCCAGCGACAACCGCTTGACCTCACCATTGACATACAGGCACGCATGCGTTTCCAGATTGTAATAGGCGACAGATAATTTTGTGATGGACAACCTCCTAACCGGTAGTATTCAAGTATGGCACGGTAATAACACCACCGCATATGTTGGTATAGTAGTAGGATTGAAACGACGTCACTTTTGTCCTGATAACTTTATACCCAACTTTATACCCCCTCCCCCACAAAGCAATTTCACTTGACTAAGATAGCAATTATAGCAACCTGCATGCTTTATCAGAGATCGAACCCTACACTGCACTAGAGGCCCAATTGGCAAAAAGGTTACAATAGTAAACATAAGGTAAGCCTATATATAAGCATTGGTAGTATTCAACATCACATGAAAGAAAAGCAAAAACACTGTGATTATATAATATTAAACGCATAACCACCCTCGTCGACCAGGCAGCGGCACATACAGTTTCAGTCTCGCAGGCCAACTTTCTCCATGTACTATGCTTTGAGTTTGAACCCCAACTGGTTCTTTCGTCGGGGTGCGATGCCTTGCGTCCTTTTTTCTTTTCATTTTTTGAAATTTGTTCAAACTTCTTACGTTTATACATATGTAAACGGCGGTAGCAAAAAAGTAAATGAAAAATTGATATGGTGTTACAAAGTGCACCAGGAAAACAGCAATGTATACTCCATTAATTACTGTATTGCTGCTTTTGCTTTCTGGGCCTTGGAAACATCATATCATTTTAACTTAATTTATTTTTCGCAACCGAGGGAGGGAGGAGAGGACGCTCTAACCGACCAACTTTTCCAAGGCAAAGTTAAGAACTATCGGAGAGCACACACGCGCGCGTGTAGTCCTGTGCTATATAAAGCCCCACTGCCAGGTCCATTGCATTGCAGCAAGCGCAACAAAGAGTAGCGAAGCGATCGGTGCTGGCCAGTGCTACTGCTACCGCTAACGCTACCCATCCGGGCAGAGAGGCTGCAAGAAGTAAAGATGAGCCCCGGCCCGGCGGCCACGGGCGGAGGCGGCGGCGAGCGGCGGAGCATCCGGGGCCTGTTCAAGTTCGCGGACCGGGTGGACGTGGTGCTCATGGCCCTGGGCACGCTGGGCGCCATCGGCGACGGCTGCTCCACCAACCTCCTCCTCATCTTCGCCAGCGACGTGATGAACTCGCTGGGGCGCGGCCACGCCCAGCAGCAGGGCAGCGCCACCAGCGTGCACTTCATGCATGACATCGAGAAGGTTAGTTCCATGTCTTTGGAACACATGAATGAATTTCAGGGGAAATTCACTGTGATTCACACTTAAGAAACAAAAACAAAACGGAACAGGCCTAAATGCATAGCACATGGTTTTGTACACATTTCACCATTTCCCAGTGCCAGTTGCGCTTACACTAAGTTGTTGCCTCCATTTTGCGTCCTGCAGTCGTGCCTCAACTTCGTCTACTTGGCGTTCGCCATCCTGGTGGTGGCGTCCATGGGTAAGCTTCGAGTTTTGCTACATAGATCACCAGATTGTTTCAACAATAGTACTAACTCGTACCCCTATGGACGCACGCACTTACAATCGCAGAGGGGTACTGCTGGAGCCGGACGAGCGAGAGGCAGGTGCTCCGGATCAGGCACCTGTACCTGGAGGCCATCCTGCGGCAGGAGGTGGCCTTCTTCGACTCGCAGGAGGCCACCACCTCGGAGATCATCAACAGCATCTCCAAGGACGCCTCACTCATCCAGGAGGTGCTCAGTGAGAAGGTACTACACCTACGTACACACCAGTCAAACCTCCTTGGTTGGTTAATTTGCTTTTCAATGACCTTGATCATGCGTACGCGCTAGCCAGTCTTCCCAAGTCACGCACGCCTCGTTTTTATATTGTTGGATCCATCCATCCATATGTAGATTCGCCTTGGAACTTGGAACCTTCTTCCTTCTTGATTCATGTACTCCTAGCAGTGGTTTGTTTAAGATGAACCAAGGACAGGAGAAAAGTTGCTACTAGCTTTGTCATGGTGGCATACCTACCTACCTTGCCACTCTAGGTCGTCACTGAGTCAGTGCTGAATCTAATTGTTTGACTAGTTAATGCTACCCAACCGCAGAATCAGGAGAGATAGAGAGATTAGTATATCTTGTTTTAAAGAAAATCCAGATGAAACACTGATGCTACAAGCATATCCCTGGTTCTGTGATTAGTAGTAAGTACTGTATCTACCTTAAGCTCTCTTGATTCACACCTTAAAGGTAGACCAACAGAGGGAATATGGGATGGGAGCACATGGGAGTTCCGTATGCGACAAAGCATGGAATGTTAAGAGACTTCCTATAATAATGTCTGCATTAAATTAAGTCCAAAAATAAACATGTCTTAGCTGGAGCTATTAAGACAGAAACTTCCTGTTGTGGTTAGTTAATTTTGGAAACACATACGTGCTAAAAATAATTTTGGAAAAGGGACAATAAGAACTAGTAGATCTGGAATGTGAAAAGAAATAACAGCAGAAGTGACTGTTTTTCTTGATTCTTTTACCTTGAACAGGTTCCTCTGTTTCTGATGCACTCCACGGTCTTCGTCTCCGGGCTCGCCTTCTCCACCTATTTCTCCTGGAGGCTGGCTCTGGTTTCCTACCCTCTGGTCCTGCTCCTCATAATCCCTGGTCTCATCTACGGGAAGTACCTTCTGTACCTCTCCCGCGAGTCGCGCCGCGAGTACGCCAAGGCAAACTCCCTCGTGGAGCAAGCACTTGGCTCCATCAAGACCGTCTACTCCTTCACTGCAGAGAAAGGGATCATCCAGAGGTACACGGCAATCCTCGACAAGACCATCAACCTGGGGATCAAGCAGGGCATTGCCAAAGGCCTCGCTGTCGGATTCACCGGTCTTTCTTTCGCCATTTGGGCCTTCCTCGCCTGGTATGGCAGCCGGTTGGTGATGTACCATCATGAAAGCGGAGGGAGGATATACGCCGCAGGAATCTCCTTTGTTCTGGGTGGCCTGTATGTTATTCATGTCCCTCCTCCCTTACTGACTTTTGATTATGTAATAGAAGCTTAACTATACAAAAAACTGAAATGTTGTTGCAGATCCCTTGGAATGGCACTCCCGGAGCTGAAACATTTCATTGAGGCCTCGGTTGCTGCCACGAGAATTCTCGAACGGATCAACCGTGTGCCCCAGATCAACGATGATGACCCAAAGGGCCTTGTTCTGGATCAAGTCCATGGAGAGATTGAGTTCGAATCCATCCGCTTTGTGTACCCGTCCAGGCCTAATATGACAGTCCTCAAAGACTTCAACCTCCAGATTCCTGCTGGCCAAACAATTGCTTTGGTCGGCTCAAGTGGCAGCGGCAAGTCTACCGCAATAGCACTGGTGCAGCGCTTTTACGATGCCAGTGAAGGAACTGTCAAGATCGACGGTGTCGACATCAAGAAACTTAATCTCAAGTCGATTAGGAGCAAGATGGGACTTGTCAGCCAAGATCATGCACTGTTCGGCACATCCATAAAAGAGAACATCTTATTCGGCAAACCAGATGCAACCATGGATGAACTCTATGCAGCAGCCATGACAGCGAATGCTCACAACTTCATAATGGGGCTTCCTGAGGGATATGAGACTAAGGTATGTTCATCATAAGGAAACAGAACATTCAGGCGCCTTAATAACCTGTCTCCCTTGCCTTATTGGTGATTTCACTGTACTTGCAGATTGGTGAGCGCGGAGCATTGCTATCAGGTGGCCAGAAACAGCGCATTGCCATTGCAAGGGCGGTCCTCAAGAACCCTGCTATACTTTTGCTTGATGAAGCCACAAGCGCACTTGACTCAGAGTCGGAGAAGCTAGTGCAGCATGCACTTGATCAAGCATCCATGGGAAGAACAACACTGGTATATTGACTGCCTCGGCTCTTCCTACTTTAGAATGCTAAGCTTAGGATTTCCTGAATCCTTTGGCACTGTAGCACTCATTATTTATACCTTCATACTGACCAGGTCGTAGCTCACAAGCTTTCCACTGTGAAGAATGCCGATCAAATCGCGGTAGTCGATGGGGGCAGCATAGCTGAAATTGAGACACATGATGAGCTGATCAACAAGGGTGGCCCATACTCACGACTTGTGAAATTGCAGAAGATGGTGAGCTACATAGATCAAGAAACTGACCAATTTAGAGCCTCCTCAGCAGCAAGGACCAGTGCCAGCCGTCTCAGCATGTCCAGAGCAAGTCCCATGCCACTCACGCCAGGTGTTTCAAAGGAAACCGAGTCATATGTTTCCCCACCTGCACCGTCTTTCTCCAGGCTTCTTGCAATGAATGCACCAGAGTGGAAGCAAGCACTCATAGGCAGCATCTCTGCATTGGTGTATGGTTCCTTGCAGCCCATCTATGCTCTAACCATCGGAGGAATGATTGCTGCATTCTTTGTTCAGGACCACAATGAGATGAATGCAATCATCAGCCGCTATGCATTGATCTTTTGCTCACTATCCCTGGTATCCATTGCTGTTAATCTATTGCAACACTACAATTTTGCCTACATGGGGGAGCATCTTGTTAGGCGTATCCGAGTCCAAGTGCTAGAGAAGATCTTAACCTTTGAGGCAGCATGGTTTGATGAGGACACAAATTCAAGTGGCTCGTTGTGCTCTCGGCTAAGTGACGAGTCTTCTCTTGTCAAAACCCTTGTCGCAGACAGGATCTCTCTGCTTCTTCAAACAGCCTGTGGAATTGTAATTGCGGTGACAATGGGACTCATAGTAGCATGGAAACTTGCCCTTGTCATGATTGCTGTACAGCCCTGCACGATGATATGCTACTATGCCAAGAAGATAGTTCTTTCAAATGTGTCAAGGGACTTGGCAAAGGCTCAGTATGAAAGTACTCAGATTGCCATAGAAGCTGTTTACAACCACAGGATGGTGACCTCATTTGGATGTTCATCGAAGATTCTTCAGCTCTTCGAGCATACACAAGAGGAACCATTGAGGAAAGCAAGGAAGAAGTCATGGGTAGCAGGGATAACCACAGGGCTGTCGCCGTGCCTCACATTCTTATCATGGGCATTGGACTTCTGGTATGGTGGGAAATTGGCACAGTCCGGGGAGATCTCAGCAGGTGATGTCTTCAAAACCTTCTTCGTCTTGGTGAGCACAGGAAAGCTGATTGCTGATGCTGGCAGCATGACATCTGACCTGGCAAAGGGATCAAATGCCGTTGCTTCAGTTTTCGAGGTGCTAGATAGGAAATCTATCTCTCCGCAAAATTCACAGGTAACACATCCATACTCTCATGAGCATTGTATGGAATAAAAATCAGCAGCCTCGCAGAAAATAATGATTTTTAGGATGCTAGATTGCTGTAAGATAAAATACTAACATGGCTACACTGCAGATGGAAAAGGACAATCCGAAGAGCAAAATACAAGGACGGATAGAGTTCAAGAAGGTGGATTTTGCATATCCAACAAGACCACAATGCCTGATCCTGCAAGATTTTAGCTTGGACGTCAAAGCAGGAACAAGTATTGGCCTGGTGGGGAGAAGTGGATGTGGTAAATCCACAATCATAGGTTTGATCCAGAGGTTCTATGATGTTGATAGAGGTTCTGTAAGGATAGATGGTATGGATGTGAGGGAGATGAATGTTCTTTGGTATCGAGGATTCACCGCTCTAGTTAGTCAGGAGCCTGCAATGTTTTCTGGCAGTGTCAGGGACAACATTGCCTTTGGTAAACCAGAAGCTGATGAAGAAGAGATTGTCGAAGCTGCTAAAGCCGCAAATGCACATGAATTCATCTCGTAAGTCTTAGCTATATTACCCGCTTGCATATATATTAAGCTATGTACTCGCAGTATCCAACATATGAAACTTACAGCTTACGCCTTTTCAGATCTCTGAAGGACGGATATGACACTGATTGTGGGGAGCACGGAATACAACTATCAGGAGGACAGAAGCAAAGAATTGCAATTGCGAGGGCAATAATCCGAAATCCAGCTATACTACTTCTTGATGAAGCAACAAGTGCTCTCGATGCACAGTCCGAGCAAGTGGTGCAGGAAGCACTTGATCGGATCATGACAGGGAGGACCACAATCGTAGTGGCACATCGACTAAACACAATCAAGAATGCAGACTCAATAGCCTTCTTAGGAGAGGGCAAGGTGATTGAGCGTGGTACTTACCCACAGCTCATGAACAAGAAGGGGGCATTCTTTAACCTGGCAACCCTTCAGAAATAAATTGATTGTATAATGTAACTGCGGCAATAAGTGATATCATAGCCCAATATAGTATAATATCAGCACTCCTTGACAAATTTTGGAGCAATTCTCGATCATCAGCTTAATTTAGGAAGTGTTACTAAAACAAAAGAAAACAAGGAGGAGTGTGTGCACTAATGTTGTTCTCCTCTCCTGATAACATGCTGCGGATTTTAAGTTGTAACACGATGCTAAAGGATTACAACAGAGTGGAACATAGCCAGAAGAAGGAATACCTACAACTGAACATGGCCATCTCTCCACTATTACTTGAAAATGATATTTAGGAGTCTTCCTTTGGATATCTCGATCTCCTTCCTCAAGTTATCCATCTCTACCTTGACCAATGCATCGACATCAATTAATCCAAGTTCATCAGAGGCTAGCCGCTCTTTTACTTCGGCAAGAACCTGCTTATAGCTCTTTAGAACCGTCTTAACCCTTACTCTTTCCATTAAAGACTTCTGTACTAAGCTCTCATGCTCAGCAACTTGATGCACCAATTTCTGTATTTCATTCTCCATCATCATGGACTGCTGCAAGCCTTTGATCTCATCCTGAAGGGCATGCAATTTTTTCTTCTGTTCTTGCGATGTCGAGACAGCGATGTTACCATCACATGTTACTTTCTTGTAATCAAATTCCAAGGAAGTGCATACGCTTTCCAGCTCTTTGAGCTGCCACTTCAGCTGATCTTGTAGCTTTGTGGAAAACTCTTCCTTCCGGCTCTCCATATTGAAATTGTGAATCTCCTTGATTTTTTTAGCATGCTCCAGTAATGCAATCACTACCCTTTGAGCATCAACATCCTGAAGACATGAATCCCACTTAAGAATTTCTTTCTGCACAACAGCTTCAATTATAGCCGCACAATGTAGGTCTGAAGGAGAACTGCGAATGATTCCCTGAACGTGTGTGATGGTCTTCATAAAGTTGTCACATTGAATATGAAGTAACACATTTTCGAGGGAATTGGTGTGTACTGAGGGCTTCCATGTCAAACATAACTCGTTTATTATCATAGATGACAACTTGGACTTGGTCGGCGGTGACGGGTCTATCCAATCCCTCCCCATGAACGACTCAGAAGTCTCTGCAGCATTTCTATCGACTTGCTCTTCAAAGATTTCTCCATTATTTCCTTGATCTATTTTCTCCTCATTTTCTTGATTATGCTGAGGTTTCTCACTTAGGCCCACCTTACCTCGTGTTCGTTTGAGTCTCTTGAAGTCTTGAGATAAGGAACCTACAAAGGCACAAATCGGTTTAACTGCAGTATAAGGTGTTCGAAGGCAGTTGTGAGTTCTGATTAAGAAGAGACCAAGAATACCTATAGCATGCTGGCGATCTCCTTCGAAAACATGCTCTGGTTTCTCGTAGAGTAAACACGCATGCCCTGCTCTGTGCTCCACCTGATCAATTGTGCTGGATGGTGATGATTCTAACACTTCAGGTTTTTCTTTCAATCCACTATCTATGCTGCCGCCGGAATTCTTCAAGTGTGCCAGTCGTGGTGATCTTCGTGGTGTTTCAGAAATTTGCTGTGATCGCGACTTGACTATTCTCCTCTTCTGTTTGTACGACAAATCACATAACTCATGGTCGTCAACTAGCTTACTCTTCACTGCTGGCAGGTAATTTTGTAGTGCCTGAGTCGACAAGTTAGGCTCCTCAAGACTGCTCTCCCTGCTATCACGTATTTGAGGAGGACAATCATCCCCTGTGGGGAAGAAGTGTCGTAGTTCCCTCTTTATAAAATCAACTGATCAATAAAAAAAGATGTGTTTCAACATGCTAGATGCAAAAATGATAGAAAATGAGGCAATAGAAGTACTTACATTGCAGAACAAGTTTCTGCTTTAGAAACTGGTTCGGAATTTGTGGTTTGCCTCTACATGTGTTCAAAACCTCTGCAGCCGCATCTGAGTCCCACTTATACAAACAGAGTGTAGCACAGAATAAGTCAACTGTAACTCTGTCAACATGCAATCTGCTCATTACTTCAGCTATTACTTTAGCTTTATCATCATCCATTGGCACCTTCAACAATAAGTATATCTTTAACTCATCCTTCAAACCATCTACTTCATGAAGATGTATGTCAGCGAAGCTCTGTGGAGAGATATGTCCATTCCCCTTAGTACTCCTTTGGAAGGGAAATATCTAAAAATTAATATAAAATTATCAGTTTAAGGAGACAAAAATTACTGCTAAGGTGATAATCAACAATTTTAAGCCTCTGCTCCTCTGTGCACCCAATGTGAGACATGTGAAAACAAAATGACTTTAGGACCTTCTAACTTGACATGAAAAAATAGATCTTCTGATCCCTAAGCTTCCCGAGTCGAAGATAATTTCAAGAAAAAATTGTTTTACAGATGATAATGTGTTCTATATATGATTCCAAAATAAACTTGTGAACAAATTTGCACATAAAACTTATCTAAACTATTTGGAAAACAAAGTGACTCCATACAAACAAGAGAGTAGGCAAAATGTAGAGAGAAAAATGTGGCTTGTACGAAAATTACTTAATTATGTGCTCAAGATTAGAACAAAAGATTACTTTTGTATCAGATTGATCTGGTATCATAACCAGTGAGTGACTCTGCCTGAGATTATTGATGGTCTTCGTTAGTTCATCACCACTATGTCCTCGCTTACGAGTGGGTAACATATCACATGGGAGTTTCCTTTCTAGACTTTCAGTAGCTTGAGCAGCACTTCCTGAAGACCGGACTGCTTTCTCACAAGCATTCCGACCAAAAACCGAAACCATGAAATCCATTTTCTTGTCATGTCTGAAGAGTAGGAACTCATATTCCCGCAAAGAATTGTCCACCACAAACTTGGGCCATCCGGTGGTCAGAAATACACAGCGATCAACCTTCTCTAGCTCAACAACCCAAGTCTTCCCTTCTGAACGCTTAAGCATGGCTTGAACAGGTGAAATGTTGGAACCCCTGAGGCCCACCTCTGGAATGTAACTGAGGAAGTCTCGAGGTATCTCCTACGTGTGGAAGCAAACAAGGTTAGGGCATACCTTAAGCCATGAAATAGAGAGTCAAGATGCAAATGCAGCATGCACTCTTGTTTAATCATTGAAAACCAAAAGTGTATGCTCACAATGTGAAGCTTTACTTTCACATTTGCAGAACACGCATGCAGAGGGAAATAAATGTAGTATTCAGCAGCTGACTTTTTTCCGATAAATGGTGGATTTTATTGGGTCAAAATGGAGCATCAAGAGAGGATACAAACACAATGAGCCGACTCTTTCTTGGCCCAGCCTATCAGACATTGACACATTGCTCTGTTTTCTAGGAAAGATGATGTTTATGCATAAACAAGCACGCCATTTGAAGCTTCGATCCACCTGCACTGCATCGCATCGAGTTAAAAATGTTACAAATCGCACGCATGCGCATGCAAACATATTTCTTTTTAGGAAGGCGCACATGCAACCATGGGATTCCTTTCTTTATCTGAAAAATAGCAGCCATGGACTTCATATGGAGCATCCAATCCACAAATGAAGATAGTATACCACTTATCGGATAGCGCGTTTGCCGATAGCGCAAACGCAATGCGAGGATCTTGGAGTAGGAACAGCTATTGCGGGAAGGGGGGAAAGTGGAGCAGGGGATTCCTTTTTTGCCCTTTCTGATGAAGGGGGCCAAAAGGCGCGCGCATGCAACCACCGCGACAACTGAAACTGAAAGAAAGGAGGGAAGGGGGAGGAAGGAATAATACGCACGAGGCGACGGGCGAAGTCGCCGACGAGGACCTTGAAGAAGCGGGGCCTCCCCTCGTCTTCTTCCATGGCGGATCCCGCAGATCGATCTCCGTTCATGTTCATCCCTCCTCTCGCTCCGTCCGTCGCTCGAGGGGGGAGAGGAGCGAGTGCTGGGGTGGTTGGCTGGTGTGATGGATGGAGAGTGACCTCGGGCGGCAGAATCACCGCCGCTTCTCCGGCCCTGTCGAAGCGGAAAGCGATCCTTCTTTATTGCCTGCCACCTGGCGTATGGTTCGGGGCGTGATGGAGGGAGCACGCCTACACGGCTTGTCAGGCCTGGAAACGGCTGCATACACACATCCGTAGGGCACGGTCTAGGCAGGCTATACAGCCAGGTAGGAGTAGGGGTCGACTAACGAGCAGCTCGATTCGTTAAGCTCGTGCTCGTTAAACTCGTGGCTCGGCTCGTTTGAAGCTCGTTAAGCTCGTGAGCGCTCGTTAACAGATTATAATGTATTACGATATACAGTATGAATGTGTAGGTGTGGCTTTCAAGATGAAATATAATGACTACAAACAGAAATGCAGTAGTTTGTTGCCTCATATGTCGATTAGATTGAATAGATGGCTAAGGTTCTACAGAAGTTTGTCACGTAAGATAAGAATATGTGTTGTGTTGTTACTAACGAGCTTAACGAGCTACTCGTGAAACTCATTAGCTCGCTCGTTAAGCTCGTTAAGCTTAACGAGCTGAAATCAATGATTGGCTCTGTTCATTAAGAAGCGAGCTACGAGTTTAACGAGCCGAACTATCGAGCGCTCATTAAGCTCACGAGTTACGAGCTTTTGATCCAGCCCTAGGTAGGAGTGATCAGTAAAACCATGGTGTGCTCACCCATCGTGGGCAAAATTTCCCCTTTTATGATACAAATTCAGGATTTGACCCTGGTTGGAAAAAATCGAGATTTGACCTTTTTTCTTACCGCCAGGGGTTTTGGCGGTAGGGTTAGACAGACTACCGCCAGGGGCCCTGGCGGTAGGATACTAATCCACGTCAGTACGTGGAGACGACCGCCGTCCCCCTCCGTCGCACCCTACCGCCAGGGCACCTGGCGGTAGCCTGTCTAACCCTACCGCCAGAGCCCCTGGCGGTAGGGTCCGGGCAGTTATTTCGACCGAGACCCTGCGCCCCTGCCCATCTCCCCACCCCTCCCCCCCCCCCCCCCCCCCCCCGCGTCGAAAGTTCCTCATTTTCTTCCCCAACTCGCCCCTCTCTCCCTCTCTCATCTTCTCCACTCTCCCCCTCGGATCTTCACCGTTTCTTCATCATTTTTGCGGATCGAGATGGCCCCGAAGAGAGAAACATAAGCTCCTCCAATCCCTCCAATTAGTTTTTGCAAACTTGCTTCCGATTCGACGGATTATTTGCTTGAAATCCCTCATATTTTTAACTTAGATTGGGTTTTTTTTCACCTAAGATTGTTTTAGCTTGATTGTAGTTCTAGTTCTTAGTTCTTTAGTAACTAGTGGTATTGAATATGAACTCTAATCAATAGTTCATATGTTAGTGTGAAGATGAACCTTAGTTCATAAATTTTTTTGTTAAAAAAATTATGATGTAATGCATGTGGGAGGACTTGGTTGTAGTTTTATGATGCATGTTGATATGATGATATGAAGATGTTGTTTGGAAAAAATTGTTTAAAAATATGATGATATGATGCATGTTGGACGATTTTTTTTTGATATGATGCATGTTGATATGATTTGATCCATCATGTGTAGTAGAGGAATATGCTTAAGATTTTATTTTGATATGATGCATGTTGATATGATTTTGATATGATTTGATTTCACTTTTTGTTTATGTATGCTTATGCATATGATGCTTTTGTTTATGAAATTTTATTAAGGCGGGCACCTCTTGCGGACAACATCGGTCCACGGTACTCCATGCTTGACTACGCATTCGACAAGGGTCATCGTGCCCGTTTCATAGATAACGGAGAGGTAAGTAATATGAATGAAATATTGATCAAAGTTTTCGGATTGATGAAAATAATTTCCTAACTTTTGGCGTTCACTTTTTGACAGATGCTCCAGCCACTGCGCATGAGGGGTCACGGGGTTCATGGGCATATGGACTACGACGAGCGCTACGCGCCGTTCTTCAAGAGAGCCCGTCTGTTGGGTTTTGTGTTGCAGTTCAAGCGTCAGCCGCCGACGCTTGTCCATGCAGCTCTGACAGCTTTGATTGACCGGTGGCGACCGGAGACCCATTCTTTCCATCTGCCATGCGGGGAGATGACGGTGACCCTCGAGGATTGGTCGATGGTTACTGCCATGCCGATCGAGGGTCATGCACTCACCGGGCGAGTGGAGAGGACCAACTGACAGCAGAGGGTTACCACCCTCATCGGCGACTGCCCCGGTGCTAAGGGTAACCGTACATCCGGTGTGTCGTTGCCCTGGCTCTCAGAGCACCGGAAGACATGCCCCGAAGACGCCGATGAGACGACTATGGAGTAGTATGCAAGGGCCTATCTGTGGTATCTTCTCACGGAGGTCGTGTTTCCAGACAGCTCCCGGAACTCTGCCAACTGGTCGTATCTGTTCTTCCTAGCGGACTGGGATGCAGGGTACAGTTGGGGGACCGCATCTCTCGCCTACCTATATCGTTCGGTAAGAGAGTATCTAATTGCCTACCTACGAAAGTATGCCCATGACATTTTGTTATATCTTATCCTCATTTGATGTTTTGCAGCTTGACGACGCAACGCAGAGGACGGGAGACAAGTCCAATATGGGTGGCTTTGTCTGGGCCTTCTCCATTTGGATGTGGGAGCGGCTGCCGGTGGGGCGTCCGGAGAAGATGCCAAGACGCCCATGGGGTGCCTATAGCGAAGACGGCGACGAGACTCGACACCCCACCGTAGCTTACGAGTGGGACGTTGTCAAACTCTACACAGGCCTAAACAAGACTTCGTACAAGACCTACACCAACGAGTTGGACGCTTTGACGCATACGCAAGTATATGAACTCGCTCAACACCTTTCTCTTTGATTCCACTTTTGACCGAGAGTGGAAACTTACCAACGTATATGTAATAGGTAAACTGGTGGTTGTATCATGACCGAGAGTGGGACTTCGATCTGAACGTGATGTGCGATGCGGACCGTGGTCTCTGGTGGTGCATCGTGCCCATGATCTGTGTGTACGCCGTCGAGTGGCACTTGCCACACCGCGTGGCCACGCAGTTTGGGGTGTATCACCATACCCCACCGGGCCCGCCCACCGATACTGGCGGCCACGCGCTCCACCTGTGAGCGCTTTTTTCTCTGTGCCCATGATTTCATTGCATGGCGACTTTATTATGATGTTTCTTGTGGCCTATGCCTTGCAGGATGAGCCGACAGAAGAATCAGTCGATCACAGACTGTGAGAGGAGCATAAAACTCATGTGACGGAGTGGAACCGACGGAGGTACCGGAAAGACGTGGAGAGGAAAGTGACTGACTGGGATGCTTACCTGGACCGACACATGAGGTGGTACGATGATGGCCAGAAGCACCGTCTTCATCTCAGGCCTAGGTGGACGGAGGAAGACATCGCGGAGCTGGAGAGGGATGACCCCGAGGAAGAGGCCTACCAGACCGGCATCAGAGACATGCACGGTGGATTTAGGGAGTTTGCACCCCTCATCAACAAAGTGGTAAGTTTGAACCGATGGTTGTATTTAAATTATTTTATTCGTCATCGTGACTGACTTATGCCGTTGCAGTCTGGTGAGCTGAACAGATGCATCTTTGAAGCCTCAGATGCACTAGGTGATGTCCCCGGGAGCGTACACTCTGAGAACAAAATGAGGGAGACGATGAAGGTACAATTTCAGCCTCCTCGGAACAGATGCATCTTGTTCACTTGCAATCATAAACCTGATACTTATTATGCCCTTGTTTCATTGTGAGTGCAGAAGTTCGTGAAGCGTTGTCGCAAACTAGTAGGGCTGCTTGGGTGTGCTGGAGCTGGGTCGGTTGAAGCTTATCGGCATGTAGCCACACAGGGTCACATCGGCTCATCGAGCCATGTTCCCTCGCCGTCTAGGTTGGTTGAGGACGAGGAGGAGGAGGAAGAGGAGGAGGAGGAGGAGGAGGCCACACATGAAGAAGGGGAGGAGGAGGAGGATGAGAGCAACGGGGAGGAGGAGTACGATGAAGATTATGGACCTCCACCAACTCAATCATCTCAACCACCTCAGCTGCCGAAGAGGAACCCGAAGACGAAGGATTTGCTGAGTCCGGGCCCTTTCTAGAGACCGGTTACTCGACGGCCCAAGAAGAAGACTGAAGAGACTCGTTCAAAGAGTAACGAGGACCATACCTCCAAGAGGGGAAGGAGCAACTAATTCTGCTCTTCGATAGTTGGCTCTTGTAGTTGGAACTCCGTTTGTGGAACGGTGTGTTTGCTACTTGTGTGTTGGAACTCCATTTGTGGAACTCCGTTTGTAGCTTATTTGTGGAATGGTGTGTTTGCTACTTGTGTGTCTATGTGGAACTCCGTTTTCTAATTAGATGAACTCCGTTTGCTATTTGTGAAACTCCGTTTGCTATTTGTGGAACTATATTATCTTCAAGTTTTGTTAATGTGTATGTGATGCCCAAGTTTAATTATTTAAGATCTGTGATATTGCTGTTATATTGATTTTGAAAAGAAGCAAACAATTGAACTTGAAACAACAAAACACAGGACCCTACCGCCACGGACCCTGGCGGTAGGGTCATACAGCCTACCGCCAGCCCCCCTGGCGGTAGAGTGAACCTACCGCCAGGGCCCCTTTCATATTTCGTTACAGAAGGTTTGCGAGGCAAAACCCAGCCACACCCTACTGCCAGGGGCTCTGGCGGCAGGGTTAGACAGCCTACCGCCAGGGGATCTGGCGGTAGGGTACTTATCCACGTCAGCTCGGGCAAACGGCCGCCGTCCCCCTCCGTCGTACCCTACCGCCAGGGCCCCTGGCGGTAGGCTGTCTAACCCTACCGCCAGAGCCCCTGGCGGTAGCAAAAGGGTCAAATCCCGATTTTTTTCCAAACCGGGGTCAGATCCTGAATTTGTATCCCAAAAGAGTCAAAACACGAAATTTTGCCCCCATCGTGGCCGTGCGTTTGGTCTGGCAATGAAGTGAAAGGTAACCGCGGAGAGGGGTATTAAGTTTGCTTAGGGTCAATTAGGTACCGTAGAATAGAATCATTAGGTTTCCATGTTTGGTTGCGCCCCGATGATGCGCATAGCCTCATCGGAGGATGTGTGGAGGCGTGTCTCCGTCGGATCTCATAGGATTCGGTCGGTGCTGTTCTTCAATGGTTCTATTTGAATCCAGTTTTTGTTCGTCTTCGTTTGTATGGTTACAGGTTTGATCTTTTCGATCTGCAACTCTCTTCATCGGCGATGGTTGCTGCTCTGGTGCGTTGATCCTTTGGGGTCTTAGCACGATGACTTCCCAACTGTCTACTACAACAAGGTTTACCCGGCTCCGGCGAGGGAGGGGTGATGATGGGGGCGCGACTTCGGCTCGCTCCAGTGTTTGTAGTCGTCGTTATGTGGTCCATGAACCTGGTTGTAATTTTTACTATCTGTAGTGTTCTTTGTACTGCCATGATTGAGGAATAGATTAAAAATTTCTCTCATAAAAAAAATACATTTGGATAGCTCGCCACTTTGTAAGCAATGGTGAGATTATCACCCATGTGTAAATTGTGTATTATGAGCATTTACAACTCTTTGTGTTTTAAGCAACAGATTATTCCAATTCTCAGCAAACATTTCAATTGTATTTGCGGCATCGGCATTTATAGTTCACAAGCATAACATACATAGTACTCCATTTCTTTTTAGTCCAACTTTAATACTTTATAAAGTTTGATCAACTTTATAAAAAAAATCAACATTCATAATATGAAATTAATATCCATACATTTCCATAACATACATATAACTTTAGTATTGTATATCTTGATATTTTATAATAGTATATAAATTTGGCTAGACCAAACTTTTCCCTCCAGGTATACCTGGCCAAATGTCGGGCCGGGCCAAACAAAGCCCGCTGCAAAAAAACCTGGGCCCAGGCCAGGGCCATCAGTGCAAAAGCCCGCCAGGCCTTGGGTCGGGCCCTTCCCTAAATCGCAAATATGCCGGGTCCGAGCCCGGCCCGGCCCGGGCGTAAGGCTTAGATCCATGGGCAAGGTCGGGCCGGGCCGGGTATCCCATTGCCAGGTCTACCTCCAGGCTTCACCGCAAGTAGATTAGGCTAGAGTTTTTTAGTCCTCACAAATGCGACACTCGAGCGGATGGCGGCACTTCTTTTTTGAGTTTGTCTTTTGGGCTTCTATCCTCTCGAGTTCGTCTGGACGAGGTTAGCATTTCTTCAAGGACACGTGCACGAAGACTTCCCAACTAGACCTGGCCATGGGATACCCGGCTCGGCCGGCCCGACCTTGCCCACGGGTCAGGCCTCAACCTGAGATCTAAGCCCGACGCTCGGGCCGGGCCGGGCTCGGGTCAGGCATATTTGCAATTTAGGGAAGGGCCAGGCCTGACGGCCCGAGGCCCGGCAGGCTTTTGCACTGATGGGCCAAGCCTGGGCATGATATTTAACACAACGCACGAGCTGGGCCGGGCCCGGGTTTTTTGCAGCGAGCTTTGTTCGGCCCGGCCCGAAGCCCAGCCCGACATTTGGCCATTGTCATCAACGAGGTCAAGCCAACTCCTATAGAGGAAATTTCAAAAAAAAAACTCCTATAGGGGAGAGTGGTATTCGGTGGCCATCTCGATGTAATTTCTATTATGTATGAGATGCCCTCTGCTTCCGATGAACTTATATTAGATCTGATCTTTTTCAGAAAAAAAAAAAATCAATGGGGCCAATGTGAGGTTGCACGGAGATGAGCTGGTGCAATTTTCTCCAAATTCCTTCATTTTTCCCCTTTCTTTTCTCCCTGGCTTGTCCTTGCAATTTATTTGCTCTTATTGTTCGGCCCAAAGAAGGAACTAGTAGTACATGTTGAGTGCTTTACACTAAATTTACCATTGGCAACAGCAGCCATAGAACATGAAAATTGTATCCATGGTAAGTATCCACCAACGATAGTTTCTTTCATGCTTTTTTTCCAAGCTGATAATCACGAGGGACCAGATTAAAATGACCGAGCAAATCCAGAGATTGGCCAAACGAAACATACACCTAACATTAGGTTATCTTCCATGTCCACAATGCCATCCACAAGGATTCAAATGTAAGTTCTTCCGGTGTCACTGGGGCGAACCAGTTTACAATATGTTTAAGTGACCAATTTAAAACATGAGACAAGCTTCATGGACCGGAAACTTTTCTTGTTGGAGACAGTAAATTGCCCAGGGGCAACTTACTCCACCTCTTCCAAGAAATCCTTGATCTCTGATGGAGTTAAAACTCTGCATTTTGAACGGGAAGTGTTGATAGTCAGAATGCAGAAAGGAATTTGTACACTAATCAAACGGCCTTATTATGACAGTTACAACCGATAAAAGAGTAGAAGCGCACACATATTGGACATATACTAAAAATTGCAGGCAAATACCAACTACACGACCAAGAGAAACATGAACGGATTAAATTGAGAGTAGCACAAGTTGTTAGCGAGCAAATGAAAGTTATTGTGACCAATGCTAAGTTAGGAAGGGTTGGAAGGCAAACGAAAAAATTGTACTCCCTCTGTCCCAAAATAAGTGTCTTAACTTTAGTACAACTCTGCACTAAAGTTAGTATAAAATTGAGACACTTACTTTGGAACGGAGGGAGTATCTGATAACTATGTTGCAGTAAAAACAGCGTAATTGACTTTGTATACATACTTAAATTCACGGTCAGCCCGGATAACTCCAATTTCAATGTTGTTGGCAGAGATTTGACCTTCATATCTGCAAGTCCGGAAACAGTCAGTACTCAATAAGCAACCAAATTGCTAGCATAAGCCAACTACTAGAAAGATGTAGCTACCCTTCTTTCAGAGTCAAAATTGCAGTATGAATGGCATCATCAAGCTCCATATCTTCGGTGTATCTAGAAGTTAAAGCTATGTCAGCTAAATCATGACCATGCAAAAAGGGAAAATAATAATAACCTTGACAAAATACATGCTGCTTGTATTAGTGAACAGATGGACAGCAATAGAATTTAATTTAGTATGATTATCAGATTGAGATAAATAACGCTGAAACATTAACAGTGACCAATAGTAATGGTAGGATAGATAGATCCTTCATCTACCTTTTCTCAAGAAATGTCTTTGCATTTGACACATTTTTCCCCATCGCTGATGCTTTCCAGGAGAAGTAAGATCCTGATGGGTCAACCTATAGAAATAATCAATAATGAGAAATCCAACATTTTTGTAACTATTAACTACTACACCCTAACAATATGAGTTTATGCCATGTGAAACATCAGTCAAAAGTAATACAAATCCTATGACATGTGAAATATCAGTCAAAAGTAATAAAAATCTGGTGCAAACTAACAAGCAACTGAATCTGAAATAATGGGAAGGGAAATAAGAAGATCTATATCATGTAGCTCCTTGCACATACCTGATACAACTGCGGACCATTGTCATCATACCCAGCAATCAACAGTGATACACCAAATGGTCTTACACCACTGCAACAAATAAGGTTATGAGTACAACATATATTTCTATTTAGTTTTGAACTGAACTTTTGCGATTTGGCTGACACGTGTAAAACAAATCAAAACGCATGTGACAATCAAATCTTATCTACTATTATATGTAGTGTCGAATTGCGTCATGACTAGCATTTTAAAACCTCAGTTTCTCGAGCTCACCTATTAAGTAAAGATCTAACAAATCGGTTGCACATAGTGAACTCTGGCCCTATACATTGTTGTGTTTCACAATTAAGTGACAAAATCAACAGACATTGAAGTTATATTTCATATTTGAATTCTTGTTAACAAAAACAAGTTACATCAAATGGTATTGTGAAGCTTTCGGTAAAACTATCAAGCAACTTATATTGTTCTAATAGTAATTTAGGTATAACAAGTGAGTGATTTAAACAATTTCATAACTTCATTAGTAGTAGAATAAATAGAAAGTGCCAAGTATAGTAACATACCCAGATTGTGTGAACTCCTGCATAACAGCAGCAGTCTCTCGGACAAGCTGGGTCACGGGGATGGTTTCCTGCATTTGGAAATAAATAATAATCAGAAAACATATAGTATTTGCTAGGGAAAACTGAGAGAACATGGCTACAGGTGACCTGCACATTATACAAAGTAGCAATTTATTAAAATAACATCTTACCTTGTACAACCGATAATACTGCTGTGCCTGCTTCCGACTTTTTCTGACAAGAACGCGGAAATCTGGACCCATCCCACTGGAAACAACAAGTAGGTAAGTGCACATACATGAAACAAGAGACACTTGGAAATTGCAAGAAACACCAAATTTGAGTAACAAGAACTGGAAAATATATTAATGGAGCCATGGTGGCAAGTCGGGAGATTTAATAAACAGCTTGGAAAAGGTGTGGTTATTCTGATAGCTTACGTGTTGGCACTACAGGTCTAGCTGTTGATCTCCAATGTGCACTTCTGTGGTCAAGCAAGGCTCTAGGTCACACCAGTACTAGTTTGCATGGTAAATTGGTAATGACAACCCTGCTTGCCCATTCATCATGTTGCCTAAAAAGGGTGAATGATTCATGTTTTCTCCCAGATACCTTAAGTTGATTGATCTAATCAGCTGGTTTCCTTGCATACTTTGTACAGGTATTTTAAATTTTTGCCTTTTCAGGGTCATCTACATATAAGGTGAAATGGATAAAGGGAGGAACCTCAGACAAATTGTTCATCTTATCTTTTATATATACAACCAGCTCATCAGTGATGAAAGTGAAAACACAGCAATACTAGCTCAGACACCATTGAGAATTAAGAGCATTAACCAATACATCATTAGTTAGGGTAATAGTAATACAGTAACAGAGGTAAATATTTCTACAATATAGAAAAATGAATAACAAGCAACACTGGAAAATACCTGTAGACAACTCCAATATTTGGAGTCAGTGACTGAATCTTCTGCACCTAGAAATTTGCAGGAACGGATTAATTAGCATTTTTATTTTGAGATAGCAACAAAAGATGGCAAGTAGAGAAAAAAATAAGGATGATGTTACACTTACAGATGTTTCGTCCACTAAAATAGAAGGCAATTTCTTCTCAGTGGCGATAACTACACCATTGGCAGCTACAAACATGATGCATATATCTCAGAATCAATAAGTCACTCAGAAAAGGAAGTGAAAGTGCTGTAGAACAGTAAAATAACTGATAAAATATGCACCATACAAACTAAGCTTAAATTCGTTCAATCATTAGTAATTATAATAGAAGAAAGAAACGTATCCGTGCTAACTTGCAGCTATATAAAGAGTGCATGTCAAACATTGATTTTTTTTTTTTGATATCAAACATTAGTTTCATTCAGTTGTTAATAAAAAAGGTCATAGGCGAAAAACCAATAGCCACTCTTTAACTTCCACAACACAACACAATACAACTGCTTGGTATGCTGAAAAGCAAACTAAGTGGTATGCTGGAAAAGAAGAAAACAAATAATGTGCAATTGTGCACTTATCATGAATTTATTATTCTAAATCTCCTAGGGCCTCGGTGAGTAGACATCATCCGGCCACACTACCAGTAAGCAAAAAGAATCGAACAACTCCAAGGTACATATAAATCCAACTTTGCAAAGAACGCACTCTAACAGTTTCTGTGGAACATCCAAGTACAAGAAGGCAATCAGAACTCCAAACTTTACAATGGATGTGCTCCTATGTAGTCAGTAGTTTACAAAACATATGTATACTTCTGAAAATATGTCACACCAAACATCAACTTCGCACTCATAAGCACAATGTAAAATAATACAGATTAAAAATGAACATGATATGACAAACACATTGGCATCATGGGCATGTGTCTATCAAAAGCATTGGATTATGAGCTGGTATATCAGTCTTTGTAGACATGAAGAAGCTCCGAAAGCTCAGGACGTTGCACACACACACGCAATTCCATTAAGGAACATTGGGCATAGATCTGCAAATAATCTCAGTGCCTTAAATTGGCACAGTAGCCCTGTCGCCAGCCGCAAACAAAAGAGCAGTGATTATTAATTACTCCCTCTGTAGTGATCTAAACGCTCTTATATTTCTTTACTGAACAAGTACTGTATTTCTTATGTGTTAAAAAGGCCTGCACTCCATTCTTGTCGTTGGAAGCCTGAATTTACGCAGACTAATGATTTCCATATCATATGCAATCGATTAGTCCCACAGCTAGTAGTGTAAATACTACCACGTGATTCTATGATGCCAAAGATACAGGAGAAAACCTAACTGAAGAACGGACATCAGCACTGTCATAAGCCGCACCACGTCGCCCTAAAATGCGAGCTAAATTCACACTTGAGAAACGAGAATGGAAACCCTCAGCATTGACCTAATGTTGTGCATAAAACCTTCACGTCGCTGTCTTAAACTTGTCTAAAATCACGAAACTTCCGCCGCAAATCGATGCTGGCAGCGTATAAGACTACTAATAGCAGAAAGTACAGGGCAAGATTACTGCGCGCACCGCACCTTTGATGCCAAGCGAGGTTTGGCCCGATCCGACGGCCGTGAGCGCGTGCTCGATCTGCACCAGCTTCCCCGACGGGCTGCAATGAAATCGGGGGAAAAGTCAGATCAAAGCCCCTACATCGCACCTGATCAGACCCAATCGAGAGGGGGGGTGGGGGTGGGGGGGAGCACAAACCTGAAGGTGGTGAGGGAGAAGGAGTACTGGCTGTCGCCCATGGCCGACGTGCGGGACTACCTCGTCGGCTTTCTCGGGCTGCGGGAGGAGATCGGACGGAGCGAGAGGGCGAGGCGGCTGCTAGAGAAGAGAGACGGAGGGGGGATGGGACGGAAGTAGTGTCGAACGCGAAGAGAAGAGGAAAACGGAGAAGAGCAGAGTGTTTCGCAAGAAGATGATTCTGGGCCGGAACCGGAAACTGCAAGGTTTTTGAGAAGGCGCTGAGACCCACTCTGCCGATTTTCTCCGAGGGCTCCTTTCTTTCAAAGAAATTTTATTAAAAAATAGAGGATTTGGATTCTTATACAAGGAAAAAAACGGTGGCCATTTAATTCATACGATTATAATCTTTAGAAGTTTTTTCATAGGATTTTATTTGTAGTACTATAATTTGGAGCAATTTGGAGGAAATTTTTCATCTACACAAACTTTTTCATATAATTCCTTCGTTTTTCTTGTGATATCAAACACTCTTCTATTCACGGAGCTTTGCGTGTATGCGTGCGTGCGTACCATGTTAGAGGGATAGAGAGATTGGCGGAATTATTGATGGATGTTGTATTGAGCCTCGAGGTTGAGTATATATTGAATACAAGACTTGAAAGACAAGAAGTCTCTCCTGAAGATAAGATAGGAGACCCATAATATCAAATACATGTAACCCAAATATATATCTAACACGCATGACCTCAAATAAATACAAACCGAGTTGCAACAAACAAAAGCAATGTCTTTCGAGCAAACTTCTTGAGACTTGGATGCTTCCTCTTCTTGTTTCCATGCACCTCCCATTGAGCTAGCATCAATGCGACCTCCTCCACCAAGTCATCATCATATAAAACAAATCATCATTGACATCATTCGAGGATGAAGAATCCTCAATAACTCCTCCATTGGTGAGCTCATCTACATGAACTGTGCAAAAAATATCATCTACACGAAACAGAAAATCGTACACCACGAAAATCTAGGAATTCGAGCTTAAATTACCTCTTGTCAAACATCTTGAGGGTGTTGAGCTCGTCATCGAGGGATGTCATGAGGAGGTCCGTAAGTGGGGGTATGGGAGAAGGGAGAAGGGGTTGTGCGGCGCCCCCATGGTGCTCGAAGTGGCCTGATAGGGGCATCAGTCGATGGATGTAGCTTGGCGTGAGAGGGGGAGCTCGAGCGACTGATATGTCCTCGATGTATCTACGACTTTTGAAGTTTTCATGTCGATTTCTTCTAGTCATACAATATTTTAATATTTATTAGACTAGCCTACTAATTATCGCCATCGGGGGTAGAATTGCATGTTTATCTTGGTGCGTTCATGAACCTTTTAAAACTCTAAACAATCAAAGTATCATAACTGAGCTCTCGCCCGAGCCGCTCCCGCGGGCGGTAGGGCGAACCCTAGCCGCCGCCGGACCGCTCCTCCTCCACACCTCCTCTCCTCCTCGCCACCGTCGGGCGAAGCCAGGTCGGCGTCGGCGGCGGCGGGGTCTCCCGGCCTCCCTTCCCTGTTGCTCGCGACGCGGGCGCGGCGGCTTGGCGGGGACGCGTCGCTCGCGCGGAGGAGCTACCCGGGAGGCCATGCTGGCGACGCGGCTTGCCGGTGGAGCGGCGATGACTGCGTTGTGGTTGGGTGGCTGGCGAGGCGGAGATGGAGGGGACGACTCCTGCTGCGGGTGGTGTCGCCAAGTCGGCCCAGATCCCTTTGTCGGTCGGCTCGGGCTGCGACAGCTTGGGCCGGAGGGCACTCTACCTTGGCTGGGTGGTGCTCCGACGAGGCTGAGGGGCCTCCTGCTGTTGTTGGCTGGTGGCGGGAGCGGCTCGGGAGGCGGAGTGTGGCGGCACGAGGCAGGCTGCGGCTTCGGCGGCGCGCCTCTGCTGCTGCAGGGCAGTTCGGGGCTCCCCCTCGGGGTCCCGGCGTGGATTTGGGCTGCCACGGCGTGGTGGTGGTGTTGGGGAACATAGTAATTTCAAAAAATTCCTACGCACACGCAAGATCATGGTGATGCATAGCAACGAGAGGGGAGAGTGTTGTCCACGTACCCTCGTAGACCGAAAGCGGAAGCGTTAGCACAACGCGGTTGATGTAGTCGTACGTCTTCACGATCCGACCGATCAAGTACCGAACGCACGGCACCTCCGAGTTCAGCACACGTTCAGCCCGATGACGTCCCTCGAACTCCGATCCAGCCGAGTGTTGAGGGAGAGTTTCGTCAGCACGACGGCGTGGTGACGATGATGATGTTCTACCGACGCAGGGCTTCGCCTAAGCACCGCTACAGTATTATCGAGGTGGACTATGGTGGAGGGGGGCACCGCACACGGCTAAAAGATCAAACGATCAATTGTTGTGTCTCTAGGGTGCCCCCTGCCCCCGTATATAAAGGAGCAAGGGGGGAGGTGCGGCCGGCCAGGAGGGGGCGCGCCAGGAGGAGTCCTACTCCCACCGGGAGTAGGACTCCCTCCCTTTTCCTTGTTGGATTAGGAGTGGAGGGGGAAAGAGGAGGGAGAGAGGAAGGAAAGGGGGGGCGCCGCCCCCCTCTCCTTGTCCTATTCGGACTAGGGGGGAGGGGCGCGCGGCCCTGCCCTGGCCGCCTCTCCTCTCTTCCACTAAGGCCCACTATGGCCCATTAAGCCCCCGGGGGTTCCGGTAACCTCCCGGTACTCCGGTAAAATTCCGATTTCACCCGGAACACTTCCGATATCCAAATATAGGCTTCCAATATATCAATCTTCATGTCTCGACCATATCGAGACTCCTCGTCATGTCCGTGATCACATCCGGGACTCCGAACAACCTTCGGTACATCAAAACATATAAACTCATAATATAACCGTCATCGAAACTTTAAGCGTGCGGACCCTACGGGTTCGAGAACTATGTAGACATGACCGAGACACGTCTCCGGTCAATAACCAATAGCGGAACCTGGATGCTCATATTGGCTCCCACATATTCTACGAAGATCTTTATCGGTCAGACCGCATAACAACATACGTTGTTCCCTTTGTCATCGGTATGTTACTTGCCCGAGATTCGATCGTCGGTATCTCAATACCTAGTTCAATCTCGTTACCGGCAAGTCTCTTTACTCGTTCCGTAATACATCATCCCGCAACTAACTCATTAGTTGCAATGCTTGCAAGGCTTAAGTGATGTGCATTACCGAGAGGGCCCAGAGATACCTCTCCGACAATCGGAGTGACAAATCCTAATCTCGAAATACGCCAACCCAACAAGTACCTTCGGAGACACCTGTAGAGCACCTTTATAATCACCCAGTTACGTTGTGACGTTTGGTAGCACACAAAGCGTTCCTCCGGTAAACGGGAGTTGCATAATCTCATAGTCATAGGAACATGTATAAGTCATGAAGAAAGCAATAGCAACATACTAAACGATCGAGTGCTAAGCTAACGGAATGGGTCAAGTCAATCACATCATTCTCCTAATGATGTGATCCCGTTAATCAAATGACAACTCATGTCAATGGCTAGGAAACATAACCATCTTTGATCAACGAGCTAGTCAAGTAGAGGCATACTAGTGACACTCTGTTTGTCTATGTATTCACACAAGTATTATGTTTCCGGTTAATACAATTCTAGCATGAATAATAAACATTTATCATGATATAAGGAAATAAATAATAACTTTATTATTGCCTCTAGGGCATATTTCCTTCAGTCTCCCACTTGCACTAGAGTCAATAATCTAGATTACACAGTAATGATTCTAACACCCATGGAGCCTTGGTGCTGATCATGTTTTGCTCGTGGAAGAGGCTTAGTCAACGGGTCTGCAACATTCAGATCCGTATGTATCTTGCAAATTTCTATGTCTCCCACCTGGACTAAATCCCGGATGGAATTGAAGCGTCTCTTGATGTGCTTGGTTCTCTTGTGAAATCTGGATTCCTTCGCCAAGGCAATTGCACCAGTATTGTCACAAAAGATTTTCATTGGACCCGATGCACTAGGTATGACACCTAGATCGGATATGAACTCCTTCATCCAGACTCCTTCATTTGCTGCTTCCGAAGCAGCTATGTACTCCGCTTCACACGTAGATCCCGCCACGACGCTTTGTTTAGAACTGCACCAACTGACAGCTCCACCGTTCAATGTAAACACGTATCCGGTTTGCGATTTAGAATCGTCCGGATCAGTGTCAAAGCTTGCATCGACGTAACCATTTACGATGAGCTCTTTGTCACCTCCATAAACGAGAAACATATCCTTAGTCCTTTTCAGGTATTTCAGGATGTTCTTGACCGCTGTCCAGTGATCCACTCCTGGATTACTTTGGTACCTCCCTGCTAGACTTATAGCAAGGCACACATCAGGTCTGGTACACAGCATTGCATACATGATAGAGCCTATGGCTGAAGCATAGGGAACATCTTTCATCTTCTCTCTATCTTCTGCAGTGGTCGGGCATTGAGTCTTACTCAACTTCACACCTTGTAACACAGGCAAGAACCCTTTCTTTGCTTGATCCATTTTGAACTTCTTCAAAACTTTGTCAAGGTATGTGCTTTGTGAAAGTCCAATTAAGCGTCTTGATCTATCTCTATAGATCTTGATGCCCAATATATAAGCAGCTTCACCGAGGTCTTTCATTGAAAAACTCTTATTCAAGTATCCCTTTATGCTATCCAGAAATTCTATATCATTTCCAATCAACAATATGTCATCCACATATAATATCAGAAATGCTACAGAGCTCCCACTCACTTTCTTGTAAATACAGGCTTCTCCAAAAGTCTGTACAAAACCAAATGCTTTGATCACACTATCAAAGCGTTTATTCCAACTCCGAGAGGCTTGCACCAGTCCATAAATGGATCGCTGGAGCTTGCACACTTTGTTAGCTCCCTTTGGATCGACAAAACCTTCCGGTTGCATCATATACAACTCTTCTTCCAGAAATCCATTCAGGAATGCAGTTTTGACATCCATTTGCCAAATTTCATAATCATAAAATGCGGCAATTGCTAACATGATTCGGACAGACTTAAGCATCGCTACGGGTGAGAAGGTCTCATCGTAGTCAATCCCTTGAACTTGTCGAAAACCTTTCGCAACAAGTCGAGCTTTATAGACAGTAACATTACCGTCAGCGTCAGTCTTCTTCTTGAAGATCCATTTATTTTCAATGGCTTGCCGATCATCGGGCAAGTCAACCAAAGTCCACACTTTGTTCTCATACATGGATCCCATCTCAGATTTCATGGCCTCAAGCCATTTTGCGGAATCTGGGCTCACCATCGCTTCTTCATAGTTCGTAGGTTCGTCATGGTCTAGTAACATAACCTCCAGAACAGGATTACCGTACCACTCTGGTGCGGATCTTACTCTGGTTGACCTACGAGGTTCAGTAACAACTTGATCTGAAGTTCCATGATCATCATCATTAACTTCCTCACTAATTGGTGTAGGCGTCACAGGAACCGGTTTCTGTGATGAACTACTTTCCAATAAGGGAGCAGGTACAGTTACCTCATCAAGTTCTACTTTCCTCCCACTCACTTCTTTCGAGAGAAACTCCTTCTCTAGAAAGGATCCATTCTTAGCAACGAATGTCTTGCCTTCGGATCTGTGATAGAAGGTGTACCCAACAGTCTCCTTTGGGTATCCTATGAAGACACATTTCTCCGATTTGGGTTTGAGCTTATCAAGTTGAAGCTTTTTCACATAAGCATCGCAGCCCCAAACTTTAAGAAACGACAACTTTGGTTTCTTGCCAAACCACAATTCATAAGGCGTCGTCTCAACGGATTTCGATGGTGCCCTATTTAACGTGAATGCAGCCGTCTCTAAAGCATAACCCCAAAACGATAGCGGTAAATCAGTAAGAGACATCATAGATCGCACCATATCTAGTAAAGTACGATTACGACGTTCGGACACACCATTACGCTGTGGTGTTCCGGGTGGCGTGAGTTGCGAAACTATTCCGCATTGTTTCAAATGTAGACCAAACTCGTAACTCAAATATTCTCCTCCACGATCTGATCGTAGAAACTTTATTTTCTTGTTACGGTGATTTTCAACTTCACTCTGAAATTCTTTGAACTTTTCAAATGTTTCAGACTTATGTTTCATTAAGTAGATATACCCATATCTGCTCAAATCATCTGTGAAGGTGAGAAAATAACGATATCCGCCACGAGCCTCAATATTCATCGGACCACATACATCTGTATGTATGATTTCCAACAAATCTGTTGCTCTCTCCATAGTTCCGGAGAACGGCGTTTTAGTCATCTTGCCCATGAGGCACGGTTCGCAAGTACCAAGTGATTCATAATCAAGTGGTTCCAAAAGTCCATCAGTATGGAGTTTCTTCATGCGCTTTACACCGATATGACCTAAACGACAGTGCCATAAATAAGTTGCACTATCATTATCAACTCTGCATCTTTTGGCTTCAACATTATGAATATGTGTATCACTACTATCGAGATTCATCAAAAATAGACCACTCTTCAAGGGTGCATGACCATAAAAGATATTACTCATATAAATAGAACAACCATTATTCTCTGATTTAAATGAATAACCGTCTCGCATCAAACAAGATCCAGATATAATGTTCATGCTCAACGCTGGCACCAAATAACAATTATTTAGGTCTAATACTAATCCCGAAGGTAGATGTAGAGGTAGCGTGCCGACGGCGATCACATCGACTTTGGAACCGTTTCCCATGCGCATTGTCACCTCGTCCTTGGCCAGTGTTTGCTTAATCCGTAGTCCCTGTTTCGAGTTGCAAATATTAGCAACAGAACCAGTATCAAATACCCAGGTGCTACTGCGAGCTCTAGTAAGGTACACATCAATAACATGTATATCACATATACCTTTGTTCACCTTGCCATCCTTCTTATCCGCCAAATACTTGGGGCAGTTCCGCTTCCAGTGACCAGTCTGCTTGCAGTAGAAGCACTCAGTCTCAGGCTTAGGTCCAGACTTGGGTTTCTTCTCTTGAGCAGCAACTTGTTTGCTGTTGGTGACCAGTCTGCTTGCAGTAGAAGCACTCAGTCTCAGGCTTAGGTCCAGACTTGGGTTTCTTCTCTTGAGCAGCAACTTGTTTGCTGTTCTTCTTGAAGTTCCCCTTCTTCTTCCCTTTGCCCTTTTTCTTGAAACTGGTGGTCTTATTGACCATCAACACTTGATGCTCCTTTTTGATTTCTACCTCCGCAGCCTTTAGCATTGCGAAGAGCTCGGGAATCGTCTTATCCATCCCTTGCATGTTATAGTTCATCACGAAGCTCTTGTAGCTTGGTGGCAGTGATTGAAGAATTCTGTCAATGACGCTATCATCTGGAAGATTAACTCCCAGTTGAATCAAGTGATTGTTATACCCAGACATTTTGAGTATATGCTCACTGACAGAACTATTCTCCTCCATCTTGCAGCTGTAGAACTTATTGGAGACTTCATATCTCTCAATCCGGGCATTTGCTTGAAATATTAACTTCAACTCCTGGAACATCTCATATGCTCCATGACGTTCAAAACGTCGTTGAAGTCCCGGTTCTAAGCCGTAAAGCATGGCACACTGAACTATCGAGTAGTCATCAGCTTTGCTCTGCCAGACGTTCATAACATCTGGTGTTGCTCCTGCAGCAGGTCTGGCACCCAGCGGTGCTTCCAGGACGTAATTCTTCTGTGCAGCAATGAGGATAATCCTCAAGTTACGGACCCAGTCCGTGTAATTGCTACCATCATCTTTCAGCTTTGCTTTCTCAAGGAACGCATTAAAATTCAATGGAACAACAGCACGGGCCATCTATCTACAATCAACATAGACAAGCAAGATACTATCAGGTACTAAGTTCATGATAAATTTAAGTTCAATTAATCATATTACTTAAGAACTCCCACTTAGATAGACATCCCTCTAATCATCTAAGTGATCACGTGATCCAAATCAACTAAACCATAACCGATCATCACGTGAAATGGAGTAGTTTTCAATGGTGAACATCACTATGTTCATCATATCTACTATATGATTCACGCTCTACCTTTCGGTCTCAGTGTTCCGAGGCCATATCTGCATGAGTATTCTGCGTGTGCAAAACTGGCTTGCACCCATTGTAGATGGACGTAGAGCTTATCACACCCGATCATTACGTGGTGTCTGGGCACGACGAACTTTGGCAACGGTGCATACTCAGGGAGAACACTTTTATCTTGAAATTTAGTGAGAGATCATCTTATAATGCTACTGTCAATCAAAGCAAGATAAGATGCATAAAAGATAAACATCACATGCAATCAATATAAGTGATATGATATGGCCATCATCATCTTGTGCTTGTGATCTCCATCTCCGAAGCACCGTCATGATCACCATCGTCACCGGTGCGACACCTTGATCTCCATCGTAGCATCGTTGTCGTCTCGCCAATCTTATGCTTCTACGACTATCGCTACCGCTTAGTGATAAAGTAAAGCATTACAGGGCGATTGCATTGCATACAATAAAGCGACAACCATATGGCTCCTGCCAGTTGCCGATAACTCGGTTACAAAACATGATCATCTCATACAATAAAATTTAGCATCATGTCTTGACCATATCACATCACAACATGCCCTGCAAAAACAAGTTAGACGTCCTCTACTTTGTTGTTGCAAGTTTTACGTGGCTGCTACTGGGCTTAGCAAGAACCGTTCTTACCTACGCATCAAAACCACAACGATAGTTTGTCAAGTTGGTGTTGTTTTAACCTTCGCAAGGACCGGGCGTAGCCACACTCGGTTCAACTAAAGTTGGAGAAACTGACACCCGCCAGCCACCTGTGTGCAAAGCACGTCGGTAGAACCAGTCTCGCGTAAGCGTACGCGTAATGTCGGTCCGGGCCGCTTCATCCAACAATACCGCCGAACCAAAGTATGACATGCTGGTAAGCAGTATGACTTATATCGCCCACAACTCACTTGTGTTCTACTCGTGCATATGACATCTACGCATAAAACCTGGCTCTGATGCCACTGTTGGGGAACGTAGTAATTTCAAAAAATTTCCTACGCACACGCAAGATCATGGTGATGCATAGCAACGAGAGGGGAGAGTGTTGTCCACGTACCCTCGTAGACCGAAAGCGGAAGCGTTAGCACAACGCAGTTGATGTAGTCGTACGTCTTCACGATCCGACCGATCAAGTACCGAACGCACGGCAACTCCGAGTTCAGCACACGTTCAGCCCGATGACGTCCCTCGAACTCCGATCCAGCCGAGTGTTGAGGGAGAGTTTCGTCAGCACGACGGCGTGGTGACGATGATGATGTTCTACCGACGCAGGGCTTCGCCTAAGCACCGCTACAGTATTATCGAGGTGGACTATGGTGGAGGGGGGCACCGCACACGACTAAAAGATCAAACGATCAATTGTTGTGTCTCTAGGGTGCCCCCTGCCCCGTATATAAAGGAGCAAGGGGGAGGTGCGGCTGGCCAGGAGGGGGCGCGCCAGGAGGAGTCCTACTCCCACCGGGAGTAGGACTCCCTCCCTTTTCCTTGTTGGATTAGGAGTGGAGGGGGAAAGAGGAGGGAGAGAGGAAGGAAAGGGGGGGGGGGCCCCCCTCTCCTTGTCCTATTCGGACTAGGGGGGAGGGGCGCGCGGCCCTGCCCTGGCCGCCTCTCCTCTCTTCCACTAAGGCCCACTATGGCCCATTAAGCCCCCGGGGGGTTCCGGTAACCTCCCGGTACTCCGGTAAAATTCCGATTTCACCCGGAACACTTCCGATATCCAAATATAGGCTTCCAATATATCAATCTTCATGTCTCGACCATCTCGAGACTCCTCGTCATGTCCGTGATCACATCCGGGACTCCGAACAACCTTCGGTACATCAAAACATATAAACTCATAATATAACCGTCATCGAAACTTTAAGCGTGCGGACCCTACGGGTTCGAGAACTATGTAGACATGACCGAGACACGTCTCCGGTCAATAACCAATAGCGGAACCTGGATGCTCATATTGGCTCCCACATATTCTACGAAGATCTTTATCGGTCAGACCGCATAACAACATACGTTGTTCCCTTTGTCATCGGTATGTTACTTGCCCGAGATTCGATCGTCGGTATCTCAATACCTAGTTCAATCTCGTTACCGGCAAGTCTCTTTACTCGTTCCGTAATACATCATCCCGCAACAAACTCATTAGTTGCAATGCTTGCAAGGCTTAAGTGATGTGCATTACCGAGAGGGCCCAGAGATACCTCTCCGACAATCGGAGTGACAAATCCTAATCTCGAAATACGCCAACCCAACAAGTACCTTCGGAGACACCTGTAGAGCACCTTTATAATCACCCAGTTACGTTGTGACATTTGGTCGCACACAAAGCGTTCCTCCGGTAAACGGGAGTTGCATAATCTCATAGTCATAGGAACATGTATAAGTCATGAAGAAAGCAATAGCAACATACTAAACGATCGAGTGCTAAGCTAACGGAATGGGTCAAGTCAATCACATCATTCTCCTAATGATGTGATCCCGTTAATCAAATGACAACTCATGTCAATGGCTAGTAAACATAACCATCTTTGATCAACGAGCTAGTCAAGTAGAGGCATACTAGTGACACTCTGTTTGTCTATGTATTCACACAAGTATTATGTTTCCGGTTAATACAATTCTAGCATGAATAATAAACATTTAACATGATATAAGGAAATAAATAATAACTTTATTATTGCCTCTAGGGCATATTTCCTTCAGGTGGCTCATGGCGTGGTGGTAGACGTCATACTCTCTTAGGTTGTGAAACTAAGGCTATGATCACCAAAGCTATGGAAATAAAGGCAAATGAAGACAAAGCTCTGATACCACTTGTAGGATCAGAAGTAGGTCTAGAGGAGGGGTGATTAGACTACTTGACCAAATAAAAATCTAGTCATTTCTCAATTTTAAGTCTTGGCAGATTTTAGCAACTTAGCACAAGTCAAGAAATCAACCGACTCATGCAATTATAAGAGTATAACAGCGAAAAGTAAAACATTGCATATGAAGGTAAAGGGAAGGGTTTGGAGAAGGCAAACGCAATGTAGACACGGAGATTTTTGGCATGGTTCTGATAGGTGGTGCTATCGTACGTCACGTTGATGGAGACTTCAACCCACGAAGGGTAACGGTTGCACGAGTCCACGGAGGGCTCCACCCACGAAGGGTCCATGAAGAAGCAACTTTCGCTACTGCAGGATGCTGCTAACGCGACACTACGATCAGAGACCCTTCGACGAAACTGTGTGCGATGCAATAATCGCAAACGGTGGTGTAAAAAACGTCAAAAAAGGTGCAAAACGTTTTCGATGGCGGATGCATCAAACACCGTTCAGATTTTAGTTGCGTGTGCGATGTAGGGCATATGGTTCAGTTCAGTTAACTGTTTGCGATGAGGAGGAACAAAAGAAACATGCAACCAGATGAAGGTGTGTGCGATATTCATCATACGGTTCACTCGGATGAACTGTTTGTGATTAGGCAACACAAAAGAAATGGTCAACCAGATCAAGGTGTGTGCGATATACGGCATGTGGTTCACTCGGATGAACTGTTTGCTTTGAGCCAAGAGAACAGAAACGGTTCAATATAACAAGATGTGTGTGATACGTGGCAAACAGGTCTGTAATCAGAAATGTGTGCGAAGACTGATAATAACACAGACGATTGATGCTAATAAGCCGTGTGTGTTGTGGGCAAACGCTTGGTGGTATACAATTGTCAGCGATTGATGAAATCATCACCGACGGGTTCCCCAGTATGGTCCGTGTGCGATACCATTGCACACGGAACAATAACATATGTACTTATAACTTACAAGGACTTGATTCCATAAACAGATTGAACATCCAATTACATATGTGGCTAGTACACACATGACCTTTTCACACACCAAAGTATGTTCCAAAATGCCTAGGAAACTCTAATAATGTATAAAAAGGCAAAACGAACCGTGAATAATTTCATATTTTTAGGATGACGCTACTATAGTTGCATGTTGCCTCTGTAAAATAAATCAAGGCGGGAAGAGACAGTGCATGTCGTTTCGCATACATAGTTGACAAGGTCCCTCTCGGAACCATGAGCCTTTTTGAGAGAAGCTCCGGTTTGTAAGAAGTTTGTACCAAAACTTGTCCCAAATTGGACTAATTTTTACCACAACATGTTGGTGCTATGACATAACACCATGCCAAGTTTCATGATTTTGAGGTGAGTTTTGGACTTACAGTAATTTTAAAACCAGGTTTCGCAATGTTTACTGTCGAGTCGGCACCGTCCTGGATAGGCTTTTTCCTCGTGGGTCCCAAATGATAAATCCAAATCTGTCACTACCATGCAGCTTTTATTATTAAGAATTACAACCCATTTGGTGTGCAAGCTGAAAATAAGTTTGTGGGTGCTCGTGGGTGCTAAGAACTTGCGGTTCTGTAATGAACAAAGATCTCAAGGATCCCGCGAGAGTGATGTTATTTCCCTATGTTGTGAATGCTTATAATATCATGTCTTAATTAAAGAAATGGCAAGCCATTGGCCCACTATGAAAGAAAATATGGGTCAAAGCCGAGTTGAAAAGGGAAACAATATCTAACTCCAGCTAACAAACAGTACAAAAGCACGAGGATTAATTGCTCATCAGATTTAGGCAAAATCCAGATTGAACGGGACAATGACATCTAACTCAACCAAAGTTTTCGGCAGTCACAATCAAATGGATCGGTCTTATCCATAAAATCAAGATCCCGACCCAGAAATTCTACTGGTCCATGATGACAAGTTGTTGTAAATAGAAGCCGAGCACGATCAGAAGCCCTTAGATCCACCTGAAACTTCTTTTTATGCTACTCAACACTTGCAACCGTAAGAAATTTGTTGTCGAAAAACTTAATCCTCACGGACAATAGTGCCCTCGCATTCAACCTGAAGAATGTGACAAAGCTAGTGTTTGCATTGTTGGATGCATATCCTTCCAGGGTTACTGTCTTCAAACGAATGTCAGAGATCTAAGAAAATCCTGGTGCTTCTTGAACCATCGATTGGTTATACCTTCTCGTCCATGTGTTAGTGCCTAAATAGAGATGAAGATATTGAATACAGTTAATGTCTAAAAAAGATTATGTTGAAAGAGTGATAGTTGAACGATTAATTATAGTACATTATATATGGGCTTTCATTGTGCGTGAAATCATCACCTTTATATACAAATTCTCCACACATGGAAAGCATTGCAGCAAGCCAATAATCATGTTCAGATCAAAACACCACATACTGATATGTAAGGTCTTGACAGAATCCACCACCACTGATATGATGGACAAGCTCTTCATTGAGCATAGAACATAATATTAGTACCAAAAGTGTACTCCAAGATGATACTTAACTTATGCGGACAAATAAAAAAAGCAGATTACAAAAGTTTACGTGAATAATATATAATACCTCAATAGGTGTGGAGCCAAACACCATCTTGAACCATCTAAAAGGATCACGAATTGCACCCAAGGTCTCCAGTTTAGGCGCAGAGACTACAGTTATTTGCGAAGGTACTATAACAGAATCAAGGAGCAACCTTTGAAGTGAAGGGGCATCTTCGACGATGAGATCATGCCCAACAAAACAAATTCCCATGCTTACAAGGTGGGGCGACTTTATTTTGAGAGAACGGATACGAATTTCCATTCCAAAAACAAGCAACAAGCGCTCCAGGGCAGGGCAGCTGGAGTGGATGATGTTGTGCAGTGCGGCCTCCGACAGATCAACCACCACAAGCGCAAGTTTTTTTAGCAGTGGGTGTCAAAGCATTTGTACCAGATTGTCTGCTAGATGGCACCAGGCGAAGGTGGTGGTGTGGAGAGAGGAGGTGATGTCGCTTGAAGCTACGTTGGTATTTCCCCAAAGAGGAAGGGATGATGCAGCACAACGGCGGTAGGTATTTCCCTCAGATATGAAACCAAGGTTATCGAACCAGTAGGAGAACCAAGCAACACAACGTAAACAGCCCCTGTACACAAATAACAACACCTCGCAACCCGACGTGTTAAAGGGGTTGTCAATCCCTTTCGGGGTACGGCGCCAGAAATTGCATGATGATGGGAGGAAGTTGTAATAGATTGAATAAATAGATCGCAAATAAAATAAAGTGCAGCAAAGTATTTTTGTATTTTTGGTTTAATAGATCTGAATAAAAATGCAAAGGAAAAATAGATCGCAAGCAAATATATGAGAAATAAGACCCGGGGCCATAGGTTTCACTAGTGGCTCTCTCGAGAAAAATAGCAAACGGTGGGTAAACAAATTACTATTGGGCAATTGATAGAACCTCAAATAATTATGATGATATCCAGGCAATGATCATTACATAGGCATCACGTCCAAGATTAGTAGACCGACTCCTGCCTGCATCTACTACTATTACTCCACACATCGACCGCTATGCAGCATGCATCTAGTGTATTAAGTTCATGGAAAAATGGAGTAATGCAATAAGAACGATGGCATGATGTAGACAAGATCCGTTTATCTATATGGCGGTAGATATAGATCTCGTCTTTTTATCCTTAGTAGCAACGATACATACGTGTCGGTTCCCTTTCTGTCACTGGGATCGAGCACCGTAAGATCGAACCCACTACCAGGCACCTCTTCCCATTGCAAGATAAATAGATCAAGTTGGCCAAACAAAACCCAAATATCGGAGAAGAAATACGAGGCTATAAGAGATCATGCATATAAGAGACCAAAGAAACTCAAATAACTTTCATGGATATAAAAAGATATAACTGATCATAAACTCGAAGTTCATCAGATCCCAACAAACACACTGCAAAAGAGTTACAACATATGGATCTCCAAGAGACCATTGTATTGAGAATTCAGTGAGAGAGAGAAATCCATCTAGCTACTAACTACGAACCCGAAGGTCTACAAGGAACTACTCACGCATGACCGGAGAAGCACCGATGGAGGTGGTGAACCCCATCCGAGATGGTGTCTAGATTGGATCTGGTGGTTCTGGACTCTGCGGCGGCTGGATGAATATTTTGTCGACCGTCCTAGGGTTCTGGTATTTTTGGGGGTATTTATAGAGCAAAGAGGCGGTCCGGGGGCACCCGAGGTGGGCATAACCCACCAGGGAGGCCTGGGCCTCCTGGCGCCCCCTGGTGGTTTGTGCCCCCCTCGGGGCACCCCCCAGGTGCAACCAGGGCCCATTGCCTTCCTTCTGGCCCGTAAAAAATCATCGTGGAGTTTCGTGGCATTTGGACTTCATCTGATATTGATTTCCTGCAATGTAAAAAACATGGAAAAAACAGCAACTGGCACTTGGCACTATGTCAATAGGTTAGTACCAAAAAATGATATAAAATGACTATAAAATGATTATAAAACATCCAAGATTGATAATAAAACAGCATGGAACAATCAAAAATTATAAATACGTTGGAGACGTATCAGCATCCCCAAGCTTAACTCCTGCTCGTCCTCGAGTAGGTAAGTGATAAAAACAGAATTTTTGATGTGGAGTGATGTTCATCATGTCATATCATATTCTTTTTTTTTCTTTATAGCACGCACATTTGGACTTTTATGTGATTCAAAGCAATAGTCTAGTTTTGACTTAATAATTTAGATACTCAAGTATATCAACAAGCAACCATGTCTTTCAAAATATCAACGCTAAAATAAGTTATCCCTAGCCCATCATGCTCAAACATTGATCCATTCATGAAACACACTCGAATATTAACTACACCCAATACTTAAGCACGATCATATTGCCTCCTAGTTTGTGCTTTTTATGAGAGAAGATGGAGACTCAAATTTCAAAATAAAAATTGCATAAAGTAAAAGAAAGGCCCTTCACGGAGGGAAGTAGGGATTTGTAGAGGTGCCAGAGCTCAAAGCGAAAAAATTAGAGATAAAAACATTTTGGGAGGTTTATTCATCCCACCAACGAAAACGACTTAGAGTTCCCAACACTTTCCATGCTAGATATGTGTCGGGGGGATGAACCCCAAGCAGGCAACAGAACCCGGATCCTTTTCAAAAAAAAACGGGCCAGCATTGCCCCTCAATCCGGCTTGCACTTGGCCGGGTCGCTCAACCCGGCAAGTCCCTCGACCCGGCCGGACTCCTCAACTCAGCCCCAACAACCAACTCAAGACTTCCCCAACAAGCCAGCTCCACCCTTGGCGTGTTCTCCAACCCGGCCGAGGGTCAGCGGCCGTCCCATCCCGGCCGTACGATGGGACGAGTCTCCAACCGATGACCGAAGCCACAGTGCCCCGCTCGTGCCTCTGGTCAGCCGGGCGTGGCAACAGTGCCCCCCACCTACTCGCTGACCGCGGCCGGTGTGGCAATAGTGCAATCATCGTCACCCATGACGCCAGCAAGCGGCGACCTGACAGAACGCCATGTAGCCAACTCGACTCGGCCACACCCTGACGATCGACAAGACGACGCACAGTGCCCCTAGGCGCATGGGGCATGCGCCCGAGGAACCCGGCGAGACCTGGCACCCGGCGGGTCCCAGCATCGGGCTCCCTGGACACTGACAACCTGGCCCTACGGCCTTGTAACATTACCATTGTACCCCTGGGGGGTTGACCTATAAAACCCCCCAGGAGCCCTCATGCATACGGGCAATGCTCTCACCCATCCGCCCACTCACACACCTAGCAAGCAACACTTGAGGAGAGGGAACTGCCTAAGCCTTGGCCAGCCACTCTTCTTCCTCCATACAGCTCTAGGAGCAACCCTGTACTCATACATATCAACTACACCCGGCAGGACTAGGGGTGTTATCTCTCCGGAGAGCCCCGAACCTGGGTATGTCTTGCGTCTCGCGCTCGCTCATGCCAACCTCGCCTCTGGAGCCCACCAGTGCCCTCGAGCCTCCTCCTATCTTTAGCCATCCCATGGCATCTGCCGTGTGCCCACCACGACAGTTGGCGCCCACCGTGGGGCAGCTCGAGGTCCTGGTCGGGAGCATGCTCCGGACGGGGCTCCTCTCCGACTCCGACGAGCCCGTCATGCTGGCGGATGACGTCATCGACGCACTCGCCGCATCCTTCGCCGCGCTGCGCATCTCCGACGCGCCTACGGCCGACGAGTACCCCAACGAGGTACTTAGCTTTTCCGACTCCCCGCTCTCCATCAACGACGGCGCTCCCGCCGGAGCGATGGACCTCTGCGTGGAGGTTTTCGTCACCGACACCGGCGCCTCCTCCTCGTTGAGCGTGGCAAGGAAGGCCGCCGAAGCTAAGGCCGCAGCGGACAGGGCCGGCTCACCCAACCTGCTGCGCACCACGATGCAGAGCCTCCGCGTTCCCATCGGCACCGACATCGATGCCTCCAACATCGCCAAAGCCCGGACTCGTCTCAACGAGGACCGCTAGCGCCTGCTGGAAGTCACCGAGACGCTTGGTGCTACGCAGCGCCGCCTCGACTCCGCTCGGCTGGAGCGCAACGCCGCCTATGGCTTCACGCCGAACGCGCCCGAGCCAAGCCGGGTCGCCGACGTGCAGGCCCGGGGCGGCGCGATCGGGCATGCTTTCGGCGCTCTCCCTCCCGTCAACGAGACTCCCGTGAAGAACATGCGCGCTGCCCAGGCGGTCGCGGTCGGCCTGGACCAGATCGCGGGCGAAGAACTGCAGGACCGCCTCAAGAGGGTGAACGACCTCCTCGCTGCGGCCAACGCGCAGCAGGACCGCCTCAACCAGCTCGCCAGACCGGCCGGATCCGGCTCCGTCCGCGTCGCTGGACCCAGTGACAACCAGCACACGACATCCTCGCCACCCGGCGAGGTGCACTCCGGCCGCACCTGGACCCAGCACAACCCCGCTCCAACGACCGCCGGCGGCCTGGGCGATGAGCCGGCCTCGGAGGTCCGACGCCGACTCGATCCTCTGCTTCAACCCAGTCGACGTCAGGCTGGGCCCGCGCGCCATCGACGACACCAACGCCCGTCACCGCCTCGACCGACTCGTCCTCTCCCAGGAGCTGGAAGAGACAAGCCTCGTCGGATCGGCGTGCTTCGGGCCACGCATCCGGGGTGAGCCCTTTACTAAAGGGTTCACGCTCCCCCGCGACACCCCCAAGTACAACGGCACTGTGAAGCTGGAGCACCGGCTCATCGACTACACCACCGCCATCGGCATCGCCAGCGGTAACCACCGCCTCGCCATGCGCTACGCGCCTCTCATGCTCCAGGGGTCGGCCCACACCTGGTTGAACAGTCTGCCGGCTGGCAGCATCAAGGCGTGGGTCGACTTTGAGCAAGCCTTCGTGCGCAACTTCACCGGCACCTACAAGCGACCCGGCCGCCCCAGTTAGCTCGCCATGTGCGTGCAATGGCCGGCGGAAATCGGCCGCGAGTACCTCACACGCTGGACTGAGCTCCGGAACAGCTGCAAGGGCGTCCATGAAGTCCAGGCGATCCAGTACTTTGTCAGCGGGTGCCGAGACGACACCCTCCTCAAGCACAAGCTCTTGCGCTCCGAGCCGGCCACCATGGTCGCGCTCATGGTGACGGCGGACAAGTACGCCAACGCCGACTCCGCCATGAAGATCCAGGTGGCACTGGATGAAGCCGGCAAAGCAAAGCCGGAGCCCCCCCGAAGCCGGCCAGTGAAAGCAGCCAACAGCAGCACAACCAGCAGAACAACAAGCGCAAGGCCGATCAGCCGGCCCAGCGCTACGACAACCGGCTCGTTGCGGTCACCGAGCAGGCGCCCGTGGCCGAACCGGCCGCCAAACGCCGGTAGACCGGCAAGACGACATGGCAGCCCACCATGAGCTTCGAAGAGATGCTCGACGCTCCCTGCAAGCACCACAGTGGCGCGAGGCCGTCCACACACGCTCTCCAGCAGTGCGCCATCACCAAGCGCATCGCGAGGGGAGACATCCCGCCGCCTCCGCCTCCACCGCCGCCTTCGGCCGGCGGCGCAATGCACGACGACCCCTACCCGGCCCAGAACGCGACCTACGTCGTCTTCACCAGCCTCGGCGACGACAAACGCAGCGAGCGCCTCCTTCGGCAGGAGGTAAACACCATCGTCCCGGTCAAGACGGAGTACATGCACTGGTCTGAGCGCCCGGTCACCTGGACCCGGGAGGACCACCCGGCCGTCATGCCGAACCCGGGTGGTTACGCTCTCATCCTCGACCCCACCATCGTCGTGCCTCGGCACACGTGCAAGTTCTCCCGGGTTCTCGTCGACGACGGCAGCAACATCAACATCCTGTACCACGATACCATGACCAAGCTCGGCCTCGAGGCCAAGGACCTGGAGCCAACCCGGACAATCTTCCACGGCATCGTTCCCGGCCTCTCCTGCTCCCCGATCGGCCGGATCCGGCTCGACGTCCTGTTCGGTGATAGCAGCCACTTCCGACGCGAGCCGATCTGGTTCGAGGTGGTGGACCTATCCAGCACGTACCACGCACTGCTCGGCCGGCCAGCGCTCGCCAAGTTCATGGCGGTCCCCCACTACGCCTACCTGAAATGAAGCTGCCGGGTCCGAAGGGCCTCATCACCATCGCCGCCGACTACCGCAAGTCCCTGGAGTGCGCCCGAGATGGCGCCAAACTAGCCGAGTCACTGGTCGTAGCCGAGGAGCGGCGCCAACTCGACCGGATCGTCGCCTTGGCCCAGGAGGCGTCGGCCGCACAGGTCCCGGCTGAGGAGCCGGCCGACGAGGCCGCGTTCAAGCCCTCCAAGGAGACCAAAAAGGTGAAGCTGAACCCGAAAGACCCCAGCTGCAGCAAGTACGTTGTTGTGGGCACCCGCCTTGGCAGCAAATAGGAAGGCGAGCTCGTCGACTTCCTTCGTGAGAATCGGGATATTTTTGCATGGACCCCTGATACGTCTCCAACGTATCTATAATTTTTATTGTTCCATGCTATATTATATTCTGTTTTGGACATTATTGGGCTTTATTATACACTTTTATGTTATTTTTGGGACTAACCTATTAACCGGAGGCCCAGCCCAGAATTGCTGGTTTTTTGCCTATTTCAGAGTTTCGTAGAAAAAGAATACCAAACGGAGTCCAAACGGAATGAAACCTTCGGGAACGTGATTTTTGGAACGAACGTGATCCAGAGGACTTGGACCCTACGTCAAGACATCAACCAGGAAGGCACAAGGTAGGGGGGCGCGCCCTCCACCCTCGTGGGCCCCACGTTGCTCCACTGACGTACTTCTTCCTCCTATATATACCTACGTACCCCCAAACTACCAGATACGGAGAAAAAAACCTAATTCCACCGCCGCAACCTTCTGTACCCGTGAGATCCCATCTTGGGGCCTTTTCCGGAGCTCCGCCGGAGGGGGCATCGATCACGGAGGGCTTCTACATCAACACCATAGCCTCTCCGATGATGTGTGAGTAGTTTACCTCAGACCTTCGGGTCCATAGTTATTAGCTAGATGGCTTCTTCTCTCTTTTTGGATCTCAATACAATGTTCTCCCCCTCTCTTGTGGAGATCTATTCGATGTAATCTTCTTTTGCGGTGTGTTTGTTGAGACCGATGAATTGTGGGTTTATGATCAAGTTTATCTATGAACAATATTTGAATCTTCTCTGAATTCTTTTATGTATGATTGGTTATCTTTGCAAGTCTCTTCGAATTATCAGTTTGGTTTGGCCTACTAGATTGATCTTTCTTGCAATGGGAGAAGTGCTTAGCTTTGGGTTCAATCTTGCGGTGTCCTTTCCCAGTGACAGTAGGGGCAGCAAGGCACGTATTGTATTGTTGCCATCGAGGATAACAAGATGGGGTTTATATCATATTGCATGAGTTTATCCCTCTACATCATGTCATCTTGCTTAAAGCGTTACTCTGTTCTTATGAACTTAATACTCTAGATGCATGCTGGATAGCGGTCGATGTGTGGAGTAATAGTAGTAGATGCAGGCAGGAGTCGGTCTACTTGTCTCGGACGTGATGCCTATATACATGATCATACCTAGATATTCTCATAACTATGCTCAATTCTATCAATTGCTCAACAGTAATTTGTTTACCCACCGTAATACTTATGCTCTCGAGAGAAGCCACTAGTGAAACCTATGGCCCCCGGGTCTATTTTCCATCATATTAATCTCCCGTCAACAAGCTATTTCTGCGCCGTTTTTATTTTGACTTTCTTTACTTTGCATCTTTATCATAAAAATACCAAAAATATTATCTTATCATATCTATCAGATCTCACTCTCATAAGTGACCGTGAAGGGATTGACAACCCCTTTATTGCGTTGGTTGCGAGGATTTATTTGTTTGTGTAGGTGCGAGGGACTCGTGCATGGTCTCCTACTGGATTGATACCTTGGTTCTTAAAAACTGAGGGAAATACTTACGCTACTTTGCTGCGTCACCCTTTCCTCTTCAAGGAAAAACCAACGCAGTGCTCAAGAGGTAGCAAGAAGGATTTCTGGTGCCGTTGCCGGGGAGTCTACGCAAAAGTCAACATACCAAGTACCCATCACAAAACCTTATCTCCCGCATTACATTATTTGCCATTTGCCTCTCGTTTTCCTCTCCCCCACTTCACCCTTGCCGTTTTATTCGCCCTCTCTTTTCCATTTGCCTCTTTTTCGCTTGCTTGTCATTATGACTAATCCTCTATCTTCTCCGTTGTCTCCCGAGAATGAAGTTCTTAATTTTAAGCAAAGGGAGGGAGAAAATCTAAAAGACGCTTGGTATAGAATTTGCAATGCTCAAAATGGTTCTACCAGGAAGCAATCTACTTCCGTTCTTCTCCGCAATTTTTATGTAGGCGCTACTCCTTGGTACAGATATATCCTTGATACCATTACTGGAGGGAATTTCTTGGGTAGCCATACTTTTGATTCTTATAATGCTATGATAGATTTGTTCGGCTCACCGCCTCTTTTGGTTAATGGAACTATGTTAACTTTGGAGCATGTAATGCAGAGACTTGAAATTATTGAAAATAAAGTTGCTACCATAGAGTTAATTGAAAATTTGGATAAAAAGATCCACAACCAAATTACCCAATATGGATCTAAAGTAGGAGTCACTTTGAAAAATATTAAGGAGAAGGAACCCATAGTTAATGAAAGAATAAAACAGGATTCCACTAGAATCGATAAACTTGAGGGTATCATTACCAACTTGGGAACCACTTTTTCTTCCGTAAAGAATACTCCAAGCCCTCCAACTAAAATTGCCAAGCTTATGTATGTTCCTAAAAATAAGGGTGAATCCTCTAGCAAGGAAACTGCGGATCTCAAATCTATAAGTATTCATCCCAATCTTTTTGCTTTCATTAAGGAACCATTTGCTACAGATGAATTTTTTGATTTTGTGCCTAGAAGTTTGATAATTAATAAAAAGAAAGAAACTCATAAGGGTAATAGATGTCTCATTAAAGAATTGCCTACCAAAGATGGCAATACCTAGATCTATCCTTGCTTTTATGCCTAGCTAGGGGCGTTAAACGATAGCGCTTGTTGGGAGGCAACCCAATTTTATTTTTAGTTTTTTTGCTTTTTGCTTCTGTTTAGGAATAAATCTTTTATCTAGCCTCTGGTTAGACTTGTTTTTATGTTTTAATTAGTGTTTGTGCCAAGTTAAACCTATAGGATCTTCTTGGATGATAGTTATTTGATCTTGCTGTAAATTCCAGAAACTTTCTGTTCACGAAAACAATTGTTAAAAATCACCAGAACGTGATAAAATATTGATTCCAATTGCTGCTGGTCAATAAACAAATTATCTAGGTCGTCCTACTTTTGCTGAATATTTTGAGTTCTAGAAGTTTGCGTTAGTTACAGATTACTACAGACTGTTCTGTTTTTGACAGATTCTGTTTTTCGTGTGTTGTTTGCTTATTTTGATGAATCTATGGCTAGTAAAATAGTTTATAAACCATAGAGAAGTTGGAATACAGTAGGTTTAACACCAATATAAATAAAGAATGAGTTCATTACAGTACCTTGAAGTGGTGTTTTGTTTTCTTTCGCTAACGGAGCTCACGAGATTTTCTGTTAAGTTTTGTGTTGTGAAGTTTTCAAGTTTTGGGTAAAAGATTTGATGGATTATGGAACAAGGAGTGGCAAGAGCCTAAGCTTGGGTATGCCCATGGCACCCCAAGATAATCTAAGGACACCAAAAAGCCAAAGCTTGGGGATGCCTCGGAAGGCATCCCCTCTTTCGTCTACTTCCATCGGTAACTTTACTTGGAGCTATATTTTTATTCACCACATGATATGTGTTTTGCTTGTAGCGTCTTGTATTATTTGAGTATTTATTTGTTAGGTTGCCACAATCATCCTTGCTGTACACACCTTTTGAGAGAGACACACATGATTCGGAAATTGTTAAAATACTCTATGTGCTTCACTTATATCTTTTGAGTTATATAGTTTTTGCTCTAGTGCTTCACTTATATCTTTTAGAGAACGGTGGTGGATTTGTTTTATAGAAACTATTGTTCTCTCATGCTTCACTTATATTATTTTGAGAGTCCTACAAAACAGCATGGTAATTTGCTTTAACTATGATAGGCATTCAATATTAGTAAAAAAAATCTTATGAGTGTGTTGAATATTATGAAAAGTTTGATACTAGATAATTGTTTTGAGATATGAAGATGGTGATATTAAAGTCATGCTAGTTGAGTAGTTTTGAATTTGAGAAATACTTGTGTTAAAGTTTGTGATTCCCGTAGCATGCATGTATGGTGAACCGTTATGCGATGAAGTCGGAGCATGATTTATTTATTGATTGTCTTCCTTATGGGTGGCGGTCGGGGACGAGCGATGGTATTTTCCTACCAATCTATCCCCCGAGGAGCATTTGCGTAATACTTTGCTTTGATAACTTGTAGATTTTTGCTATAAGTATATGAGTTCTTTATGACTAATGTTGGGTCCATGGATTATACGCACTTTCTTCCTTCCACCATTGCTAGCCTCTCTAATACCGCGCGCTTTTCGCCGGTATCATACACCCACCATATACCTTCCTCAAAACATCCACCATACCTACCTACCATGGCATTTCCATAGCCATTCCGAGATATATTGCCATGCAACTTACCACCGTTCAGTTTATTATGACACGCTCCATCATTGTCATATTGCTTTGCATGATCATGTAGTTGACATTGTATTTGTGGCAAAGCCACCGTTCATAATTCTTTCATACATGTCACTCTTGATTCATTACATATCCCGGTATACCGTTGGAGGCATTCACATAGAGTCATATTTTGTTCTAAGTATTGAGTTGTAATTGTTGAGTTGTAAGTAAATAAAAGTGTGATGATCATCATTTTTTAGAGCATTGTCCCAAGTGAGGAAAGGATGATGGAGACTATGATTCCCCCACAAGTCGAGATGAGACTCCGGACGAAAAAAATAAAAAAAAGAGGCCATAAAAAAAGAGGAGAAAAGGCCCAAATAAAAAAAATGATGAGAGAAAAAGAGAGAAGGGACAATGTTACTATCCTTTTACCACACTTGTGCTTCAAAGTAGCACCATGATCTTCATGATAGAGAGTCTCCTATGATATCATTTTCATATACTAGTGGGAAATTTTTCATTATAGAACTTGGCTTGTATATTCCAATGATGGGCTTCCTCAAAATGCCCTAGGTCTTCGTGAGCAAGCGAGTTGGATGCACACCCACTTAGTTCGTTTTGTTGAGCTTTCATATACTTATAGCTCTAGTGCATCCGTTGCATGGCAATCCCTACTCACTCACATTGATATCTATTAGTGGGCATCTTCATAGCCCGTTGATACGCCTAGTTGATGTGAGACTATCTTCTCCTTTTTTGTCTTCTCCACAACCACCATTCTATTCCATATATAGTGCTAGGTCCATGGCTCACGCTCATGTATTGCGTGAAGATTGAAAGAGTTTGAGAACACCAAAAGTATGAAACAATTGCTTGGCTTGTCATCGGGGTTGTGCATGATTTCAATATTTTGTGTGGTGAAGATAGAGCATAGCCAGACTATATGATTTTGTAGGGATAACTTTCTTTGGCCATGTTATTTTGAGAAGACATAATTGCTTAGTTAGTATGCTTGAAGTATTATTACTTTTATGTCAATATTAAACTTTTGTCTTGAATCTTTCGGATCTGAATATTCATACCACAATTAAGAGAATTACATTGAAATTATGCCAAGTAGCATTCCACATCAAAAATTCTGTTTTTATCATTTACTTACTCGAGGACGAGCAGGAATTAAGCTTGGGGATGCTTGATACGTCTCCAATGTATCTATAATTTTTGATTGTTCCATGCTATATTATATTCTGTTTTGGACATTATTGGGCTTTATTATACACTTTTATATTATTTTTGGGACTAACCTATTAACCGGAGGCCCAGCCCAGAATTGCTATTTTTTTGCCTATTTCAGAGTTTCGCAGAAAAAGAATATCAAACGGAGTCCAAACGGAATGAAACCTTCGTGAACGTGATTTTTGGAACGAACGTGATCCAGAGGACTTGGACCCTACGTCAAGACATCATCCAGGAAGGCACGAGGTAGGGGGCGCGCCCTCCACCCTCATGGGCCCCACGTTGCTCCACCGACGTACTTCTTCCTCCTATATATACCTACGTACCCCCAAACTATCAGATACGGAGCCAAAAACCTAATTCCACCGCCGCAACCTTCTGTACCCGTGAGATCCCATCTTGGGGCCTTTTCCGGAGCTCCGCCGGAGGGGGCATCGATCATGGAGGGCTTCTACATCAACACCATAGCCTCTCCGATGATGTGTGAGTAGTTTACCTCAGACCTTCGGGTCCATAGTTATTAGCTAGATGGCTTCTTCTCTCTTTTCTGATCTCAATACAATGTTCTCCCCTCTCTTGTGGAGATCTATTCAATGTAATCTTCTTTTGCAGTGTGTTTGTTGAGACCGATGAATTGTGGGTTTATGATCAAGTTTATCTATGAACAATATTTGAATCTTCTCTGAATTCTTTTATGTATGATTGGTTATCTTTGCAAGTCTCTTCGAATTATCAGTTTGGTTTGGCCTACTAGATTGATCTTTCTTGCAATGGGAGAAGTGCTTAGCTTTGGGTTCAATCTTGCGGTGTCCTTTCCCAGTGACAGTAGGGGCAGCAAGGCACGTATTGTATTGTTGCCATCGAGGATAACAAGATGGGGTTTATATCATATTGCATGAGTTTATCCCTCTACATCATGTCATCTTACTTAAAGTGTTACTCTGTTCTTATGAACTTAAAACTCTAGTGCATGCTGGATAGCGGTCGATGTGTGGAGTAATAGTAGTAGATGCAGGCAGGAGTCGGTCTACTTGTCTCGGACGTGATGCCTATATACATGGTCATACCTAGATATTCTCATAACTATGCTCAATTCTATCAATTGCTCAACAGTAATTTGTTTACCCACCGTAATACTTATGCTCTCGAGAGAAGCCACTAGTGAAACCTATGGCCGCCGGGTCTATTTTCCATCATATTAATCTCCCGTCAACAAGCTATTTCTGGCGCCGTCTTTATTTTGCTTTCTTTACTTTGCATCTTTATCATAAAAATACCAAAAATATTATCTTATCATATCTATCAGCTCTCACTGTCGTAAGTGATCGTGAAAGGATTGACAACCCCTTTATTGCATTGGTTGCGAGGATTTATTTGTTTGTGTAGGTGCGAGGGACTCGTGCATGGTCTCCTACTGGATTGATACCTTGGTTCTCAAAAACTGAGGGAAATACTTACGCTACTTTGCTGCATCGCCGTTTCCTCTTCAAGGGAAAACCAACGCAGTGCTCAAGAGGTAGCAACCCCAAAGGACATGCCGGGTATTCCGAGGAAGTACGCCGAGCACAAACTCCATGTCAGCAAGGACGCCAAGCCTGTCCGTCAATCCCTACGACATTTTTCCGAAGAGAAGAGAAGGACCATCGGTTAAGAGGTCGCCAAGCTTTTGGCGGCCGGCTTGATCATGGAAGTGTTTCACCCCGAGTGGCTGGCCAACCCAGTCCTCGTCCTGAAGAAGAACAAGACCTGGCGCATGTGTATCGACGACACCAGCCTCAACAAGGCCTGCCCCAAAGACCCGTTCGCCCACCCGCGGATCGACCAAGTCATAGACTCCACTGCCGGGTGTGAGCTCCTGTCCTTCCTGGATGCTTACTCCGGCTATCACCAGATCAAGCTGGACCCGGCCAACGCCCTGAAGACATCCTTCATCACGCCCTTTGGGGCGTATTGCTACATCACCATGTCGTTCGGCTTGAAGAACGCCGGTGCCACCTTCCAGCGCTGCATGCAGAAATGCTTGCTGCCGCAACTCGGCCGCAATATCCACATCTACGTGGACGACATCATGGTGAAGACCAAGCAGCACCTCACGCTCCTCGACGACCTGAAGGAGACCTTCGCCAACCTGCGCGAGTACAAGGACAAGCTCAACCCGGAAAAGTGTGTTTTCTGCGTCTCGGCCGGAAAGCTACTCGGCTTCCTTGTTCGGAGCGCGACATTGAGGCAAACCCGGAGAAGATCAAGGCCATCGAGCGCATGCGCAAGCCGGCTCGGTGCTACCTCTTGAGCACTGCGTTGGTTTTCCCTTGAAGAAGAAAGGGTGATGCAACAAAGTAGCGTAAGTATTTCCCTCAGTTTTTGAGAACCAAGGTATCAATCCAGTAGGAGGCCACGCACGAGTCCCTCGCACCTACACAAACAAATAAATCCTCGCAACCAACGCGATAAGGGGTTGTCAATCCCTACATGGTCACTTACGAGAGTGAGATCTGATAGATATGATAAGATAATATTTTTGGTATTTTTATGATAAAGATGCAAAGTAAAGAAAGTAAAAAAAACGGCACTAGAAATAACTTGTTGACGGAAGATTAATATGATGGAAAATAGACCCGGGGGCCATAGGTTTCACTAGTGGTTTCTCTCGAGAGCATAAGTATTTACGGTGGGTGAACAAATTACTATTGAGCAATTGACAGAATTGAGCATAGTTATGAGAATATCTAGGTATGATCATGTATATAGGCATCACGCCCGAGACAAGTAGACCGACTCCTGCCTGCATCTACTACTATTACTCCACACATCGACCGCTATCCAACATGCATCTAGAGTATTAAGTTCATAAGAACAGATTAATGCTTTAAGCAAGATGACATGATGTAGAGGGATAAACTCATGCAATATGATATAAACCCCATCTTGTTATCCTCGATGGCAACAATACAATACGTGCCTTGCTGCCCCTACTGTCACTGGGAAAGGACACCGCAAGATTGAACCCAAAGCTAAGCACTTCTCCCATTGCAAGAAAGATCTATCTAGTAGGCCAAACCAAACTGATAATTCGAAGAGACTTGCAAAGATAACCAATCATACATAAAAGAATTCAGAGAAGATTCAAATATTGTTCATAGATAAACTTGATCATATACCCACAATTCATCGGTCCCAACAAACACACCGCAAAAGAAGATTACATCGAATAGATCTCCACAAGAGAGGGGGAGAACATTGTATTGAGATCCAACAAGAGAGAAGAAGCCATCTAGCTAATAACTATGGACCCGAAGGTCTGAAGTAAACTACTCACATATCATCGGAGAGGTTATGGTGTTGATGTAGAAGCCCTCCGTGATCGATGCCCCCTCCGGCGGAGCTCTGGAACAGGCCCCAAGATGGGATCTCACGGGTACAGAAGGTTGCGGCGGTGGAATTAGGTTTTTGGCTCCGTATCTGGTAGTTTGGGGGTACGTAGGTATATATAGGAGGAAGGAGTACGTCGGTGGAGCAACAGGGGGCCCACAAGGGTGGAGGGCGCGCCCAGGGGGTAGGCGCGCCCCCTACCTCGTGGCCTCCTGGTTGATGTCTTGACGTAGGGTCCAAGTCCTCTGGATCACGTTCGTTCTGAAAATCACATTCCCGAAGGTTTCATTCCGTTTGGACTCCGTTTGATATTCTTTTTCTGCAAAACTCTGAAATAGGCAAAAAACAGCAATTCTGGGCTGGGCCTCCGGTTAATAGGTTAGTCCCAAAAATAATATAAAAGTGTATAATAAAGCCCGATAATGTCCAAAACAGACTATAATATAGCATGGAACAATAAAAAATTATAGATATGTTGGAGACGTATCAAGCATCCCCAAGCTTAATTCCTGCTCGTCCTCGAGTAGGTAAATGATAAAAACAGAATTTTTGATGTGGAATGCTACTTGGCATAATTTCAATGTAATTCTTCTTAATTGTGGTATGAATATTCAGATCCAAAAGATTCAAGACAAAACTTCAATATTGACATAAAAATAATAATACTTCAAGCATACTAACTAAGCAATTATGTCTTCTCAAAATAACATGGCCAAAGAAAGTTATCCCTACAAAATCATATAGTCTGGCTATGCTCTATCTTCACCACACAAAGTATTTAAATCATGCACAACCCCGATGACAAGCCAAGCAATTGTTTCATACTTTTAGTGTTCTCAAACTTTTTCAATCTTCACGCAATACATGAGCGTGAGCCATGGACATAGCACTATATGTGGAATAGAATGGTGGTTGTGGAGAAGACAAAAAGGAGAAGATAGTCTCACATCAACTAGGCGTATCAACGGGCTATGGAGATGCCCATTAATAGATATCAATGTGAGTGAGTAGGGATTGCCATGCAACGGATGCACTAGAGCTATAAGTATATGAAAGCTCAACAAAAGATTAAGTGGGTGTGCATCCAACTCGCTTGCTCACGAAGACCTAGGGCATTTTGAGGAAGCCCATCATTGGAATATACAAGCCAAGTTCTATGATGAAAAATTTCCCACTAGTATATAAAAGTGATATCATAAGAGACTCTCTATCATGAAGATCATGGTGCTACATTGAAGCACAAGTGTGGTAAAAGGATAGTAACATTGTCCCTTCTCTCTTTTTCTCTTATTTTTTTATTTGGGCCTTTTTTATGGCCTCTTTTTTCTTTTCTTTTTTTCGTCCGGAGTCTCATCCCGACTTGTGGGGGAATCATAGTCTCCATCATCCTTTCCTCACTTGGGACAATGCTCTAAAAATGATGATCATCACACTTTTATTTACTTACAACTCAATACTTAGAACAAAATATGACTCTATGTGAATGCCTCCGGCGGTGTACCGGGATATGCAATGAATCAAGAGTGACATGTATGAAAGAATTATGAACGGTGGCTTTGCCACAAATACAATGTCAACTACATGATCATGCGAAGCAATATGACAATGATGGAGCGTGTCATAATAAACAAAACGGTGGTAAGTTGCATGGCAATATATCTCGGAATGGCTATGGAAATGCCATGATAGGTAGGTATGGTGGCTGTTTTGAGGAAGGTATATGGTGGGTGTATGATACCGGCGAAAAGTGCGCGGTATTAGAGAGGCTAGCAATGGTGGAAGGAGAAAAAGTGCGTATAATCCGTGGACTCAACATTAGTCATAAAGAACTCATATACTTATTGCAAAAATCTACAAGTTATCAAAGCGAAGTATTACGCGCATGCTCCTACGGGGATAGATTGGTAGGAAAAGACTATCGCTCGTCCCCGACCGCCACTCATAAGGAAGACAATCAATAAATAAATGATGCTCCGACTTCATCACATAACGGTTCACCATACGTGCATGGTACGGGAATCACAAACTTTAACACAAGTATTCCTCAAATTCAAAACTACTCAACTAGCATGACCCTAATATCACCATATTCATATCTCAAAACAATTATCAAGCATCAAACTTCTCATAGTATTCAACACACTCATAAAAATTTTTCTCTCCTTTTTTTTCTTGAATGCCTATCATAGTTAAAGCAAACTACCATGCTGTTTTGTAGGACTCTCAAAATAATCTAAGTGAAGCATGAGAGAACAATAGTTTCTATAAAACAAAAGCTACCACCGTGCTCTAAAAGATATAAGTGAAGTACTAGAGCAAAAACTATATAACTCAAAAGATATAAGTGAAGCACATAGAGTATTCTAACAATTTCTGAATCAAGTGTGTCTCTCTCAAAAGGTGTGTACAGCAAGGATGATTGTGGTAAACTAAAAAATAAAGACTCAAATAATACAAGACGCTCCAAGCAAAACACATATCATGTGGTGAATAAAAATATAGCTCCAAGTAAAGTTACCGATGGAAGTAGACGAAAGAGGGGATGCCTTCCGGGGCATCCCCAAGCTTTGGCTTTTTGGTGTCCTTAGATTGTCTTGGGGTGCCATGGGCATCCCCAAGCTTAGGCTCTTGCCACTCCTTGTTCCATAATCCATCAAATCTTTTACCCAAAACTTGATAACTTCACAACACAAAACTTAACAGAAAATCTCGTGAGCTCCGTTAGCGAAAGAAAACAAAAGACTACTTCAAGGTACTGTAATGAACTCATTATTTATTTATATTATTGTTAAACCTACTGTATTCCAACTTCTGTATGATTTATAAACTATTTTATTAGCCATAGATTCATCAAAATAAGCAAACAACACACGAAAAACAGAATCTGTCAAAAACAGAACAGTCTGTAGTAATCTGTAACTAACGCAAACTTCTGGAACTTAAAAAATTCAGCCAAAATAGGACGACCTAGAAAATTTGTTTGTTGATCAGAAGCAATTTGAATTAATATTTTATCACGTTCTGGTGATTTTTAACAATTAGTTTCGTGAACAGAAAGTTTTTGGAATTTACAGCAAGATCAAATAACTATCATCCAAGAAAATCCTATAGGTTTAACTTGGCACAAACACTAATTGAAACATAAAAACAAGTCTAACCAGAGGCTAGATAAAAGATTTATTCCTAAACAGAAGCAAAAAGCAAAAAAAACTAAAAATAAAATTGGGTTGCCTCCCAACAAGCGCTATCGTTTAACGCCCCTAGCTAGGCATAAAAGCAAGGATAGATCTAGGTATTGCCATCTTTGGTAGGCAATTCTTTAATGAGACATCTATTACCCTTATGAGTTTCTTTCTTTTTATTAATTATCAAACTTCTAGGCACGAAATCGAAAAATTCATCTGTAGCAAATGGTTCCTTAATGAAAGCAAAAAGATTGGGATGAATACTTATAGATTTGAGATCCGCAGTTTCCTTGCTAGAGGATTCACCCTTATTTTTAGGAACATACATAAGCTTGGCAATTTTAGTTGGAGGGCTTGGAGTATTCTTTACGGAAGAAAAAGCAGTTCCCAAGTTGGTAATGATACCCTCAAGTTTATCGATTCTAGTGGAATCCTGATTTATTCTTTCATTAACTATGGGTTCCTTCTCCTTAATATTTTTCAAAGTGACTCCTACTTTAGATCCATATTGGGTAATTTGGTTGTGGATCTTTTTATCCAAATTTTCAATTAACTCTATGGTAGCAACTTTATTTTCAATAATTTCAAGTCTTTGCATTACATGCTCCAAAGTTAACATAGTTCCATTAACCAAAAGAGGCGGTGAGCCGAACAAATATATCATAGCATTATAAGAATCAAAAGTATGGCTACCCAAGAAATTCCCTCCGGTAATGGTATCAAGAATATATCTGTACCAAGGAGTAGCGCCTACATAAAAATTGCGGAGGAAGAACGGAAGTAGATTGCTTCCTGGTAGATCTATTTTGAGCATTGCAAATTCTATACCGAGCGTCTTTTAGATTTTCTCCCTCCCTTTGCTTAAAATTAAGAACTTCATTCTCGGGAGACAACGGAGAAGATAGGGAACTAGCCATAACGACAAGCAAGCAAAAAAGAGGCGAACGGAAAAGAGAGGGCGAATAAAATGGCAAGGGTGAAGTGGGGGAGAGGAAAACGAGAGGCAAATGGCAAATAATGTAATGCGGGAGATAAGGGTTTGTGATGGGTACTTGGTATGTTGACTTTTGCATTGACTCCCCGGCAATGGCGCCAGAAATCCTTCTTGCTACCTCTTGAGCATTGCATTGGTTTTCCCTTGAAGAGGAAAGAGTGATGCAGCAAAGTAGCGTAAGTATTTCCCTCAGTTTTTGAGAACCAAGGTATCAATCCAGTAGGAGGCCACGCACGAGTCCCTCGCACCTACACAAACAAATAAATCCTCGCAACCAACGCGGTAAGGGGTTGTCAATCCCTACACGGTCACTTACGAGAGTGAGATCTGATAGATATGATAAGATAATATTTTTGGTATTTTTATGATAAAGATGCAAAGTAAAGAAAGTAAAATAAAAACGGCGCTAGAAATAAGTTGTTGACGGAAGATTGATATGATGGAAAATAGACCCGGGGGCCATAGGTTTCACTAGTGGCTTCTCTCGAGAGCATAAGTATTTACGGTGGGTGAACAAATTACTGTTGAGCAATTGACAGAATTGAGCATAGTTATGAGAATATCTAGGTATGATCATGTATATAGGCATCACGCCCGAGACAAGTAGACCGACTCCTGCCTGCATCTACTACTATTACTCCACACATCGACCGCTATCCAGCATGCATCTAGAGTATTAAGTTCATAAGAACAGAGTAACGCTTTAAGCAAGATGACATGATGTAGAGGGATAAACTCATGCAATATGATATAAACCCCATCTTGTTATCCTCGATGGCAACAATACAATACGTGCCTTGCTGCCCCTACTATCACTGGGAAAGGACACCGCAAGATTGAACCCAAAGCTAAGCACTTCTCCCATTGCAAGAAAGATCAATCTAGTAGGCCAAACCAAACTGATAATTCTAAGAGATTTACAAAGATAACCAATCATACATAAAAGAATTCAGAGAAGATTCAAATATTGTTCATAGATAAACTTGATCATAAACCCACAATTCATCGGTTTTAACAAACACACCGCAAAAGAAGATTACATCGAATAGATCTCCACAAGAGAGGGGGAGAACATTGTATTGAGATCCAACAAGAGAGAAGAAGCCATCTAGCTAATAACTATGGACCCGAAGGTCTGAAGTAAACTACTCACACATCATCGGAGAGGCTATCGTGTTGATGTAGAAGCCCTCCGTGATCGATGCCCCCTCCGGTGGAGCTCCGGAACAGGCCCCAAGATGGGATCTCACGGGTACAGAAGGTTGCGGCGGTGGAATTAGGTTTTTGGCTCCGTATCTGGTAGTTTGGGGGTACGTAGGTATATATAGGAGGAAGGAGTACGTCGGTGGACCAACAGGGGGCCCACGAGGGTGGAGGGCGCGCCTAGGGGGGTAGGCGCGCCCCCTACCTCGTGGCCTCCTGGTTGATGTCTTGACGTAGGGTCCAAGTCCTTTGGATCACGTTCGTTCCGAAAATCACATTCCCGAAGGTTTCATTCCGTTTGGACTCCGTTTGATATTCTTTTTCTGCGAAACTCTAAAATAGGCAAGAAACAACAATTCTGGGCCGGGCCTCCGGTTAATAGGTTAGTCCCAAAAATAATATAAAAGTGTATAATAAAGCCCGATAATGTCCAAAACAGAATATAATATAGCATGGAACAATAAAAAATTATAGATACGTTGGAGACGTATCACTCGGCTGCGCGATGTCCAGAAGTTCACCGGCTGCTTGGTCTCGGTCAGCCGGTTTCTCAGCCGGCTGGGCGAGAGGGCCCTGCCCCTATACCAGCTGATGAAGAAGATGACGCCATTCGAGTGGAACGACCAGACGGACGAAGCCTTCCGGGATCTCAAGCGCATGCTCTCCACCGCACCAGTCCTGGCCGCACCGGCCGAGAATGAGTCGTTTTGCTCTATATCGCCGCAACCTCGCGGTCGGTCAGCACGGTGATGGTGGTCGAGCGACTAGAGAAGGACAAGGTCCAAGCCGTCCAATGTGTCGTCTACTACCTGAGCGAGGTGCTCTCCGCCTCGAAGTAGAACTACCCGCACTACCAGAAGATGTGTTACGGCGTGTACTTCACCGCCAAGAAACTGAAGCAGTACTTCCAAGAGCATGTCGTCACCATGGTCAGCACGGCCCCTCTCGGCGAAATCATCGGGTGCCGGGATGCCTCTGGCCGGGTCGCCAAGTGGGCGCTTGAGCTAGCCGTCCACACCATCCTCTACGAGCCCCGCACTACGATCAATTCCCAAGCTTTGGCCGACTTCCTCATCGACTAGACCGAGACCCAGTACCTGCCGCCGCCACCGGACTCGACGCACTGGCGCATGCACTTCAATGGCTCGAAGATGCGGCTCGGCTTAGGGGCCGGCATCGTGCTGTCCTCCCCTAAGGGCGACCAGCTCAAGTACGCACTGCAGAACCACTTCGCCGCCTCCAACAACGTCGTCGAGTATGAAGCCCTTGTGCACGGCCTCCAGCTTGCCAAGGAACTCGGCATCCGGCGCATCCTGTGCTACGGTGACTCAGACCTGGTGGTGCAGCAGAGCTCCGGCGAGTGGAACGCCCACGACTCCAACATGGCAAGCTACCGCTTCCTCGTGCAGAAGCTGTCCGGATTCTTCGCGGGCTGTGAGTTCCTCCACGTCCCGCACGCTGAAAATGAGGCGGCCGACACGCTCGCCAAGATCGCCTCGTCCCGGCAGTCCATTCCGTCCGGTGTCTCCCTCAAGCATCTGCACAAGCCGTCCGTCAAGCCGTCTCCGGACTCCGAGTCCATCCACGTTCCAGCCAACCCGGCTGCGCCTCAAACCGGCCCAGGGACTGCTCCACCCGACCCGGCCGTGTTTCAACCTGACTCGGCGACTGCCGAACCCGGCCCGGGGGCTGCTCAACCCGGCTCGGGGGCTGCCGCCCCAGAGCCCGAAATAGTGGCCGTCTTTGCCGTAGTAACAACGCCATCCTGGGCCCTGCCCATCTCAGAGTTCCCGGAGAATGGGGTCCTCCCCATGGACGAGACCGAAGCTCGGCAAGTGCAGCATCGAGCGTCCGCCTACAGCATCATCAACAACGAGCTCATCAAGCACAGCTCCACCGGCGTATTCCAACGCTGCGTCGAGTAGGACAAGGGCATTGAGATCCTCCTCGACATACACCAGGGCGAGTGCGGGCACCACGCCACCTCGTGGTCCCTGGTGGCCAAGGCTTTCCGCCACGGTTTCTACTGGCCCACGGCCCTCGAAGTGAAGGAAATATGCCCTAGAGGCAATAATAAAGTTATTATTTATTTCCTTATTTCATGATAAATGTTTATTATTCATGCTAGAATTGTATTAACCGGAAACGTAATGCATGTGTGAATACATGAACAAACATAGTGTCACTAGTATGCCTCTACTTGACTAGCTCGTTAATCAAAGATGGTTGAGTTTCCTAGCCATGGACATGAGTTGTCATTTGATTAACGGGGTCACATCATTAGGAGAATGATGTGATTGACTTGACCCATTCCGTTAGCTTAGCACTTGATCGTTTAGTATGTTGCTATTGCTTTCTTCATGACTTATACATGTTCCTATGACTATGAGATTATGCAACTCCCGTTTACCGGAGGAACACTTTGTGTGCTACCAAATGTCACAACGTAACTGGGTGATTATAAAGGTGCTCTACAGGTGTCTCCGAAGGTACTTGTTGAGTTGGCGTATTTCGAGATTAGGATTTGTCACTCCGATTGTCGGAGAGGTATCTCTGGGCCCACTCGGTAATGCACATCACTAAGACTTGCAAGCATTGTAACTAATGAGTTAGTTGTGGGATGATGTATTACGGAACGAGTAAAGAGACTTGCCGGTAACAAGATTGAACTAGGTATTGAGATACCAACGATCGAATCTCGGGCAAGTAACATACCGATGACAAAGGGAACAACGTATGTTGTTATGCGGTTTGACCGATAAAGATCTTCGTAGAATATGTAGGAGCCAATATGAGCGTAAAGGTTCCGCTATTGGTTATTGACCGGAGACGTGTCTCGGTCATGTCTACATAGTTCTCGAACCCGTAGGGTCCGCACGCTTAAAGTTAGATGACGATCGGTATTATGAGTTTTGTGTTTTGATGTACCGAAGGTAGTTCGGAGTCCCGGATATGATCACGGACATGACGAGGAGTCTCGAAATGGTCAAGACATAAAGATTGATATATTGTAAGCCTATATTTGGATATCGGAAGTGTTCCAGGTGAAATCGGGATTTTACCGGAGTATCGGGGGTTACCGGACCCCCCCCCCCCGGGGAAGTAATGGGCCTATTGGGCCTTAGTGGAGAAGAGAGAGGGCAGCCAGGAGGTGGCGTGTGGCCCCCTTGCCCCAGTCCGAATTGGACAAGGGAAGGGGGCGCCGGCCGCCTCTCCCCCTTGCTCCTTTATATACGGGGGCAGGGGGCACCTCTAGACACAACAATTGATCTCTTGATCTCTTAGCCGTGTGCGGTGCCCCCCTCCACCATATTCCACCTCGATCATATCGTAGTGGTGCTTAGGCGAAGCCCTGCGTCGGTAGCATCATCATCACCGTCACCACGCCGTCGTGCTGACGAAACTCTCCCTCAAAGCTCGGCTGGATCGAAGTTCGAGGGACGTCATCGAGCTGAACGTGTGCTGAACTCGGAGGTGCCGTACGTTTGGTACTTGATCGGTCGGATCGTGAATACGTACGACTACATCAACCGCGTTGTGCTAACGCTTCCGCTTTCGGTCTACGAGGGTACGTGGACAACTCTCTCCCCTCTCATTGCTATGCATCACCATGATCCTGTGTGTGCGTAGGATTTTTTTTTTGAAATTACTACGTTCCCCAACAGTGGCATCCGAGCCTGGTTTTATGCGTAGATGTTATATGCATGAGTAGAACACAAGTGAGTTGTGGGCGATACAAGTCATACTGCTTACCATCATGTCATACTTTGGTTCGGCGGTATTGTTGGATGAAGCGGCCCGGACCGACATTATGCATATGCTTACGCGAGACTGGTTCCACCGACGTGCTTTGCACACAGGTGGCTGGCGGGTGTCAGTTTCTCCAACTTTAGTTGAACCGAGTGTGGCTACGCCCAGTCCTTGAGAAGGTTAAAACAGCACTAGCTTGACGAACTATCGTTGTGGTTTTGATGCGTAGGTAAGAACGGTTCTTGCTCAGCCCGTAGCAGCCACGTAAAACTTGCAACAACAAAGTAGAGGACGTCTAACTTGTTTTTGCAGGGCATGTTGTGATGTGATATGGTCAAGACATGATGCTATATTTTATTGTATGAGATGATCATGTTTTGTAACCGAGTTATCGGCAACTGGCAGGAGCCATATGGTTGTCGCTTTATTGTATGCAATGCAATCGCCCTGTAATGCTTTACTTTATCACTAAGCGGTAGCGATAGTCTTAGAAGCATAAGTTGGCGAGACGACAACGATGCTACGATGGAGATCAAGGTGTCGCGCCGGTGACGATGGTGATTATGACGGTGCTTCGGAGATGGAGATCACAAGCACAAGATGATGATGGCCATATCATATCACTTATATTGATTGCATGTGATGTTTATCTTTTATGCATCTTATCTTGCTTTGATTGACGGTAGCATTATAAGATGATCTCTCAGTAAATTTCAAGATAAAAGTGTTCTCTCTGCGTATGCACCGTTGCGAAAGTTCTTCGTGCTGAGACACCACGTGATGATCGGGTGTGATAGGCTCTACGTTCAAATACAACGGGTGCAAAACAGTTGCACACGCGGAATACTCAAGTTAAACTTGACGAGCCTAGCATATGCAGATATGGCCTCGGAACACTGAGACCGAAAGGTCGAGCGTGAATCATATAGTAGATATGATCAACATAGTGATGTTCACCATTGAAACTACTCCATCTCACGTGATGATCGGACATGGTTTAGTTGATTTGGATCACGTGATCACTTAGATGATTAGAGGGATGTCTTTCTAAGTGGGAGTTCTTAAGTAATATGATTAATTGAACTTAAATTTATTATGAACTTAGTACCTGATAGTATTTTGCTTCTCTATGTTGATTGTAGATAGATGGCCCGTGCTGTTGCTCCGTTGAATTTTAATGCGTTCCTTGAGAAAGCAAAGTTGAAAGATGATGGTAGAAATTACACGGACTGGGTCCGTAACTTGAGGATTATCCTCATTACTGCACAGAAGAATTACGTCCTGGAAGCACCGCTAGGTGCCCGACCTGCTGCAGGAGCAACACCAGATGTTATGAACGTCTGGCAGGGCAAACCTTGGTATGATGACTACTTGATAGTTTAGTGCACCATGCTTTACGGCTTAGAATCGGGGCTTCAAAGACATTTTTTTTGAAACGCCACGGAACATATAAGATGTTCCAAGAGTTGAAATTAGTATTTCAGACTCATGCCCATGTCGAAAGGTATGAGACCTTTGACAAGTACTTTGCCTACAAGATGGAGGAGAATAGCTCCGCTAGTGAGCATGTGCTCAGAATGTCTGAGTACCACAATCACTTGAATCAAGTGGGAGTTAATCTTCCAGATAAGATAGTGATTGACAGTGTTCTCTAGTCACTATGACCAAGTTACTAGAACTTCGTGATGAACTATAATATGCAAGGGATAACAAAAACGATTCCCAAGCTCTTCGTGATGCTAAAATCGATGAAGGTAGAAATCAAGAAAAACATCAAGTGTTGATGGTTGACAAGACCACTAGTTTCAAGAAAAGGGAAAAAGGGAAGAAGGAGAACTTCAAGAAGAATGGCAAGCAAGTTGCTACTCAAGTGAAGAAGCCCAAGTCTGGACCTAAGCCTGAGACTAAGTGCTTCTACTGCAAAGGGACTGGTCACTGGAAGCGGAATTGCCCCAAGTATTTGGCGGATAAGAAGGATGGCAAAGTGAACAAAGGTATATTGGATATACATGTTATTGATGTGTACTTTACTAGTGTTTATAGCAACCCCTCAGTATTTGATACTAGTTCAGTTGCTAAAGATTAGTAACTCGAAATGGGAGTTGGAGAATGAACAGAGACTAGTTAAGGGAGAAGTAACGACGTGTGTTGGAAGTGGTTCCAAGATTGATATGATCATCATCGCACACTCCCTATACTTTCGGGATTAGTGTTGAACCTAAATAAGTGTTATTTGGTGTTTGCGTTGAGCATGAATATGATTTGATCATGTTTATTGCAATACAGTTATTCATTTAAGTTAGAGAATAATTGTTGTTCTGTTTACATGAATAAAACCTTCTATGGTCATACACCCAATGAAAATGGTTTGTTGGATCTCGATCGTAGTGATACACATATTCATAATATTGAAGTCAAAAGATTCAAAGTTAATAATGATAGTGCACCTTATTTGTGGCACTACCGTTTAGGTCATATTTGCTTAAAGCACATGAAGAAACTCCATGCTGATGGGATTTTGGAATCACTTGATTATGAATCACTTGATGCTTGCGAACCATGCCTTATGGGCAAGATGACTAAGGCGCCGTTCTCCGGAACAATGGAGCGAGCAACTGACTTATTGGAAATAATACATACCGATGTATGCGATCCGATGAGTGTTGAGGCTCACGGCGGGTATCATTATTTTCTGACCTTCAAAGATGATTTGAGCAGATATGGGTATATCTACTTGATGAAACATAAGTCTGAAACATTTGAAAAGTTCATATAATTTCAGAGTGAAGTGGAAAATCATCGTAACAAGAAAATGAAGTTTCTACGATCTGATCGTGGAGGAGAATATTTGAGTTACGAGTTTGGTCTTGATTTGAAACAATGCGAAATAGTTTCACAACTCACGCCACCTGGAACACCACAGCGTAATAGTGTGTCCGAACATCGTAACCGTACTTTATTAGATATGGTTCAATCTATGATGTCTCTTACCGATTTACCACTATCGTTTTGGGGTTATGCATTAGAGACAGCTGCATTCACGTTAAATAGGGCACCATCTAAATCCGTTGAGACGACACCATATGAACTGTGGTTTGGCAAGAAACCAAAGTTGTCGTTTCTTAAAGTTTGGGGTTGCTATGCTTATGTGAAAATGTTTCATCCTGATAAGCTCAAACCCAAATCGGAGAAATGTGTCTTCATAGGATACCCAAAGGAGACTGTTGGGTACACCTTCTATCACAGATCCGAAGGCAAAACATTCGTTGCTAATAATGGATCCTTTCTAGAGAAGGAGTTTCTCTCGAAAGAAGTGAGTGGGAGGAAAGTAGAACTTGATGAGGTAACCGTACCTGCTCCCATATTGGAAAGTAGTTCATCACAGAAACCGGTTCCTGTGACGTCTATACCAATTAGTGAGGAAGTTAATGATGATGATCATGAAACTTCAGATCAAGTTGTTACTGAACCTCGTAGGTCAACCAGGGTAAGATCCGCACCAGAGTGGTACGGTAATCCTATTCTGGAGGTCATGTTACTTGACCATGACGAACCTACGATCTATGAGGAAGCGATGATGAGCCCAGATTCCGCAAAATGGTTTGAGGCCATGAAATCTGAGATGGGATCCATGTATGAGAACAAAGTATGGACTTTGATTGACTTGCCCGATGATCGGCAAGCCATAGAAAATAAATGGATCTTCAAGAGGAAGACGGATGCTGATAGTTGTGTTACTATCTACAAAGCTAGACTTGTCAAAAAAGGTTTTGACAAAGTACAAGGTGTTGACTACGATGAGATTTTCTCACTCGTATCGATGCTTAAAGTCTGTCCGTATCATGTTAGCAATTGCCGCATTTTATGAAATCTGGCAAATGGATAACAAAACTGCTATCCTTAATGGATTTATTAAAAGAGTTGTATATGATGCAACCAAAAGGTTTTGTCAATCCTAAAGGTGCTAACAAAATGTGCAAGCTCCAGCGATCCATCTGTGGACTGGTGCAAGCATCTCGGAGTTGGAATATATGCTTTCATGAGTTGATTAAAGCATATAGATTTATACAGACTTGCGGTGAAGCCTGTATTTACAAGAAAGTGAGTGGGAGCACTACAACATTTCTGATAAATATATATGAATGACATATTATTGACCGGAAATAATGTAAAATTTTCTGGAAAGCATAAAGGAGTATTTGAAAGGAGTTTTTTCAAAGAAAGACCTCGGTGAAGCTGCTTACATATTGAGCATCAAGATCTATAGAGATAGATCAAGACGCTTGATAAGTTTTTTGTAACATCCCAAATTTTTAATTTGGAATGTTATACATTAGATCATCATTGCATATCATATTTTATTGCATTTTTAGTTTGATCCTAGAAATTCTACGCAACTCAAGGACCCACGGAGAGAGTTGGGGATTTCGTTATTTTCATATTTGGGTTTTCTCAAAATTTGAAAACAGGATCGTTTGATTTTATTTATTTTATCTTCAATTATTTCATTTATAAAAATAAGAGAGAGGGAATAAAATGACTTTCCCAAAAATAAGAAATATTGAGGATTTAATAAAAAAAATCAAATCTTATTTTATTTGGAGTTTTTCTATTTTATTTGAATTTAGGAAAATTGCACGTTTTTCAAAATTGCATTTTAGGGCCAAGAAAATGTTCATCTTGTTCTAAATAATTTATTTAGACAGTGAAAAATTTATTTTGGCATTTTTAGAATTTTATTTTATATTCTAGAATTTTTCTCAGTTTCGGCGGAATTGTTTAAAAAAAAACTCCCGCGCGCCGGACTGGGCCGAAGCCCAGCCGAACCAGGCCGGCCCGCCCGCGCCACCCCCACCCGCCGCCGTCTCCGGATCGGAGACCGCCGCCGCCGCCCGAGTCCGGGAGGAGCACGCCTCCCGAGGCGCCCCCTTCTCCAAGCCGCACCGCCCCCCCTCCTTAAATAGCCGCCGCCGCCCCTCACCCCACCACCGAACCCGCAGCCCCGCCGCCGGAACCCGCCCCGCCGCCGGAGCCGCACCGCCGCCGAGCCGCCCCGCCGCCCAAGGTCGCCGCCGCCACCGGGAATGCCGCCGCCGCCGACGCCCGCAGCCCCGCCGCCCCACGCCGCCTCCCGTCGCCCCACCGGAGCCGCCGGACTTCGCCGGAGCCTCGAGCCGAGGTAGCCGCCCGGTTTTCTGAAGAAAACCGATTCAGTTTTTTTAGAAAACCCTAGGTTTTTTAGATCGGTTTTTTTTCAGTTTTCTTATTTAGCGAGCGTTCGGTCGTTCGTTCGTTTTAACGAACGAGTTCATCGTTTAGTTTCAGTTAACGAACGTCCGTTCTTTAAACTATTCGTCAGTTTTTCTTTTTCTCAGATTTTCCGCGATTATTTCTGATCGCGATTTCTGATCTGTTTTTTGTTTTGGTTTAACTTTTCGCTCGTTTGTCGGAATTAGGCGATTCAAGTGCCTAGATTTTCGTCTCGAAACCCTCTTTCTGTTTAACCAACTCAAACAAGTTTTGCTACTGTAAAATTTGACTTAGGTCCATATTAGTAAACGAAGCTTGTTTCTTTCGCCGTTTGACTTTCGTTGCTTCGTTTGATTTGATTCTTTTTGCAAACCGGAGTTCTTAAGTTGAACTTTCTGGTTAGATCTCTTATTTGAGTTTTACCTGTGCATTAGACGATTACTTATTGTATGCTTGTTTGTTTGCGATAGAGTACCCGGAGTGCGCCGCTTGCTACTTCGAATCCCTAGGTTTCACGGATCATCAGCAAGGCAAGTAACACTTTGATCATACCTCTTTTCATACCCAGTTTTATTGCATTAGATCAATCCTCAAACAATTGCATGATTAGGATCTGATTAAATTGTGGGTTGGGAAGTAGCTGATGAGGTAGAACCTATTGCCCTGTTTATTACCAAACCCTTGGGAGTTACTTCTACGTTTGCTTATATTGCTATGCTATGCTAGTAGACGTGGATTGGGTGAGTGTATCCATGACAGATGTGAGATTGTTAATTAATGGTTCAATTTAAGGTGGCTACTTAAAACACATCTGGGTGGATTGAGGCACCTGGGTATTCCAGCGATTGCCTATTTTTTTTATGGACCGCCACCCAGGCTCAAAGGGATCATGAGATTATTCATGCTAGAAACTTCCGTGTGTAGCCACAAGCTATTATGGGCTCTAGCATAGTTGATTAAGTTGTGTGAACTCTTACAGTGGTAGACTAGTAGATGTAGGGGTTGTAGGTGGTACTGTCTACCCGATCGTAAGGTGCAAACGCTTCTGAAAGACTATGTCTCGGTCATCCGTTTCTCAAACATCATGTAGTGCGAGAATCCCAACGGAGGAGATCGAGTCTTGTGGGGAAAAGTGCGCAAACCTCTGCAGAGTGTATAAACTAATCATGGTTAGCCGTGTCCCTGGTTATGGACAACTTGAGTATCTAGTACTTGGATTATCATGTGAATCTCCCTGGCCGGCCGCCTCTCCCCCCTTGCTCCTTTATATACGGGGGCAGGGGGGCACCTCTAGACACAATAATTGATCTCTTGATCTCTTAGCGGTGTGCGGTGCCCCCCTCCACCATATTCCACCTCGATCATATCGTAGCGGTGCTTAGGCGAAGCCCTGTGTCGGTAGCATCATCATCACCGTCACCACGCCGTCGTGCTGACGGAACTCTCCCTCAAAGCTCGGCTGGATCGGAGTTCGAGGGACGTCATCGAGCTGAACGTGTGCTGAACTCGGAGGTGCCGTATGTTCGGTACTTGATCGGTCGGATCATGAAGACGTACGACTACATCAACCGCGTTGTGCTAACGCTTCCGCTTTCGGTCTACGAGGGTACGTGGACAACTCTCTCCCCTCTTGTTGCTATGCATCACCATGATCCTGTATGTGCTTAGGAATTTTTTTGAAATTACTACGTTCCCCAACACGAAGACGCAGAGTCGCTCATCCTCAAGTGCGAGGGATGCCAACGCTTCAGCAAGCACAACCACCAGCCGGCGTCGGCACTCTGGACCATCCCGATCGCCTGGCCCTTCGCGGTCTGGGGACTCGACATGGTGGGGCCCTTCAAGACCGCTCGAGGTGGCATGACGCATTTACTGGTGGCGGTGGACAAGTTCACCAAGTGGATCGAAGCAAGGCCGATCAAGAAACTGGACGGGCCAACGGCCGTCCGATTCGTCAAGGACATCGTGGTCCGCTACGGCATGCCAAACAACATCATCACGAACAACGGCACCAACTTCGCCAAGGGCGCGCTCGTGCAGTACTGCTCCGTCTCCGGCATCCGCCTCGACCTGGCTTCCGTTGCACATCTGCAGTCCAATGGCCAGGTCGAGCGGGCTAACAACCTCATCCTATCCTGCATCAAACCGCGACTCGTCGAGCCGCTCATCCGTTCACCCGGCAGTTGGCTTGACGAGTTGCCGGCCGTCCTCTGGAGTCTCTGCACCACGCCAAACAGGTCGACCGGGTTCACCCCATTCTTCCTCGTCTACGGAGCAGAAGCCGTCATCCCGACCGACATCGAGTTTGACTCGCCGCGCGTCATGATGTACACGAAAGCCGAAGGCAAGGAAGCCCGTGAAGACGGCGTCGACCTGCTCGAAGAAGCACATCTCCTAGCGCTCAGCTGCTCAGCCATCTACCAACAAGGCCCGATGCATTACCACAGCAAGAAGATCAAGCCCCTCGCTTTCCGAGAGGGAGACCTCGTCCTTCGGCTCGTCCAAGAGCAGACCGGCCAACACAAGCTGTCCTCCCCATGGGAGGGACCCTTCATCGTCAGCAAGGCCTTGTGCGACCGCAACGCGTACTACCTCATCGACGCCCGCAAGTCAAACAAGTTCAAGAGGGACACCGCCCGTGAAGAAACAACCCGGCCATGGAATAAAGAGTTCCTCCGCCCGTTTTACAGTTAGCCGTGTGCACGTATGTATCGCTGCCTTTTCTAATCATCTGAAAACTATGGGATCCCCGAACGAATCTCGGGGGCTACCCTTTTTGCGACCAGGCCATTTGTGTCCCCTACATTTGTGCATTACTTTCTTAAACTAACCCGACCACCGAGCCGACTCGCTCGACCCGGGGGCTCGGGGGTTGGCCGGCTTGGCCACCCGTCGTTTTTCTTAGCGGCTCTCAACGCGTTGGATCGCCACGGCCTCTCGTTTTGTCCTAAGCCGCAGACCCGGCTTCGGCTGTCGACTGGCAAGCACATGAGACCAAAAGCACCAGTACGCTGCGAACGCTAAGTCAAGAACCGCTGGGTCGCCCAACCCGGTCCCGCCACTTTAAAATTGCTGCCCAGCCGGCTGCTCGCCAACCTGGCCCCGCCGGATTGCCGCCAGCCGGCCCATTGGGTGTTTCGCTCACGCTCAACATTTCAAAAGCTTGAATATCGCACGCTCATCTCCAAGGCCGAACCCCTTGTCACGGACCGGAGCCTCGGCCGTTAGACTCGCGAGGGGGAAACCAAAAGGGGAAAGTGCGAAAGAACGGCCCCAGAGACGAAAAGCAAAAGCGCAGGCACCCATGAAGTTTCTGCATACCGACGGATCGCTCGACCCGGCCTCGCCACTTTAAGTTACCGCACGACCGACTACTCGCCAACCCGGTCCCGCCGGATCGCCGCCAGCCGACCAAGTGGGTGTTTCGCTCGCGCTCAATATTTTGAAAGCCTAAATATTGTACGTTCCTCTCAAAGGCCGAACCTCTTGTCGCGGACCGGAGCCTCGGCCGTCAGACTCGCGAGGGGGAAGCCCAAATGGAGAAAGTTGCAAGAAAACGGCTCGAAAAAACAAAAAGCAAAGGCGCAAACATTCACGCAGCTCATACATCTTAGATCAAGAAACAGGCCCAAGGCCAGAGTTCATTACACCCAGTCAACCCCCAGTGGGTGGGTGGACCTGCTATCTAACATAAATTTTTGCTAAGTTAAAAATCAAGCATCGCCTTCGCCGGAACGCGCAGCTCCCGGGTCCGCCGAGGTGCCGGTATCCTCCTCCCCTGCGTCCGCATTGTGATAGACACCCGTCTCCTCAGAACTGCCCTCCGGGTCGTCCAGAAGCAGGCCATAGTCGTCAGGAGGCATGACTCCACCATCCTCCGCCCGCTCCAGCTGGAACTCGTCGTGGAAGGCGAAACCGGCGATGTAGCTGGCCCGGGCGGCGATCCGTCCGGCCTCCGCCTGCAGCTGGCTCTCCGAGCCGGCTCGCTGGCCCATCAACGCATCCAGCGCCAAGTCCGGATGCCAAGACACCGCGAACCTGAGCGCCATCTCGGCGCCGGCACGAGCGGCGGAAACCCGCCACTCATGAAGACGGTCCAGGCCGGCCTCCAACCACCGCGCCAGCCGCGTGAAGCTGGTCGGCGCGACGGCACCCGGCCAAAGGGCCGCCGTCATCGCCGCACCGGCCTCAGAGAGCTGCCCCATCTGTTCGCTCAAAACTCGTAGACGGGCCTCAGCGGCGGCCACGATCTCCGGGAAGGTCCAGCCACCCGCGGGTCAGTCCCGGAGCCGACGGTCCCCTGCGGGTCGCGCTGGAAGCGGACCGTCTCCTCCGCCAGCTGGCGTGTCTCCGGGAAGGCCCCTGTCAAAAGGAAAAGCAAGTCAGAAGAAAGTCACTAAGGAAGAAAAACCGGAGTCCCAACCCGGCAACAACAAAACCAAAGGAAAGCACTTACTGGAGAAGAACTCTTCCAGATGCTGCGCTTCGAGCAACGTACCGCGCCGCTCCCGGGCAATGGTGCGGTCATGCTCCTGCAGCGCCGTCTCGAGATCGGCGACCTTGGCAAGGGCCGCCTTCAGCTCGGCGTCCTTGTCCTCGGGCGCCTTCTCGGCCTCCTCACGGCGCCGGGTCTCCCCCTGCCGGGTCTCCTCCGCCGTGGCCACCAGTGCCTTTAGGCGATCCACCTCGGCCTGGAGCTGCCCCTTGTCGTCGGCCAGCTTGCCGCGTTGCTGGTCCGCCTCGGCAAGGGCCTGCTGCGCCTCCACTACCTTGGCGGCCTCCGCCTTGAGGCGCTCCACTTCAGCCTCGAGGCGGCCCTTGTCGCCCGCCAGCTGCTCCTGCAGCTGGCTGTCTTCGTCGAGCGCCCGCCGGGCTCCCGTCGCCTCCGCCCTTGCCTGCTCCACCTCGGCTCCAAGCCGACCGGCGTCAGCAACAAGCCGGTCGTAGTGGAAGCCGGCCCGGATCAGCCGGGTCCTCCAAGACAACACTTCGGCTGCAGAAGAGAGACTCAGAAACAAAGTACCACTTTAAGATTCGACCCAACTGCTACGCAATTGGCCCGAATCTCGGGCCTACACCCAGTGGGTGCGCTAGCGCGCCCCCACTAAAAAAGAGCATGCAAGAAAAAGTACCTGCTGCGGCGCGGAGCTCCTCCTCCTTGGCGGCGAGCCTTTCCTTGAGACGCCAGTGCGTCTCAAGGAGCTGGTTGAAGACGCTGACCCGGTAGGAGTCTAGTTGCTGCAGAGAGCAGCGATCAATACAAGACAGCAAGATAAGATTCGACCCAACTGCTACGCAGTTGGCCCGAATCTCGGGGGCTACACCCAGTGGGTGCGCTGGCGCGCCCCCACAAAGAAGAAGCAACAAAAGAAGAAAAAGCAGAACGCAACGGAAGACTTACAAACACGGCGCGCTCCAGTTCCTGCATCGCCTCCACCTCGGCCTGGGCGAAGGCCTGAATCCGGTCCGTCCGCCCTTGTAGGCGTTGGGTCACGGCGGCCAGCACCGCCTCCTCCTGGGTCAGGGGCCCAAAGAAGACCTCGCTAGTCGACCCGGCAACCCGGCGACCACCGGGCCGGGGCACCAGGGTGTGCCCCCCGCTGGCCGCCTCCCCTGAGATCGACGCCCCCTCCGGCGCCTTCTTCGGTGCCCTCTCCAGCTCCGACGCTGGCCCGGAGGCCGGAGCGGCTTGCGGCTCCACCACCGGCGGCACCTTGCTCGACGGCGTCTGAACCGCCCCCTCCGGCGCCGTCCATGACGCCTCCCCCAAGACGGCGTCGCCGCCGCCTCCATCGGCCCCGCCCGCTCGACCATGTTGGTCCACGGCGGGGTATCGTCCCCAACGACCACGACCTCCCGGTCGAGGTCCATCACATCTGCACGGCCGCCTTGGCCGTGCTCCCCCTTCGACGACGGCACGAAGACCATCGCCGCCATCTCCGGCCTCGCCGGCTCGCGCCCACATCGCCGCGGCGCTGACCCAGGCCTGGGTCGACGCCACCTCTAGCTCCGCCTCGGCCCGGTTCCGGTCTCGCCAGGCCAGGCCTTCGGCGTCGGCCGGGTCCAGACCGAGATCCGGATCCGCCCGCTCCTCCTCCTCCTCGTCCCGGTCGACGGCGCCGGACCGGCTCCTCTGGAACGCGGCACCCTCGACGGATGCCGCATCCGCCGCCGCCAGCGCCAGCGAGATCGGCGACCTGAAGCGTAAGACAGACTAAGTACAAGCAAAGCAGAGCCGCTCGGCAATTCGATTCAAGCCAGAAAGGGCACTCACCCCGGCACCACCGAAACGGCGGGCCTCACCGCTCTCTCCTGCGGCGCGGCGCGCCTCCTCTTGGCGGACGGCTTCGCCACCCGGGCAGGGTCCGCCGCGCGCTTCGCGGTTGGAGCTCGCGGCGCGATGATGTCCTTCCCATGCGGCCGCCTCGCCGCTGGCGCCCCCCGAGACGACCCGGCTCTGGCCGCGCCGCCGCCTCCTCCACCCGGCGCCGCTACATCGACGACTCACGTCAGCACCCCAATACCGTAACCCGATGGGCTACTCAAGAAGGAAACCCAAGACTTACCGGCTCGGCGCCTTGCGCCCGCATCAGCGGTCGCCTCCTCCTCTCCGCCGTGGGCCTCGGGCTCCTCTGAGGCGACGCGCACCACCTGCGCCCGCTCCCGGTCGTAAGGATGCCGGATGGCCTTGAGAAGCACCTCCCACGTTGCGTCGGGCGGATAAGAAGATATGTAGCAGCGAAATATGGAGACCAAGGACTCACCAACGATGCTGGGTTCACATGGCTGTACGGGGCCTTCCCGAACTCCCAGTCGCGCCGCAGGTTGGCTTTGGAGATGTCGTTGACCCGGCGCGCAACCTGGTCCGCTGCCAACCACGTGTTCGCCATGCGGTTGGGGTCCTGGAGGCCGGTCATCTGGCCGATGAGGTGGCTGCGATGCTGCAGCGGCAGCACTCGCCGGGCGATGAAGACGGTGATGAGGTCGGTGCCGGTGAGCCCCTCCCGCTCCTTCATCACGGACACCCGCTCGCACAGGTTGAGCACCTCCTGCGACAGATGCTTGGGGTAGTGATAACCCACAAGTATAGGGGATCAATTGTAGCCTCTTTCGATAAGTAAGAGTGTCGAACCCAACGAGGAGCTAAAGGTAGAACAAATATTCCCTCAAGTTCTGTCGACCACCGATACAACTCTATGCACGCTTGACGTTCGCTTTACCTAGAACAAGTATGAAACTAGAAGTACTTTGTGGGTGTTGTTGGATAGGTTTGCAAGATAATAAAGAGCGCGCAAATAAAAAGTAGGGGCTGTTTAGATAAAGACACAACTAAATTAGTTTTAGTAAAGAGCTTTTTGTCACGAGAAAGTTATTTGTCCCTAGGCAATCGATAACTAGACCGATAATCGTTATTGCAATTTTTTTTGAGGGAGAGGCATAAGCTAACATACTTTCTCTACTTGGATCATATGCACTTATGATTGGAACTCTAGCAAGCATCCGCAACTACTAAAGATCATTAAGGTAAAACCCAACCATAGCATTAAAGTATCAAGTCCTCTTTATTCCCATACGCAAACAACCTACTTACTCGGGTATGTGCTTCTGTCACTCACGCCACCCACCATAAGCAATCATGAACATATTGCAAACCCTACAGCGGGGATCCCTCACGCTTGCGCGACACGGAGAGCACCATAGGACAGCACCAATAATAAAACATGCAACTCAAACCAATCACGATCATCAATTAACCCATAGGACAAAACGGATCTACTCAAACATCATAGGATAGCCATACATCATTGGGAAATAATATATAGCGTTGAGCACCATGTTTAAGTAGAGATTACAGCGGGTAAAAGATGGGTTACACCGCTGCATAGAGGGGGGAAGAGTTGGTGATGATGGCGGTGAAGTTGTTAGTGAAGATTGCGGTGATGATGATGGCCCCCGGTGGCACTCCGGCGCCACCGGAAGCGAGGAGGAGAGAGCCCCACTCCTTCTTCTCCTTCCTTTACCTTCTCCCTAGATGGGAGAAGGGTTTCCCCTCTGGTCCTTGGTCTCCATGGCATGGGAGGGGCGAGAGCCCCTCCCAGATTGGATCTGTCTCTCTGTCTCTCTCTGTTTTTGCGTTCTGGGATTCTGCCCTTCCACCGTTTCTTATATATCCGGAGATCCGTAACTCCGATTGGATTGAAACCTTCGCCCAGATTTTTCTTCAAAAATTAGCTTTCTTGCGGCCAAAGAAGAGCAGCAACCGCCTTACGGGGGGCCCACGAGGGTCAGGGGTGCGCCTAGGGGGGCAAGCGCGCCCCCTGCCTCGTGGCCCCCTCGCGTACCTTCTCGCATTGATTCTTCTTCCCATATTTCACAAATATTCCAAAAATATCTTCCGTTCGTTTTTATTCCGTTTGGTATGGGGTTTCTGCGAAACATAAAACATGCAACAAACAGGAACTGGCACTGGGCACTGGATCAATATGTTAGTTCCAAAAATAGTATAAAAAGTTGCCAAAAGTATATGAAAGTTGTATAATATTGGCATGGAACAATCAAAAATTATAGATACGACGGAGACGTATCAACATCCCCAAGCTTAATTCTTGCTCGTCCTCGAGTAGGTAAATGATAAAAAAGATAATTTTTGATGTGGAATGCTACCTAGCATAATCTAGATCACATAATCTAATCATGGCATGGATATTAAGACACGAGTGATTCAAAGCAATAGTCTATCATTTGACATTAAGATAATAATACTTCAAGCATACTAACCAAGCAATTATGTCTTATCAAAATAACATAGCCAAAGAAAGCTCATCCCTACAAAATCATATAGTCTGGCTATGCTCCATCTTCACCACACAAAGCATTCCAATCATGCACAACCCCGATGACAAGCCGAGCAATTGGTTCATACTTTTTAACGCGCTTCAGCCTTTTCAACCCTCACGCAATACATGAGCGCAAGCCATGGACATAGCACTACGGGTGGAATAGAATATGATGATGGAGGTTTGTGTGAGAAGACAAAAAAGGAGAAAGTCTCACATCGACGCGGCTAATCAACGGGCTATGGAGATGCCCATCAATTGATGTCAATGTGAGGAGTAGGGATTGCCATGCAACGGATGCACTAGAGCTATAAGTGTATGAAAGCTCAAACTGAAACTAAGTGGGTGTGCATCCAACTTGCTTGCTCATGAAGACCTAGGGCATTTGAGGAAGCCCATCATTGGAATATACAAGCCAAGTTCTATAATGAAAATTCCCACTAGTATATGAAAGTGATAACTCAAGAGACTCTCTATATGAAGAACATGGTGCTACTCTGAAGCACAAGTGTGGTAAAAGGATAGTAACATTGCCCCTTCTCTCTTTTCTCTCATTTTTTTCTTTTTTGTTTTGTTTTGGTGGGCTTCTTTGGCCTCTTTTTTTATTTGGGCTTCTTTGGCCTCTTTTATTTATTTTTAAAGTCTGGAGTCTCATCCCGACTTGTGGGGGAATCATAGTCTCCATCATCCTTTCCTCACTGGGGCAATGCTCTAATAATGATGATCATCACACTTTTATTTACTTACAACTCAATATTACAACTCGATACTAGAACAAAGATATGACTCTATATGAATGCCTCCGGCGGTCTACCGGGATGTGCAATGATCTAGCGTAACAATGACATCAAAAAACGGAAAAGCCATGAAAACATCATGCTAGCTATCTTACGATCATGCAAAGCAATATGACAATAAATGCTCAAGTCATGTATATGATGATGATGGAAGTTGCATGGCAATATATCTCGGAATGGCTATGGAAATGCCATGATAGGTAGGTATGGTGGCTGTTTTGAGGAAGATATAAGGAGGTTTATGTGTGATAGAGCGTATCGTATCACGGGGTTTGGATGCACCGGAGAAGTTTGCACCAACTCTCGAGGTGAGAAAGGGCAATGCACGGTACCAAAGAGGCTAGCAATGATGGAAGGGTGAGAGTGCGTATAATCTATGGACTCACATTAGTCATAAAGAACTCATATACTTATTGCAAAAGTTTATTAGCCCTCGAAGAAAAGTACTACTACGCATGCCCCTAGGGGGATAGATTGGTAGGAAAAGACCATCGCTCGTCCCCGACCGCCACTCATAAGGAAGACAATCAATAAATACCTCATGCTCCAACTTCGTTACATAACGGTTCACCATACGTGCATGCTATGGGACTTGCAAACCCCAACACAAGTATTTATCAATTTCACAATTACTCAACTAGCACGACTCTAATATCACCACCTTTATATCGCAAAACTATTGCAAGGAATATAACATATCATATTCAGTGATGTAGAAGTTTTATGTAGGATTTTATGACTAACCATGTGAATGACCAATTCCTGTCATCTCTCTAAATAGATGTAAGTGAAGCAAGAGAGTTTAATTCTTTCAAAAGATATGCCCACGCTCTAACGAATATAAGTGAAGCAAAAGATCATTCTACAAATGGCGGTTTTCTATGTGAAGAGAAACATGCCATCCAAACTTCAAATGATATAAGCGAAGCACATGAAGCATTCTATAAAGCCATACTCAAAAGATTTAAGTGAAATGCAAAGAGCATTCTATAAATCAACCAAGGACTGTCTCATACCAGCATGGTGCATAAAAGAAAAATGAAAACTAAATGCAAAAGACGCTCCAAGATTTGCACATATCGCATGAACGAAACGAATCCGAAAACATACCGATATTTGTTGAAGAAAGATGGGATGCCTTCCGGGGCATCCCCAAGCTTAGACGCTTGAGTCTCCTTGAATATTTACTTGGGGTGCCTTGGGCATCCCCAAGCTTGAGCTCTTGCCTCTCCTTCTTCTCCTCACATCCAGACATCCTCGATCTTCGAACACTTCATCCACACAAAACTCAACAGAAAGCTCGGTAAGATCCGTTAGTATAATAAAGCAAATCACTACTCTAAGTACTGTTGCAAACCAATTCATATTTTGTTTTTGCATTTTAGCTACTGTAATATAACTTTTCCATGGCTTAATCCACTGATATAAATCGATAGTTTCATCAAAACAAGCAAACTATGCATCAAAAACAGAATCTGTCTAAAACAGAACAGTCTGTAATAATCTGAACATTCACCATACTTATGATACTCCAAAAATTCTACCAAAATTAGGAAAAATAAAAACATTGTATAGAAAGACAGTGCAAAAAGTTTCAGAACCATTTGACGTTCTAGTAAGAAATGTAAAGTCGCGCACTACAGCCAAAGTTTCTGTCCTGCACCGCACAAACCAACAAGCATTGTAAACATCCTAAAGGCAAACCTTGGCACATTATTTTTATAATACAATGGAATTGTACAAGGGGATAATTATTTTCGTTGAAAAGTTTCTGTAATCAAGATTCACAAAGTTTCCGTGAGCATGAACAAAGTTCAAGGAGCTCCCCCACTTCAACAATGCTTGTCTCTCTCACTTTGACTTTCCTTTTTGAAAAAAAGTTTTGGGTTCCCCTCTTTATTTTTTTGTTTTTAAACTATATGAAAGCACTCAACAGAAATAAATGACTCTCTAAAACTTCCGGGTTGTCTCCTTGACAGCGCTTTCTTTAAAGCCATTAAGCTAGGCATATAGTGCTCAAGTAATGGATCCACCCAGATCCCAAGGTATATCAAAGGCAATTGTAATTAACAATGATTTGTAATTTAGTAGTGAGCACAAAGCAACATATATCATGCAACAACGAAGTCTAACTCTCTTCCTATGCATTGGCATGTCATAAAAGAACAATTCATGCACAGAAAGTAAAGGCCAATGCATAGTATAAACAGTTTCTTGCAATTTTATCATGTGGGAAACATAGAGAGGTGGAGATATAGTTCCTCTCTCATAATAATTGCAAGTAGGAGCAGCAAGCACATGCATATTATATCTATCAAAATCATCATGTGCAACGGTAAAAGGCAACCCATCAATATAATCCTTAATAAAGCAAACTTCTCCGATATAGTGTAGTCGGGAGAATTCAAAAAGATAATAGGACTATCATGCGTGGGTGCAATAGCAACAATTTCATGTTTAACATAAGGAACTATAGCAAGTTCATCTCCATAAGCATAATTCATATTGGCATCTTGGCCACAAGCATAGCAAGCATCATCAAAAAGGGATATTTCAAAAGAATCAACGGGATCATAACAGTCATCATAGCAATCATCCTTCGGTAAGCACGAAGGGAAATTAAAACAATGTATGAGTTGAAGAGTTACTCTCATTAGAAGGTGGGCACGGGTGATCAATCCGCTCTTCCTCCTTTTGTTCTTCGCTCTCCTCATCATCTTTTTCATCCAATGAGCTCACAGTTTCATCAATTCCTTCTTCCATAGACTCTTGTAAAATATTAGTCTCTTCTTGGACAGCGGAGGAGTCCTCAATATATGGTTTAATATAAGGATTAGAAGCATAATTATCATAGCAATATTTAAGTATGGCCAAATTTTCAGATTTGTAGAGAGTAGCATCACACTCTTCAATAAAAGAAGCAATTTCACAAGTACCCCTAAAAGCAAAAAATTCTTCAGAGGCAGGGGAGCGCAAGAAGCAGAGGAAGGATGAAGAGGCAGGGGAGCGCAAGCGTGAATGATCTCCGCCGCTCCCTTCGCCCACAATTTATAGGCCACGATTTGAAATGTGGGGAAGTGGGACCGTTTGCGCTCGCCCCTCCCACTTCCCTGCAATAAGTGCGCATGTACGCATGCAGTAATTGCCTAGAGAATGGCAACCGACCCGCGGACGCCGCAATAAATCCGCGCGCGTGGGCCGAGGGCGTGCGGCGGCGGGCCCCAGGGCATCGCCCCGTCCTGTCATGCGTGTGGCCTGTCAGGCCCCTCCAGCTTCCAGGCGCCATGTGGCGGCCGCGCGAGGCCCGAAAGATTGCCCAAAGATTCGTCGAACTCCTCAATTTCCTGCCACGACCGGGATGCCGCGATCCGACTTCTGGAAGCCGGCACACAGTGGGTGTTGGCGGACCCGGCGGTCACCAAATCCGCCTCCGCAAAGGGGGAAACTGCGAAGGCCCTTCCATCCGAAGACGGCGGACCTTCACAGCTTCGGAGACTACTAGCGGGGGGATGAACCCCAGGCAGGCAACGGAACCCGGATCCTTTTCAAAAACAACGGGGTCAGCATTGCCCCTCAGTCGGCTCGCACTTGGCCGGGTCGCTCAACCCAGCCAAGTCCCTCGACCTGGCCGGACTCCTCAACTCGGGCCCAACAACCAACTCAAGACTTCCCCAACAAGCCAGCTCCACCCTTGGCGTGTTCTCCAACCCGGCCGAGGGTCAGCGGCCGTCCCATCCCGGCCGTACGATGGGACGAGTCTCCACCAATTGATTACCAAAGCCATAGTGCCCCGCCCGTGCCTCTGGTCAGCCAGGCGTGGCAACAGTTGTCGGTGTCAAAACCGGCGGATCTCGGGTAGGGGGTCCCGAACTGTGCGTCTAAGGCGGATGGTAACAGGAGGCGGGGGACACAATGTTTACCCAGGTTCGGGCCCTCTCGATGGAGGTAATACCCTACTTCCTGCTTGATTGATCTTGATGATATGAGTATTACAAGAGTTGATCTACCACGAGATCGTAGAGGGTAAACCCTAGAAGCTAGCCTATGATTACGATTGTTCTTGTCCTACAGACTAAACCCTCCGGTTTATATAGACACCGGAGGGGGCTAGGGTTACACAGAGTCGGTTACAAGGGAGGAGATCTACATATCTGAATTGCCATGCTTGCCTTCCACGCAAAAGAGAGTCCCACCCGGACACGGGACGAAGTCTTCAATCTTGTATCTCCATAGTCCAACAGTCCGACCAAAGTATATAGTCCGGCTGTCCAAGGACCCCCTAATCCAGGACTCCCTCAGTAGCCCCTGAACCAGGCTTCAATGACGATGAGTCCGACGCGCAGATTTGTGTTCGGCATTGCAAGGCGGGTTCCTCCTCCGAATACTCCATAGAAGGTTTTGAACACAAGGATCGTGTCCGGCTCTGCAAAACAAATTCCACATACCACCGTAGAGAGTATAATATTTCCACAAATCTAATCTGCTGACAACTTTTCATAGCGTGACGTCCCGCCGTGGTCGGGTCATTACGAACTGTTTTTCCCAGCCTGCCACTGCACGTGTTGCGAGGCGGTTTTATTGGCACGTCTTGTCGAAGCAGAGATCGTGTTCCCCTTATCACGGGATTCTCATCAATACGGGTGTGGGTAACCCAATCGTGCCTGCTGGTATGACTCCTCGATTTTAGGCAAGTTCCAAACGGCCACGCGGAGGACGCTTGATATTCACCCTCTTTATAAAGAGGCCAAGGCCTGTCCTTTTCTTCTCGCGCTCGATCCTTCCCTCCCCCCACCTTGAATTCCAACACCCAAGGCTCAGGCTAAGCGCTTCGGACCTTCAATCATGTCCGGATCCAACCTTCAAGGCCGGTGGATGGCCTCCTCTGTCACAGAGGAGGACATCAAGAAGCTAAGAGAAGCCAGGTATCTGACCGCCGAAGTATCGCACAGGCTGCCTGCTCGAGGGCAGGTCATCCCCACTCTCGAACCCAACGAGAGTGTCGTGTTTGTCTCCCACTTCCTTCGAGGGCTAGGCTTTAGTCTTGATCCCTTTGTTAGAGGGCTTATGTTCTATTACGGGCTCGATTTCCATGATCTGGCTCCGGATTCCATCCTTCACATCTCGTCGTTCATCGTCGTGTGTGAGGCCTTCCTCCGCATCACCCCACACTTCGGCTTATGGCTCAAGACCTTCAATGTGAAGCCAAAGATGATCGATGGGCGACACGCAGAATGCGGAGGTGCCATAATAAGCAAAGGCGCTGATGCTCCATGGCCAAAGGGATCCTTCCCGGAGATGTCCAACTTATGGCAGCGGGAGTGGTTTTACATCACGGCTCCCCAAAGTACTAAGTGGGTAGCTGCCCCCGCCTTCCGTTCGGGCCCCCCGCCACAACTGGCGTCATGGGTTAACAAGGGGCTGGACTGGGGGCCGGTTAATGACGTGCCGACATTGCAGAGTCGCATCCGAGATCTCCTCAAGAGAGATGTCAGCCTTGTCAAGGTAATGCAAGTCATGCTAGTTCGTCGGGTCCTGCCATGCCAACGTCGACCTTTCCGTATGTGGGAGTTCAACCCGGAAGGATCGCGAACTATTCAGCAATTCTTCGGCGTGACGCTCGAAGAGATGTATAGATTGTTCTTCGGATCACGAATAAAGTGTCCGAACACCACCGAGGATGCGGGTCTAAACTGCAATCGTCCAGACACCCAAGTAAGCAATTCTGCGGCCGAACATGCTGTCTTTTTATTTATCACAACATCATTCTGAAACATCGCTCTTTGACCAGGACTGGATAAAAAAGGCGAAGATGATCAGGTGTTCGGCTCCCCTTCCCGAAGGCTCACTGGACCCTGTACTAGCCAGGATGCTTGAGCGTGATCAAGCGCCATCAGAGGAAGATAAAGGGAGGAATAAAGAAGCCAAAAGCGAGCCTCACGCATTACTCATCCAAACCTGGGGAATTAGTGTCTCCGCGAAGGAGGATAGCCGGGGAGAAGAATCCAAAATCCCTTCTCCCCAAGGAAGGAAAAGGACCGCCTCTGAAGAATTGGAAACAAGGGTTTCCAAACGAGGGAAGAAGCCTTCTCCCGGGGGTCCTACCCCGGAGGGCATCCTTACCGCACAGTGCCCGCAAGGGGATCAGCCCTCCACCGAGCTGTAAGTAAACAGGAGTACCTTATAGTGAATATATCCTACTTTATTTCTGAGGACAATAACCGAGACGTATGTCTTGTAGTTCGGATCGTAGCCCTTCTCGACAGAGTTCGTCTTCGGGGGATCTTCTTCCGGAGATGATGGAGAGCGAAACGCCTCCCCGTGCCTCCCCGCCTCATGAGGTGGACGACCCCGAGGTGTCGTCACAGAGGATTTCTCCTGATCCACCAAGGCCAGAAGGTAACCCTTCGGCCACCCGAAGTACGGAGTATTCGGCTCCTAAGGAGAGCAACAGAAAGAGTTCGGGATTGTCCGGTGCACGAACGGACGCACTGATGAGTCTTCTAGAGCAAGCGGCCATCTCAGAGGTGCATCGTACTTTAATGGGTACGGTGGTTGAGAAAATTTCATCCGCCGAAAGTGGGTTGCTTGAAGCTTTTATGAGCCTGCTAAGAGGCTTTGAGGTATGCAAAATAATATATATATTTTTGATGGTACCGCACACGCTAGGTGTGCCCTATGCAGATTGTAGCCCCTGAGACTCTGGTTGCTGTCGAAAGGCGGCAAACAGAGGATCATAGTCCCAGGTAATGATCATGCTGCTTTCATGTGCAGGCGGCTGAGGGTCCGGTGGCTAGCCGGACTGGTGAGTATGCCGAACTAAAGCGGCAACTTGATGTGGCAGATGCCGACATCGTGCTTGTAAACAAGCGGCTTGACGAGGCACAGGGTATGTATTCTCCGGTGGTTAACAGGTATGAAGAGGAGCATGATGCTAGTATCTATAATATTCTGTGACTGCAGATGGAGTTGCCGCCGTGGAGACCCTTCGGGCAGAGCTTGCCCGAGCCAAGGAACAAGCGAGGAGAAGTGATGCGGCCGCCCTAAAGGCGGTCGAAGAGTTAAGAGCCGAAAAGGCTGCTCATCGCCACAGCGAAGATAAAATAGCCAAGATGGCTATTGAGCTGAAGGATGCCGCCGACCGGTATGGCTTCTTGAAAGGGAAAACCAAACGAAGACGGCAGACCTGGAGAAAGCCATGGTAGCAGCCAAGGAAACCCGCTCTAAAATTAGAGCAGCGAAGGAGGAGCTACGGCAAGCCGGAGACATCACGGCTGGGAAGCCCTTTTTGTTGTGGACGAAGTTTGGAGATCCAAAGTATGCCCTTCTGGACCAATTATGGAGTTCTGCAGACGCGTACTTGGACTTGGCAACGAGTGCTGCTGATGCGACTGAGTTTTTCAAAGATAAAAAAGATCACAAAGTGGAAAAGTTGTTCTGGTCGCAGTTCAGTGCTCCAACGCGTCCGCTGCTGTTAAATGAGCAAATGGCCGAGTGGGCTGAGCTCCATAGGTTGTCCGGGCTTGCCATGAGGTCTGTTGTGGATCATCTTTGGCCGGAAGGACCAAGGCCGAATAGTTATTCGGTTTAGTGCAACGATTTCTTGGTGTTGTGCCGCATATCGACGCTGTAAAGAGGTCGGCGTGCATAGAGGGTGCGCGGATGGCTCTTGCTCGTGTCAAGACATACTGGGCAGAGATGGAGGCCACCGCTATTGGAACCCAGAATCCGGCTGTAGGCCAGGTTTCGGCCGAGCACTATTTTGAAGAAGTCCTAGAAGGTGCTCGTTTAATAGAGGCTCAGTGCTCGAAGAGTATCATGTTCGAGTGACATGTATCCCCATTGTAAAAACAATGCTATTTGGATTATAAAGGCTATGTTTTATACTTTTGCCTGAAAGTATTATGATGCCTCTTGTGCGGCCGTTTATGTATGTATATAACCTGAAAGTTTGCAGTCGTCGGCTTCAGCCCCCACGCATATAATGCGGGGGTGTTCGGAAAAGCGCGTGTTCACACTTGATCCAACGTCTTGGTCCATTAAGGAGGTGATAGTGCGGAGAACAAGGCAATCGGACTATATTGCTTTAACACTTTCACTTAGCCATAGGAGTTTGACGGTGGGGCTACTATATAGCCCCTGGTACTTCCGCGCTCATCCGAATACGGGGCGCGTACATACATGGCCGGGAAACCGGCCCTTCGTTAATGCGGAGGAATCGCGAAGATTCCGCTGAGTCATCGAGTGGTTGACCAGTCTCGCGCTTTATCATGACAGTCAGTTTTCGGCTTTCTCTACTGAGGTGCTCATCCGGATGAACCAAGGCACAATCGCAGTAGTTCTCCCGGTGCCACCTTAGCCGATAGAGCGGAACGTAAGGTAGCAAAACACGGGAGCCGGGCAAACCCAACATTTGACCAAAGACATGATTCGGAGCTGATGCATATAAGGCCAAACTCGCGACGCCGAACACTCCCTAAGGTGTTCGGTCTTTACAACATATACCGGGCTGAGTAACGCCCTTGATAATGAACCCTGAATTTCCAGGTACGTGCACTAGTCTGACGTGGCGAAATGCCAATAACGCCAGCATCCCTCTCGGTTGTGTTGAGTATCCGGGGGGTGTCAAGCAACAAGAGACAGTAAGAAAGGTTTACACAGGGTCTTAATCTAAAAAGAAACCTTTGAGCCGGGCCCTGCTGCACGTCTGCGCCTGTGTCTCCGTTGTGCCGTATCCTGGAAGGGTGTAGCACGATTGTCATTTGTAAAAGAGAAAAACTTAGGTGAAAATCTTCGTGCAAAAAATTTATTATTCTTAATAGACCATTAAAATTCAATCTTAAATAAGGTCAAGCCAAACTGTAGTCCTTTTTACATGCGGGAAGCCCCTAGCACCACTTATGGTGGTGTATCCCTCGACCCAATCTTCAGGTTTATCTGAGCTGTTACAGCTAGTGGTGCGCCGAACTCGTCTAGCCGTGTCCGCAGTCTTGACGATCGATCATTTATTCTGGTTGGAGAGGCCATTCAGTATTCGGCTGTTAAAGCCGCCACACGCTCTTCCGCACGTAAGGAACGCTCAGTGTTTCCGCTAACTATGATGATGCCACGCGGACCGGGCATCTTAAGCTTCAGAGAAGCGTAATGCGGTACTGCATTAAAATGAGCGAAGGTTGTTCTTCCGAGTAGTGCTTGATAGCCGCTTCGGAATGGAGCGATGTCGAAGGTTAACTTTTCACTTCGGAAGTTGATAGGAGAACCGAATACAACTTCTAGTACTAGAGAGCCCGTGCAGCGGGCCTTTGTTCCTGGTATTACTCCTTTAAAGGTAGTATTGCTTTGGCTAATTCTTGTCGGGTCTATCACCATTTTGCGGGCTGTGTCCTGATATATCAGATTAAGACTACTGCCGCCGTCCATAAGGACTCGGGTGAGATGGTATTCGTCAATTATTGGGTCTAGCACCAAGGCAGCCGATCCTCCCTGCCGAATGCTAGTCGGGTAACCCTTGCGATCGAAAGTGATCGGGCAGGCCGACCAAGGGTTGAACTTGGCGGTGATGGGCTCTACAGTGCATATGTCTCGGAGTGCGTATTTGCTCCTCCTTTTTGTTACGTGAATCATGTTCACTGTTTTGACCTCTGGTGGGAATTTTTTCTGTCCCCCAGTGTTTTGCTGGTGAGGCTCATCCTCATCTTCACTTGGTGTCTCCCTCTCCTTGTGTTCGGCGTTTAGCTTGCCGGCCTGCTTGAAGATCCAGCATTCTCTATTGGTGTGATTTGCAGGTTTGTCGGAGGTGCCGTGAATCTGACATAATATGTCTAGAATCTTGCTTAGGCTGGATAGTCCATCTCTGCTGCCTTTGAATGGCTTTTTCCGTTGACCGGGTCGAGAGCCCCTGAATCCGGCGTTTACCGCCGTGTTATCTGGGCTGTCTTCATTGTTTCGACGCTTGCTTTTGTTGTGTTGTGGTTTTCCATTGCCATCCCTGACTTCGGATGTGCCTGGGTCCCTGGTGCCGCTACGGGCCAGCCAACTATCTTCGCCCGCGCAAAAGCGGGTCATAAGGCTTGTTAGGGCTGCCATTGTCCTCGGTTTTTCCTGGCCGAGGTGTTTGGCGAGCCATTCGTCCCGGACACTGTGTTTGAAAGCCGCTAAGGCTTCGGCATCCGGGCAGTCGACGATTTGATTCTTCTTAGTGAGGAAACTGTTCCAAAGCTTTCGGGCTGACTCTCCGGGCTGTTGAATTATATGACTTAAATCGTCTGCATCCGGAGGTCGGACATAGGTCCCTTGAAAATTAGCCCTAAAAGCATCCTCAAGCTCTTCCCAACTTCCAATTGAGTTTTCGGGGAGGCTCTTCAGCCAATGCCGAGCTGGTCCTTTCAACTTGAGGGGCAAGTATTTGATGGCGTGGAGATCATCTCTGCAAGCCATATGGATATGGAGGATGAAGTCCTCAATCCAGACCCCAGGGTCTGTCATTCCGTCGTACGCCTCTATGTTCACGGGTTTGAATCCCTCTGGGAATTCGTGATCCAGCACCTCATCGGTGAAGCATAGGGGGTGCGCGGCACCCCTGTATTTGGATGTGTCATGGCGTTCTGACGGTTGTAGTGTTCGGTTTTGATTCTGCGCCGGAGCGCGCTTCCTAGATCCGTAGATGGACCTGGCCATACCGGCTTTTTGATGCAAGTCCTCACGTGAATCATGTGCTGATTTATGTGCGACATCGTTAGCTTCCCTATCGCGGCCACGGGGTGGTCGATCCGGCTGATCGGCCGTTTTATTTTTTGGCTGTATAGGCTCTAAAGCCTCGTCATCGAATTCAGGCAGCAGCTTGCGCTTTGGATAGCTCTTCGTGTGGCGACTGCCACTGTACTTTTCTTCAGTGTCGAGCACTTTGTTCCATCTACTGTTGAGCGTATTCTGCGCGGCCTTAAGCCTTTGCTTCTGCTTCTTCAGACTCCTCGCGGTGGCAATAAGCCTTCTATGGAGGTTCTGTTGTTCCAAGTGCCTTTCTGGGATGATGTGTGCATCGTCGTCCGGACTGTTCTCCTCTCCGGAGAGAGGTTGATGAGCTTTATCCTCGGCGTCACCGTGATCGGACAGCGGCTCCGTACTATGTTCGCCGTCCGCTGGTTCATCCTGCTCTGTCGCTGGGTCCAAGTGGTCGTCGTTTCCTTTTGAGTCGACCGGGGTATTATTCTTTCTTGCGCTGTTATCGCTGTTTTTGCCGAGGCGGGATTTGGAGCGGCGCTTACGTCGTCGCTTTGGTTGCTTCTCGAGGGAACTATCCTTCGCTGCATCCTTCCGTTCCTCGTCATTGTTTTCTTTGGGTGTATCCACCATATATATATCGTGTGATGAAGTGGCTGTCCAGCACCCTGTGGGCGGTGGTTCCTATTCCTCTCCTGCATCGTCATCCATACCGTCGATGTCTTCGGAGTCGAAATCGAGCATGTCGGTTAAGTCGTCGACAGTGGCTATTAAGTGGGTGGTGGGTGGGGAACAAATTTCTTCGTCGTCCGCTTCCCACTCAAGCCGGACATAGTTCGGCCGAGGGCCTCCTGACAAGGAGAGAGACCTTAATGAATTTAGCACATCGCCCAAGGGCGAGTGCTGAAAGATATCCGTAGAGGAAAACTCCATGATCGGCGCCCAATCAGATTCGATAGGCACGGACGCAGGCGGTTCGGGGCCCGTGGCCGGGGATGAATCCAAGGATCCGGCAACACAGGTCTTGTAGTGCATGAAGTCAGTATTCGGCTCTATCGCCACTGAGTGTGCGGCCTCCGTGGCAGGGTCCATCCACCCATCCTCGGACGGCGCGATCTGCTCCGGATTGAGGGCCGGAGTAACCACAGGTGTGATCTCCCGAACACCGTCCGGCGGCAGAGTTAAGTCATGCTCGTCGTGACCGTGCGGCGCACCTGACATGGGCTCGAATCCGTCGAAGACCAAGTCTCCGCGGATGTCGGCAGTATAGTTTAGTTTCCAAACGTGACCTGGCGGCCAGGGGCGTAGCTCTCGATCTGCTCCAGATGGCCAAGCGAGTTGGCCCGCAGTGCGAAGCCGCCGAATACGAAGATTTGTCCGGGGAGAAAAACCTCACCCTGGATCGCATCGTTGCCGATGATCGAAGGGGCCATCAAGCCTTATGGTGACGGCACAGTGGAACTCTCAATGAAAGCACCAATGTCGGTGTCAAAAATGGCAGATCTCGGGTAGGGGGTCCTGAACTGTGCGTCTAAGGCGAATGGTAACAGGAGGTGGGGGACACAATGTTTACCCAGGTTCGGGCCCTCTCGATGGAGGTAATACCCTACTTCCTGCTTGATTGATCTTGATGATATGAGTATTACAAGAGTTGATCTACCACGAGATCGTAGAGGCTAAACCCTAGAAGCTAGCCTATGATTACGATTGTTCTTGTCCTACGGACTAAACCCTCCGGTTTATATAGACACCGGAGGGGGCTAGGGTTACACAGAGTCGGTTACAAGGGAGGAGATCTACATATCCGAATTGCCAAGCTTGCCTTCCACGCAAAGGAGAGTCCCACCCGGACACGGGACGAAGTCTTCAATCTTGTATCTCCATAGTCCAATAGTCCGGCCAAAGTATATAGTCCGGCTGTCCGAGGACCCCCTAATCCAGGACTCCCTCAACAGTACCCCCCACCTACTCGCTGACCGGGCCGGCGTGGCAATAGTGCAATCATCGTCACCCATGACGCCAGCAAGCGGCGACCTGACGGAATGCCCTGTAGTCGACTCGACTCGGCTACACCCTGATGATCGACAAGACGACACACAGTGCCCCTAGGCACATGGGGCCCGCGCTCGAGGAACCCGGCGAGACCTGGCACCCGGCGGGTCCCAGCGTCGGGCTCCTTGGACACTGACAACCCGGCCCTACGGCCTTGTAACATTACCATTGTACCCCTGGGGGGTTGACCTATAAAACCCCCCAGGAGCCCTCATGCATACGGGCAATGCTCTCACCCATCGCCCACTCACACACCTAGCAAGCAACACTTGAGGAGAGGGAACTGCCTAAGCCTTGGCCAGCCACCCTTCTTCCTCCATACAGCTCTAGGAGCAACCCTGTACTCATACATATCAACTACACTCGGCAGGACTAGGGGTGTTATCTCTCCGGAGAGCCCCGAACCTGGGTATGTCTTGTGTCCCGCGCTCGCTCATGCCAACCTCGCCTCTGGAGCCCACCAGTGCCCTCGAGCCTCCTCCTATCTTTAGCCATCCCATGGCATCTGCCGTGCGCCCACCACGACAATATGCCACAGGCGGTTCCCAAACAGAATATAAAGTTTATTCCTTTTTCCACCATACTTTCACTTTCCATGGCTAACCGTATCCACAGGTGCCCTCCATACCAACACTTTCCAAGGAATTTATTATTTGACAACATAAAGTAAATTCAATTTTGCATTTCGGGACTGGGCATCCCTAAGACCTTTGCCTTACTTTCGTGCAATGACAAGTGAATAAACACTCATCTTGAGAATAACACATCCAGCATGAAAAATATTAACCACCCATTACCATTTTGCGAGCGAAACAAACACACAAAAGAGAAGTTTATTTTGAAAATGAGAGATGGCACAATCAAATTTTCTTAGACGGTAAAAGAATACCGCATATAGGTAGATGTAGTGGACTCATGTGGCAAAACTAGTTTAAAGGATTTTAGATGCACAAGTAGAGATCATACTTAGTGCAAAATGAAGGCTAGCAAAAGATTGGGAAGCGACCAACCAAGAAATGAATAATCTCATAAGCAAGCATTAAGCATAATTAACACCGAATAATGCACCACAAGTAGGATATAATTTTCATTGCATGATTATTGACTTTTGTGCATGCATAGGGAATCACAAACCTTAACACCAATATTCTTACTAGAGCACAATTACTCATCAACATAACTCACATATCAAACCATCATATCTCAAAACTATTACTAAGAATTGAGTTTATTTTGTCCAATGATCTTCATGACATTTTTTTACTTTATCCTTCTTGGATATCTATCACTTTGGGGCTAATTTTTATGTGTTGCTTTTCATAAGCTCAAACAAATATAAGTGAAGATCATGAGCATAACAAATTTTATTTCTCTCAAAATAATTTAAGTGAAGCAAGAGAGAATTTCTTCAAAAATAATAAAGCACACCATGCTAAAAAAGATATAAGTGAAGCACTAGAGCAAGTCCTAGCTCATAAAAGATTTAAGTGAAGCATAGAGAGCAATTCTAACAAGTCATGGTATAATTTTGGCTCTCTCAAATAGGTGTGTCCAGCAAGGATTGATGAATTCAAGCACAAAATAAAACAAGCAAAGACACATATCATACAAGACGCTTCAAGCAAAACACATATCATGTGACGAATAAAAATATAGCCTCGAGTAAAATACCGATGGTCGTTAGAAGAAAGAGGGGATGTCACTCGGGGGCATCCCCAAGCTTAGTTGGTTGCTCATTCTTGGATAATAGCTTGGGATGCCGGGGCATCCCCAAGCTTAGGCTCTTCTATCCTTCTTTCATCCATCGTAAGATAACCCAAAACTTGAAAACTTCAATCACACAAAACTCAACAAAACCTTCGTGAGATCCGTTAGAATAAGAAAAATAAACTACTACTATAAGTGATGTATCAAACCAATTCTTATTTTGTTTTTGTATTATATCTACTGTATTCCAATTTTTCTATGGCAAAAACTCATCAAAGAAAACCATCGAGCCATCAAAATAAGCACACAACACAAAGAAAACAGAATCTGTCAAAACAGAATAGTCTGTAGAAATCTGATTTGTTCGAATACTTATAGAACTCCAAAAATTCTGAAAAACTAGGAAAACCTGGATAATTTGTATATTGATATTCTTCAAAAACAATTGGCATTTTATCACGTTCTGGTGAATTTTAAAAATTATTTTCGTGAGCACAAAGTTTCTGTCTTTTTCAGCAAGATCAAACAACTATCACCCAAGAAGATCCTATTGGTTCTACTTGGAACAAACACTAATTAAAACACAAAAAACACAATCACAACATTAGAATAATTGTTCTAACACTCAAGAACAGAAAGCAAAAATCAAAAATAAAATTTATCATTGGGTTGCCTCCCAACAAGCGATATAGTTTTACACCCTTAGTTAGGCATAAAATTTCATTGATGCTCACAAGAAAGATAATAATTGAAAGACAAAGGGAGCATCATAAAACATGTGACAAACACATTTAAGTCTAACATACTTCCTATGCATAGGAATTTTATAGGAAAACAAATTATCAAGACAAGAAACATCTAGCATATGCAAAGGAGAGGAATAAAACATTGACAATCTCAACACAATGAGAGGAAATTTAATAACATGAAAATTTCTACAACCATATTTTCCTCTCTCATAATAATTACATGTAGGATCATAATCAAATTCAATATAACTATCATAAATAATATTCTCTTCATGATCCACATGCATATAAAGTTGACACTCTTCCAAAATAGTGGGATTATCATCAAATAAGGCCATCACCTCTCCAAGTCCACTTTCATAAAAAAATTCATAAGATTGAACACTCTCCAAATATGTGGGATTATTCTTAGCTCAAGTTAACACTCTTCCAAACCCACTTTTAATATTATCACAAGCATATTCATCATGAGATGTAAATAAGTTTTCAAGATCATAAGAATCATCACCCCAATCATGATCATTGCAACAAGTAGTGGACATAGCAAAATTAGCATCCCCAGCTTGGGGTTTTGCATATTAATTGCACAATTGACATTAATAGAATTTATAGTAAAATCATTGCAATCATGCTTTTCATTCAAGGAGCTATCATGAATCACTTCATAAATTTCTTCATCACAATTTTCACATTCATGATTCTCAAGCAAAACTTCATAGAGATAATCAACTGCACTCAAATCACTAGGAACTGGTTCAACATAATTAGATCTCTTAAAAAGATTAGCTAGTGGATGAGGATCCATATCAATAGATTTTTAGCAAGCGAAGATGCAAGCAAATAGAAGGCACATGGCAACACAAGCAAACATGAGATCTGACGAGAAAAAGGCAAACGAAGAAGAGGGCGAATAAAACGGCAAATTTTTGTGACGTGGGGGAGAGGAAAACGAGAGGCAAATGGCAAATAATGTAAATTGTGAGGAGATGAGATTTGTGATTAGGAACCTGGTTATATTGAAGATCCTCCCCGGCAACGACGCCAGAAATTCCTTTTGATGTCGCTTGAAGCTATGTCGGTATTTCCCCAAAGAGGAAGGGATGATGCAACATAGCTGCGGTAGGTATTTCCCTCAGATATGAAACCAAGGTTATCAAACCAGTAGGAGAACCAAGCAACACAACGTAAACAGCCCCTGCACACAAATACCAACACCTCGCAACCGACGTGTTAAAGGGGTTGTCAATCCCTTCCGGGGTACGGCGCCAGAAATTGCGTGATGACGGGAGAAAGTTGTAATAGATTGAATAAATAGATCGCAATAAAATAAAGTGCAGCAAAGTATTTTTGTATTTTTGGTTTAATAGATCTGAATAAAAATGCAAAGGAAAAATAGATCGCAAGCAAATATATGAGAAATAAGACCCGGGGGCCGTAGGTTTCACTAGTGGCTTGTCTCGAGAAAAATAACAAACGGTGGGTAAACAAATACTATTGGGCAATTGATAGAACCTCAAATAATTATGATGATATCCAGGCAATGATCATTACATAGGCATCACGTCCAAGGTTAGTAGACCGACTCCTGCCTGCATCTACTACTATTACTCCACGCATTGACCGCTATCCAGCATGCATCTAGTGTATTAAGTTCATGGAAAAATGGAGTAATGCAATAAGAACGATGACATGATGTAGACAAGATCCATTTATCTATATGGCGGTAGATATAGATCTCGTCTTTTTATCCTTAGTAGCAACTATACATACGTGTCGGTTCCCTTTCTGTCACTAGGATCGAGCACCATAAGATCGAACCCACTACCGGGCACCTCTTCCCATTGCAAGATAAATAGATCAAGTTGGCCAAACAAAACCCAAATATCAGAGAAGAAATACGAGGCTATAAGAGATCATGCATATAAGAGATCAAAGAAACTCAAATAACTTTCATGGATATAAAAAGATATAACTGATCATAAACTCGAAGTTCATCAGATCCCAACAAACACACCGCAAAAGAGTTAGATCATATGGATCTCCAAAAGACCATTGTATTGAGAATTCAGCAAGAGAGAGAAAGCCATCTAGCTACTAACTACGGACCCGAAGGTCTACAAGGAACTACTCACGCATCATCGGAGAGGCACCAATGGAGGTGGTGAACCCCATCCGAGATGGTGTCTAGATTGGATCTGGTGGTTCTGGACTCTGTGGCGGCTGGATGAATATTTCGTCGACCGTCCTAGGATTCTGGTATTTTTGGGGTATTTATAGAGCAAAGAGGCGGTCTGGGGGCACCCGAGGTGGGCACAACCCACCAGGGCGCGCCCGGGCCTCCTGTTTTTTTTGTTTTTTTTTCTAAAGTTTTTCAAACACGCAAGAGAAAGCAAGAAAATAAATCTGAACATGAATGATACAATGAAAAAGTGTGAGCACCGACAAATAGAATGATATGCGTGAACATGAATATAATGTCGGTGAGAAACATATACTCCCCCAAGCTTAGGCTTTTGGCCTAACTTGGTACTCGATCAGTAGCCTGGAGGGTAGTAGGGATCCTGAGGAGCGGGCATCCACTCATCCCACTGCGGAGGTGCCTGGTGTGCTGCCTCAGCAGCAGTCTGAGCGTTCCGGTAGGCGATGTTGTCTGCAGACATGATCCTATATCCGCCCCTGGCAACAGAATCAAACAAAGCAGGAGCAGGCAATGGAATAACATCACGAGTCCTCACACTAAAAACCAGGTTATACGGAATAGGGATGTGAGGGGATTTGATATTAGTAAAATGGTGGTGATCCATGGCTGCACAGTCTAGGTAAACTATGGTAAGAGGGAAATCATGCGGGCGTATCTCAACCTCGAAGTGAGCTGCCAACCGAGTAGCAAAAATCCCACCATGTATTTTACCCTGGGATTTATTAAGGTGCAGGTGATGAGCCATGATAGCTCCCTAGCTATACGTATTGTCGCCCTCCAGTGCACGACGTAAAACAGCAAGGTCCGGTGAACTAAGTGCACCCACCTTCTCCCTAGCAAGCAAGCATTTGGTAATAAAAAGTGCAAAGTAACGAACAATAGGAAAATGTAAGCCAGCAGCAGTGATGGCCGACACTCTTCTCTCATCACCCACTGTCAAAGTGCGACAAAAATCCTCAAACTCGGCTGGCCTAGGCTCAGCCAAGCTCCCATCAGACGGGATCATGCATATGTCACAAAATTCAGTAAGCGGTGCTGACGGTTTTCAACATATAAATCAAAGCTCACTTCAGGAGGATTATTTCTAGGCAAGAAAGTAAAGCTTTGAAATCTCTTGCACAGGGAAACATGCACCCAGGGACACATATGATTTTGCAACCCATTTTGGTGCACATGTAGCTCAAATTTGATTTTTGCACATTAAATCCCTAGGAAATCGATCAATGTATAAAAACGGTCGAATGATGTCTGTTTTTCTAAATAACACGACACTCCGCCTCTTGTCACATGTTCACTGTAGAAAAAGTTTGACATGCCTCAGAGTGGCTGTGGTGGTGCGGGATGTGTGTGTCTGTTTGTGTGGGGGGTGAGGGGAGGAGTTCGGCAGTACACTACGAGTCGTTAACCTCCGTGTGGGATTATTGATCATTTTGTGAGTCATATATGCCACATCAAAGTCGTGAATTGGTTATCTAAAGCATTACACAGCCCTTTCATACATAATGTTCGGGCCACATGCATGCATTGGTGGTCCTCTCAAACACTCTTCCTCGTGCGGTTATCAGCGATGTGCCCATTCGTTAGCCCGCAAAGGTTTTTAGTTTCCACCGACAACGAGAGGCATTAATTTGACCAAAAGGTGGATTCATATTGGCATGTGTGTGGTGTGGATCATGGTGGGATTCCATATGAAAGTTCGAGCACGTGCGTACACACTCCCGCCGACTTGAAGTGAGGGGGCTACATGCATCCTGGTGTAGTGCGCTTCCAGTTTGCGAAGCATGTGCCACGTCAAAGTTGTGCATTGGGTATTCAAACATCATATAACACACGGGCGCATCCACGCAGTGGTTTTGTCCTATGACATCGCTCGCGTGTGCCTCTCTCTGTTGGCCCACGAAGTCGTCGTCGACCAGTTGAACATACAACGAGAGATAGGCTAATTTGACCAGCAAGGATGGTTCTTTTTTCGTTTGTGTTATGTATATGCATGGTATAGGAGTATGTACATGTCAAAGAGGAGGAAACATGAATACTCTCTATATACACGTGTCATAACCTCGCTCCATGTGGGGACTTTTCGGTTCCCAAGGCAGGTTCCGCTTCAAAGTTGCACATTGTATTGGTATTCAAACATCATGCAATATCATGCAGGCGGTGGTTGCCCTATATATTGGAACTCACTCGTGTGTGACACTTACATCCATTGGCATGCAAGGTTGTCCTCCATCACTTGGACCCAATGAGAGAGAGGTTAATTTGATCATCAAGGAATGATTCTTTTTTGGTTATTGCTATATAGTAGAAGTACATATATACCACGCGTCGAATGGGGGCGTACATATAGCACATGCCATGCGTCATGAACCTCGCGCTCTCTGCAGGGACTTTTTGGTTTCCTATATACGTGGTGCCACATCAAAATTGTGCATTGCATATTAAAACATCACACAAATAGCTCTTTGGGCCACATGCATGCAGACGGTGGTACGTAGTCCTATATAGGATGATCACTCGCGTGCGACGTACGCTTCGCTTCTGTGTTGGGCCAGCGAGTTCGTCGTCCATCACTTTGACCAAGTGAGGAGAGGTATGCGTTTGATGAACAAGGAGGATTAATTCTTTTAGGGCTGTGTTACTAGGTGTATATATAGTACATGTCGAGGGGGTGACTAGCTTGGTCCATCACTTTCACCGACAGCGCGAGAGAGGTTAACTAATTTGACTTAGGAGGGGATTAATTTTTTGTTTTGTCTTGATATAGATCATGATGTGAGATTACATATATATATATATATATATATATATATATATATAATAGCGCATTTGTACACATGAATCCATCCCGCTGGATCGAAGGGGGGGGGAGCACACGACACGTCATGAACGACCTCTTGCTCTGTGTGGGGGCCTCTGCGATTTTCAACGCATGCACCACATCAATGTTTTGCATTGGGTCGGGTATTCAACATATATACATGCACTCCATCAACATGTTTGGGACACACGCATGCAATAATGGTTGTCTTTGGACACATTCTCACTCGCCTGGTTATGGGCAGCAAGCCTATATATATTCGTGGGCCCGCATGGATGTCCATCATTTTGACCAACGACGAGAAAGGTTACCAGGGTGGATATATTCTTCTTCTTTGCTTTGAGTTACCGTATAGTAGGTCGACCCATTCCAAGCCTAATTAAGTGATGTCGCTTGAAGCTACGTCGGTATTTCCCCAAAGAGTAAGGAATGATGCAGCACAGCGACTGTAGGTATTTCCCTCCGATATGAAACCAAGGTTATCGAACCAGTAGGAGAACCAAGCAACACAACATAAACAACCCCTGCACACAGATAACAAATCCTCACAACCCGACGTGTTAAAGGGGTTGTCAATCCCTTCCGGGGTACGGCGCCTCAAGATAGGCAAACAGACGTGAGATAAATTGTAGTAGATTGATAGATCGAACGCCAAATAAAATAAATAGAAATAAAACGCAGCAAGATATTTTTGTATTTTTAGTTTAATAGATCTGAAAATAAATGCAAGAGAAAAGTAGATCGCAAAGGCAAATATATGAGAAAGAAGACCCGGGGGCCGTAGGTTTCACTAGTGGTTTCTCTCGAGAAAAATAGCAAACGGCGGGTGAACAAATTACTGTTGGGCAATTGAGAGAACTTCAAATAGTTATGACGATATCCAAGCAATGATCATAAAATAGGCATCACGTCCAAGATTAGTAGACTGACTCCTGCCTGCATCTACTACTATTACTCCACACATCGACCGCTATCCAGCATGCATCTAGTGTATTAAGTTCATAGAAAAACGGTAATGCAATAAGAACGATGACATGATGTAGACAAGATCTATCTATGTAGAGATAGACCCCATCGTTTTATCCTTAGTAGCAATAATACATACGTGTTGTTTCCCTTTCTGTCACTAGGATCAAGCACCGTAAGATTGAACCCACTACAAAGCACCTCTTCCCATTCCAAGATAAATAGATCAAGTTGGCCAAACAAAACCCAAATATCGGAGAGGAAATACGAGGCTATAAGCAATCATGCATATAAGAGATCAAAGAAACTCAAATAACTTTCATGGATATAAAAAGATAGATCTGATCATAAACTCAAAGTTCATCGATCCCAACAAACACACCGCAAAAGAGATACATCATATGGATCTCCAAGAGACCATTGTATTGAGAATTCAGCGAGAGAGAGGAAGCCATCTAGCTACTGACTACGGACCTGAAGGTCTACAAAGAACTACTCATGCATCATCGGAGTGGCACCAACGGAGGTGGTGAACCCCATCCGAGATGGTGTCTAGATTGGATCTGGTGGTTCTGGACTCTGCGGTGGCTAGATGAATATTTCGTCGACTCCCCTAGGGTTTCTGGAATATTGGGGTATTTACAGAGCGAAGAGGCGATCTGGGGGGCACCCAAGGTGGGCACAACCCACCAGGGTGTGCCTGGGCTGATGACCCACAAGTATAGGGGATTTATCGTAGTCCTTTTGATAAGTAAGAGTGTCGAACCCAACGAGGAGCGGAAGGAAATGATAAGCAGTTTTCAGCAAGGTATTCTCTACAAGCACTGAAATTATAGGTAACAGATAGTTTTGTGATAAGATAATTTGTAACGAGCAACAAGTAACAAAAGTAAATAAAGTGCAGCAAGGTGGCCCAATCCTTTTTGTAGCAAAGGACAAGCCAGGACAAACTCTTATATAGAGAAAAGCGCTCCCGAGGACACATGGAAATTATCGTCAAGCTAGTTTTCATCACGTTCATATGATTCGCGTTCGGTACTTTGATAATTTGATATGTGGGTGGACCGGTGCTTGGGTGTTGTCCTTACTTGGACAAGCATCCCACTTATGATTAACCCCTATTGCAAGCATCCGCAACTACAAAAGAAGTATTAAGGTAAACCTAACCATAGCATGAAACATGTGGATCCAAATTAGCCCCTTACGAAGCAACGCATAAACTAGGGTTTAAGCTTCTGTCACTCTAGCAACCCATCATCTACTTATTACATCCCAATGCCTTCCTCTAGGCCCAAATAATGGTGAAGTGTCATGTAGTCGACGTTCACATAACACCACTAAAGGAGAGACAACATACATCTCATCAAAATATCGAACGAATACCAAATTCACATGACTACTAATAGCAAGACTTCTCCCATGTCCTCAGGAACAAACGTAACTACTCACAAAGCATATTCATGTTCATAATCAGAGGAGTATTAATATGCATAAAGGATCTGAACATATGATCTTCCACCAAATAAACCAACTAGCATAAACTACAAGGAGTAATCAACACTACTAGCAACCTACAGGTACCAATCCCAGACTATGAGACGAGAATTGGATATAAGAGATGAACTTGGGTTTGAGAGGAGATGGTGCTCGTGAAGATGTTGATGGAGATTGGCCTCTCCCGATGAGAGGAGCGTTGGTGATGACGATGGCGATGATTTCCCCCTCCCGGAGGGAAGTGTCCCCGGCAGAACAGCTTCGCCAGAGCCCTAGATTGGTTCCGCCAAGGTTCTGCCTCGTGGCGGCGGAGTCTTGTCTCGAAAGCTTGCTTATGATTTTTTCTTCGGGCGAAAGACTTCATATAGCAGAAGATGGCCACCGGAGGGCCAACAGGGGGCCCACGAGGCAGGGGGCGCGCCCAGGGGTGTAGGGCACGCCCCCACCCTCGTGGCCAGGTGGAGGCCCCCCTGACGTGGATTCTTCTTCCAGTATTTTTTATTATTTCCAAAAATAACTTTCGTGGAGTTTCAGGAGTTTTGGAGTTGTGTAGAATAGGTCTCTAATATTTGCTCCTTTTCCAGCCCAGAATTCCAGCCGCCGGCATTCTCCCTCCTTATGTAAACCTTGTAAAATAAGAGAGAATAGGCATAAGTATTGTGACATAATGTGTAATAACAGCCCATAATGCAATAAATATCGATATAAAAGCATGATGCAAAATGGACGTATCAACTCCCCCAAGCTTAGACCTCGCTTGTCCTCAAGCGGAAGCCGATAACGATAAATATGTCCACATATTTAGAGGTAGAGGTGTCGATAAGATAAAATACGGACATGAGGGCATCATGATTATTTTCATAACAGCAACATATATGTATAATGTCATATGATTCCTTATGCTCAAGTAATAATCTATTCACAATGCAAAGTATGAATCAGAAACTTCATTGAGAACTATCAAACTATAATCTCAGTCATTGAGGCAATTGCAATTTATCATAACATCAGAAAGAGTCCATGTCAGAGCTTTTTAGCAGGTCCACATACTCAACTATCATTTAGTCTTTCACAATTGCTAACACTCACGCAATACTTGTGGTTACGGAGTTTTAATCGGACACAGAGAAAGATAGGGGCTTATAGTTTCGCCTCCCAACCTTTTACCTCAAGGGCAATGTCAACAATAATAGTTCATGCTAACTTACCTCCAATTAGATATATATATCAGGATCTTTCCAACATCCTATGCTTGCCAAAGGATAAATTGTAAAAAGGAAAGGTGAAGATCACCATGACTGTTGCATAAGGTAGAAGATAAAAGTAAAAGATAGGACCTTCGCAGAGGGAAGCAGAGGTTGCCATGCGCTTTCAGGGTTGGATGCACAAAATCTTAATGCGAAAGAACATCACTTTATATTGCCACTTGTGATATGGACCTTTATTATGCAGTCCGTCGCTTTTATTTCTTCCACATCACAAGATCGTATAAAGCTTATTTCCTCCACACCAATCAATCATACATATTTAGAGAGCAATTTTTACTGCTTGCACCGATGACAACTTACTTGAAGGATCTTACTCAATCCATAGGTAGATATGGTGGACTCTCATGGCAAAAATGGTTTAAGGGTATTTGGAAGCACAAGTAGTATCTTTACTTGGTGCAAAGAATTTGGCTAGCATGAGGGGGAAAGGCAAGCTCAACATGTTGGATGATCCATGACAATATACTTTATTTCAGATATAAGAAAACATAACCCATTACGTTTTCTTCCTTGTCCAATGTCAACTCTTTAGCATGTTATATTTTAACGAGTGCTCCCAATCATGAAAGATGTCCATGATAGCATATTGATATGTGAAACCTCTCTTTCTTTATTACTTCCTATTAATTGCAACGATGACCAAAGCTATGTTTGTCAACTCTAAACAATTTTTAATCATCATACTCTTTCTATGTGAAGTCATTACTCTCCATAAGATCAATATGATCTCTTTGTTTCTTTTTATTCTTTTCTCTTTTATTTTATTCCCTCAAGATCATGGCAAAATAATCAAGCCCTTGACTCAACACCAATCTTTATTATATAGCTCACGGACTCGATTACATAAAGGGATCATAAAGAAAAACTCAAAACTAGATAAAACCAAAACTTTTATTCTACTAGATCAAGATACTACTAATAGGATCGAACTAAGAAAAATGGTAAAGATAGGAGTGTGATGGTGATACGATACCGGGGCATCTCCCCCAAGCTTGGCAGTTGCCAAGGGGAGTGCCCATACCCATGTGATTATGTCTCCTTTGTTGAAGAGGAAGGTGGTGGAGTTGTTGGCATAGGCTTGTTCCTTAATTTACGCTTGAGGACAGTATTTTGATCCCTCAGGTCATCAATCTCCTGCTCCAGGCTTAATATCTTTTTGCATAGTTCCTGCTTGTTTTCCTGCAAGAGGCGAAAAGGGATAAACTCGATCTTAAGTTTCTTTGCTCTATCAGGGAGGCTTGACTTTTTGAACTCCACATGCATGTCCCTAGGTTGAGGTAATGGGACTTCATCTTCATCTGATCTCGTCTCCTCCTTTCTCTTGGGTTCATAGTCCTCTTCTTCTTCCGTAGTCCAACCACAATGCTCCACATCCCCATAGACCTTAGGATCTGCAAGATAATTAGCCACATAGGTTTCTCCTTCAGAATCCTGGGACGACATGTTGCTCTAATCTGCAGCAGGACAGCTCAAAACGAAAACAGAGGATATTTGCGTGATACGGTAGTCAAAACCTTCGGGAGATTACATAATGAATTTTTACCGACCAAAATACGTATCGTGCAAGAAAACGGAGTCCGGAGAGCACACAAGGTGCCCACGAGGCAGGGGGCGTGCCCGGGGGGTAGGGCGCGCCCTCCACCCTTGTGGAGCCCTCGTGTCCTTCCCGGACTGCTTCTTATTTTTTTATTTTTCTAAATATTCCAAACGGAGAAAAATTGCCTTTAGAACTGTTTTGGAGTCGGTTTACTCACCGTACCACATACCTATTCCTTTTCAGAGTCTGAAACGTTCCGGAAAGTGTCCCTTATGTATTCCTCCGGGTTACGGTTTCAATAACATTAGTTTCAACATTTATAGGGTTACCTGAGATATAATGTTTAATTCTTTGACCGTTCACCACCTTCGGATTTGTGCCTTCGAAGTTGTTGATTTTTATGGCACCGGAACGATAGACCTCCTCGATAACGTAAGGACCTTCCCATTTAGAGAGAAGTTTCCCTGCAAAAAATCTTAAACGAGAGTTGTATAGCAATACATAATCACCTACATTAAACTCACGCTTTTGTATCCTCTTGTCATGCCATCTTTTAACTTTTTCTTTAAACAATTTGGCATTCTCATAGGCTTGGGTTCTCCATTCATCAAGTGAGCTAATGTCAAATAACCTCTTCTCACCGGCAAGTTTGAAATCATAGTTGAGCTCTTTAATGGCCCAATATGCCTTATGTTCTAGTTCGAGAGGTAAATGACATGCTTTTCCATAAACATTTTATACGGAGACATACCCATAGGATTTTTATATGCAGTTCTATAGGCCCATAATGCATCATCAAGTTTCTTGGACCAATTCTTTCTAGATCTATTAACAGTCTTTTGCAAAATTAATTTGAGCTCTCTATTACTCAATTCTACTTGATCACTAGACTGTGGGTGATAAGGAGATGCAATTCTATGATTAACATCATATTTAGCAAGCATTTTACGGAAAGCACCATGAATAAAATGTGAACCACCATCAGTCATTAAATATCTAGGGACTCCAAACCTCGAAAAAATAACTTCTTTAAGCATTTTAATAGATGTGTTATGATCAGCACTACTAGTTGGAATAGCTTCTACCCACTTAGTAACGTAATCAACAACAACTAAAATATGTGTATATCCATTAGAGGCAGGAAAAGGTCCCATATAATCAAAGCCCCAAACATCAAATGGTTCAATAACAAGTGAATAATTCATAGGCATTTCTTGACGTCTACTAATATTACCAATTCTTTGACATTCATCACAAGATAAAACAAACTTACGGGCATCCTTGAAGAGAGTAGGCCAATAAAAACCGGATTGCAATACCTTATGTGCAGTTCTATCTCCAGCGTGGTGTCCTCCATAAGCTTCGGAGTGACACTTGCGTAGGATTTGTTCCTGTTCATGCTCAGGTACGCAACGTCTAATAACACCATCTACTCCTTCTTTATAAAGATGTGGGTCATCCCAGAAGTAATGTCTTAAATCATAGAAAAACTTTTTCTTTTGTTGGTATGTGAAACTAGGTGGTATAAATTTAGCAACGATGTAATTAGCATAATCAACATACCAAGGAGTAGTACGAGAAGCATTTATGACATTTAATTGTTCATCAGGAAAGCTATCATCAATAGGTAATGGGTCATCAAGAACATTCTCTATCCTAGACAAGTTGTCTGCAACGGGGTTCTTAGCTCCCTTTCTATCAATAATATGCAAATCAAATTCTTGTAGCAAGAGAACCCATCTAATAAGTCTAGATTTAGCATCTTTCTTTTCCATAAGATATTTAATAGCAGCATGATCCGTGTGAATAGTTACTTTAGAATCAACAATATAAGGTCTGAACTTATCACAAGCAAATACAACTGCTAAGAATTCTTTTTCAGTAGTAGCATAATTTCTCTGTGCATTGTCTAGAGTTTTACTAGCATATTGAATAACATTTAATTTCTTATCAACTCTTTGCCCTAGAACAGCACCTACAGCATAATCACTAGCATCACACATAATTTCAAAAGGTAAATTCCAATCAGGTGGCTGAACAATAGGTGCAGAGATCAATGCTTTCTTAAGTATTTCAAATATTTCTACGCAATCATCATCAAAGACAAATGGTATATGTTTTTGTAATAAATTAGTCAGAGGCCGAGAAATTTTGGAGAAGTCCTTAATGAACCTCCTATAAAACCAGCATGACCAAGGAAACTTCTTATACCTTTGATGTCCTTGGGACATGGCATCTTTTCAATAGCATCAACCTTGGCTTTATCAACCTCAATACCTATTTCAGAAACTTTATGCCCCAAGACAATACCTTCATTAACCATAAAGTGGCACTTCTCCCAATTCAAGACAAGGTTAGTTTCTTCACATCTCTGCAAAACTCGATCAAGGTTGCTTAAGCAATCATCAAAAGAGGATCCATAGACGGAGAAATCATCCATGAAAACCTCACAAATCTTTTCACAAAAGTCAGAGAATATAGCCATCATGCATCTTTGAAAGGTAGCAGGTGCATTACATAAACCGAAAGGCATATGTCTATAAGCAAAAGTACCGAAAGGGCAAGTAAAAGTGGTCTTTGATTGATCATCGGTTGACACAGGTATTTGAGAGAAACCAGAGTAACCATCTAGAAAGCAAAAATGTGTATGTTTAGATAATCTTTCTAGCATTTGATCAATAAAAGGTAAGGAGTAATGATCCTTTTTAGTAGATTTGTTTAATTTGCGGAAATCGATTACCATCCTATAACCTGTAATAATTCTTTGTGGAATCAATTCATCTTTGTCATTAGGAACGACAGTAATACCTCCCTTCTTAGGGACACAATGGACAGGACTTGCCCACTGACTATCAGCAACGGGATAAATTATACCTGCCTCAAGGAGCTTTAGTATTTCCTTTCTTACCACTTCTTTCATCTTAGGATTCAGCCGTCGTTGGTGATCACGAACTGGTTTGGCATCTTTCTCCAAATCTATTTTGTGTTGGCATAGAGTGGGACTAATGCCCTTAAGATCATCAAGAGTATATCCAATAGCAGCACGGTGCTTCTTCAGGGTTTTCAATAATTTTTCTTCCTCCTTTTCTGAAAGGTTAGCACTAATAATAACATGATATATCTTCTTTTCATCAAGATAAGCATATTTAAGAGTATCAGGCAATGATTTAAGCTCAAACACGGGATCACCCTTGGGTGGAGGAGGATCCCCTAGGATTTCAACAGGCAAATTGTGTTTCAGGATGGGTTCCTATTTAAAGAATACTTCATCTATTTCCCTTCTTTCATTCATAAACATATCATTTTCATGGTCTAGCAAATATTTTTCTAAAGGATCACTAGGAGGTACAACAATAGAAGCAAGACCAATAATTTCATTGTTACTAGGCAATTCCTCTTCACGGTGTTGTCTACAAAATTTAGAAAAGCTAAACTCATGAGACATATCACCTAGACCAATAGTAACAACATCCTTTTTGCAGTCTATCTTAGCATTAACAGTGTTCAAGAAGGGTCTACCAAATATAATGGGGCAAAAGCTATCTTGTGGGGAACCGAGAACAAGAAAATCAGCAGGATATTTAGTTTTCCCACACAGGACTTCAACATCTGTAACAATTCCCATTGGTGATATAGTATCTCTATTGGCAAGTTTAATTGTGACATCAATATCTTCTATCTCAGCAGGTGCAATATCATGCATAATTTCTTTGTATAAGTCAAAAGGTATTGCACTAGCACTAGCACCCATATCACATAAGCCATGATAAAAATGATCTCCTATTTTAACAGAAATAACAGGCATGCCTACCACAGGTCTATGTTTATCTTTAGCACAAGGTTTGACAATTCTAGCAGTTTCATCACAAAAATGAATAACATGCCCATCAATATTATCAGACAAGAGATCTTTAACAATGGCAATATTAGGTTCAACTTTAACTTGCTCAGGAGGTGTATAGGTTCTAATATTGCTTTTATGAACTACAGTTGAAGCTTTAGCATGATCCTTTATCCTAATAGGAAAAGGTGGTTTCTCAACATAAGCAGTAGGAACAATAGGATCATTATAAGTGATATTCTTTTCTTCAACTTTAATAGGTGCAACTACTTTTACTTCTATGGGGGGATGATATTTAAACCACTTCTCCTTAGGGAGATCAACATGAGCAGCAAAAGATTCACAGAAAGAAGCAACTATCTCAGAGTCAAGTCCATATTTAGTGCTAAATTTACGGAAAACATCGGTATCCATAAAAGATTTAACACAATCAAACTTAGGTGTCATACCTGACTCCTTACCATCATCGAGGTCCCAATCTTCAGAGTTGCGTTTAATTCTTTCCAATAAATCCCATTTGAATTCAATAGTCTTCATCATAAAAGAGCCAGCACAAGAAGTATCGAGCATGGTGCGATTGTTATCAGAAAGCCGAGCATAAATTTTTTGGATAATTATTTCTCTTGGGAGCTCATGATTGGGGCATGAATATAACATTGATTTAAGCCTCCCCAAGCTTGAGCGATGCTTTCTCCTTTGCGAGGCCAAAAATTATATATATAATTGCGATCACGATGAACAAGATGCATAGGATGAAACTTCTGATGAAATTCCAATTTCAATCGTTTGTAGTTCCATGATCCCATATCATCACATACCCTATACCATGTCAATGCATCTCCCTTCAAAGATAAAGGGAAGAACTTCTTCTTAATAACATCATCAGGCACACCTGCAAGCTTAAATAAACCACAAACTTCATCCACATATATTACGTGCTCATCAGGATGCACTGTTCCGTCTCCTGCAAAAGGATTAGCTAGCAGTTTTTCTATCATACCCGAAGGAATCTCAAAGTAGAAATTTTCATTTTCAGTAGGTTCAGTAGGTTGAGGAGCAACTCTTTGCTCTACTGGTCGGGGTGAAGATACCCCGAACAAGCCCCTCAGAGGATTACTTTCCATAGTAACAGGTGACAGTAAATTTCAGCACACTATATAAATTTTTCCTTACCAAATTCCACCTACCAAAGGCGCTTCACTCCCCGGCAACAGCGCCAGAAAAGAGTCTTGATGACCCACAAGTATAGGGGATCTATCGTAGTCCTTTCGATAAGTAAGAGTGTCGAACCCAACGAGGAGCAGAAGGAAATGATAAGCAGTTTTCAGCAAGGTATTCTCTGCAAGCACTGAAATTATAGGTAACAGATAGTTTTGTGATAAGATAATTTGTAACGAGCAACAAGTAACAAAAGTAAATAAAGTGCAGCAAGGTGGCCCAATCCTTTTTGTAGCAAAGGACAAGCCTGGACAAACTCTTATATAGAGAAAAGCGCTCCCGAGGACACATGGGAATTATCGTCAAGCTAGTTTTCATCACGTTCATATGATTCGCGTTCGGTACTTTGATAATTTGATATGTGGGTGGACCGGTGCTTGGGTGCTGTCCTTACTTGGACAAGCATCCCACTTATGATTAACCCCTATTGCAAGCATCCGCAACTACAAAAGAAGTATTAAGTTAAACCTAACCATAGCATGAAACATGTGGATCCAAATCAGCCCCTTACGAAGCAACGCATAAACTAGGGTTTAAGCTTCTATCACTCTAGCAACCCATCATCTACTTATTACTTCCCAATGCCTTCCTCTAGGCCCAAATAATTGTGAAGTGTCATGTAGTCGACGTTCACATAACACCACTAGAGCAGAGACAACATACATCTCATCAAAATATCGAACGAATACCAAATTCACATGACTACTAATAGCAAGACTTCTCCCATGTCCCCGGGAACAAACGTAACTACTCACAAAGCATATTCATGTTCATAATCATAGGAGTATTAATATGCATAAAGGATCTATGATCTTCCACCAAATAAACCAACTAGCATCAACTACAAGGAGTAATCAACACTACTAGCAACCTACACGTACCAATCCCAGACTATGAGACAAGAATTGGATACAAGAGATGAACTAGGGTTTCAGAGGAGATGGTGCTGGTGAAGATGTTGATGGAGATTGGCCCCTCCCAATGAGAGGAGCGTTGGTGATGATGATGGCGATGATTTCCCCCTCCCGGAGGGAAGTGTCCCCGGCAGAACAGCTCCGCCAGAGCCCTAAATTGGTTCCGCCAAGGTTCCGCCTCGTGGCGGCGGAGTCTCGTCCCGAAAGCTTGCTTATGATTTTTCTTCGGACGAAAGACTTCATATAGCAGAAGATGGCCACTGGAGGGCCAACAGGGGGCCCACGAGGCAGGGGGCCCACGAGGCAGGGGGCGCGCCCCCCACCCTCGTGGCCAGGTGGAGGCCCCCTGACGTGGATTCTTCCTCCAGTATTTTTTATTATTTCCAAAATAACTTTCGTGGAGTTTCAGGACTTTTGGAGTTGTGCAGAATAGGTCTCTAATATTTGCTCCTTTTCCAGCCCAGAATTCCAGCCGCTGGCATTCTCCCTCCTTATGTAAACCTTGTAAAATAAGAGAGAATAGGCATAAGTATTGTGACATAATGTGTAATAACAGCCCATAATGCAATAAATATCGATATAAAAGCATGATGCAAAATGGACGTATCAACCGACATGTATGTATCATTGCTACTAAGGAGAAAACGATGGGTTATATCTCTACATAGATAGATATTGTCTACGTCATGTCATCGTTCTTATTGCATTACTCTGTTTCTCCATGAACTTCATACACTAGATGCATGCTGGATAACGGTCGATGTGTGGAGTAATAGTAGTAGATGCAGGCAGGAGTCGGTCTACTAATCTTGGACGTGATGCCTATATAATGATCATTGCCTGGATATCGTCATGATTATTTGAAGTTCTATCAGTTGCCCAACAGTAATTTGTTCACCCACCGTTTGCTATTTTTCTCGAGAGAAGCCACTAGTGAAACCTACGGCCCCCGGGTCTCTTTCTCATATATTTGCCTTTGCGATCTACTTTTCCTTTGCATTTATTTTCAGATCTATTAAACCAAAAATACCAAAATGCCTTGCTGCAATTTATTCTTATTTATTTTATTTGTAGTTTGATATATCAATCTACTACAATTTTATCTTACGTCCGTTTGCCTATCTTGAGGCACCGTACCCGGAAGGGATTGACAACCCCTTTAACACATCTGGTTGCGAGGATTTGTTATCTGTGTGCAGGGGTTGTTTACGTTGTGTTGCTTGGTTCTCCTACTGGTTCGATAACCTTGGTTTCATATCTGAGGGAAATTCCTACCGCCGCTATGCTGCATCATCCCTTCCTCTTTGGGGAAATACCGACATAGCTTCAAGCGACATCAGTGGGGCCGAGTTTGACTTTAGGTTTAGGACATATTTGGATTTGAGAAAGTGGTTGAGGGCTTTGGATCATATCACTAAGCATTTTGAGCAAGTAGATCATTAAGCAACACCTCATCCCCTTTTAATAGTATTGGCTTTTCCTATGGACTCAATGTGATCTTGGATCACTAAAATAGAAATGTAGAGTCTTGAGCTTTTGCTAATATTTGTCCTTAGCAATTTGAGGGGTCCACATCTCTAGTCCATGCATGCCAATCATTGAATTTTCTGGAATAATCAACTTGAACGGATATTAGTTCAATGAGCTATATGTTGTTATGAATTACCAAAAGCACCCGGGGATTAGTTGCACTTTCAGTCTCCCCATTTTTGGTATTTGATGACAACATATAGATCAAAGCTTCGACAAATAATAATATGAATGAAATACATCGTCGCTTTGAGAAGTATGTGATAAGCAAGAGCTTGATAACCCACAAGTATAGGGGATCGCAATAGTTTTCGAGGGTAGAGTATTCAACCCAAATTTATAGATTCGACACAAGGGGAGCCAAAGAATATTTGAAGGTATTAGTAGCTGAGTTGTCAATTCAACCACACCTGGAGATTAATTATCTGCAGCAAAGTGATCAGTAGAAAAGTAGTTTGATAGTTTTGATAGTAGTGACAGCAACAACAGTAACAGTAACAGTGATAGCAGTAATTTTGTAGCAAGTGTAACAGTGATGATAGCAGTAGTAACGCAGCAAGATCAATATAAATAAGGGACAAATGTATTTTTGCCCCTAGTTGGAACCTACCACGGGTTTTGCCCTTACTTTTCGACTCTGCTCAGTTTTGCCCTTAGATTTTCCTCCGAGGTCGCCCGAATGCCCTTTGACCGTTTGACCAATACTTCAAAAATTCATAACAAATTGATATGAACTCAGAAAAATGCAAATAAGATATCAAAATGTTCAGATAAACATTACCTTTATGTGTATGTCATTTGCATTCAGGAAAAAAGTACCGTTTAAACTACCTAAGTTTATTAATGTTTTTAACATTATTAAAACAAAAAAGGTATAAATAATACTTTTTTCAGGAACAAAAATTACATGCAAATGTAGGTGACATTTTCTAAACATGTTGATATCTTATTTGCATTTTTGTGAGTTCATATCAACTTGTTATGAAGTTTCAAAATAATGGTCAAAGTTGTTTGAACATTCATAAAAAGTTGATATGAACTCGAAAAAATGCAAAAAAGATACTAGGATGTTCAAAAAATAGCACCTACATTTACATGTAATTTTTATTCTTGAAAAAGTATTTTTATACCGTTTTTATTTTTAATAATGTTAATAACAAGAATAACCTCAGGTAGTTTAAATGATACTTTTGTCCTTAGTGCAAATGATATGCACATAAAGGTAATGTTTGTCTGAACATTTTGATATCTTATTTGCATTTTTCTGAGTTCATATGAATTTGTTATGAATTTTCAAGGTATTGGTTAAATGGTCAAAGGGCATTCGGGTGACCTCGAGGGCAAATCTAAGGGCAAAATTAAGCAGAGTCGAAAAGTAAGGGCAAAACCCGTGGGTAGGTTCCAACTAGGGGCAAACATGCAATTGTCCCTATAAATAAATTCATAGGCATTACTTGTTGGATGATATTCATCATGTGACAGTTATAACCTAGGGCGATACGACACTAGCTCCAGTTCATCGATATAATGTAGGCATGTATTCCGTAAATAGTCATACATGCTTTATAAAAATAACTTGCATGACATCTTTTGTCCTACCCTCCCGTGGCAGCGGGGTCCAGATTGGAAACTAAGGGATATTAAGGCCTCCTTTTAATAGAGAACCGGAACCAATGTTGAGGATATCGCTTATCGGGAACTTATCGGTCGACCCATGATAAGGGGTAAATGGGCCAGTTTATCGGCATATCGGCCGATTTAGCGCCATATCGGCTGATTTATCGGCCGATTTATCTTATCGGTCAGACACTAGTAAGCGATAAATCAGCCGATTTATCGGAATATCGAAAGATATCTTGAACAGTGACCGGAACAAAGCATTAACACATAGTGAATACATGAACTCCTCAAACTACGGTCATCACCGAGAGTGGGCCTGGTTGTTGTCACTCTGGGGTTGTCGGATCATAACCGTAGTAGGTGACTACAACTTGCAAGATCGGATTCTAAACATGGATATAATGATGAATTCATAAACGGTTCAGATCTGAGTTCATGGCACCCGAGCCCAAAGTGACAAGCATTAAGCATATAAAAGTCATAGCAACATCAATCTAAGAACATAGTGGATACCAGGGATCGGGCCCTAACAAAACTAACTCGATTACATGATGAATCTCATCCAACTCCTCAGCGACCAGCGAGCCTACGGAGGAATTACTCACTCCCGGTGGGGAGCATCATGGAATTGGCAATGGAGATGGGTTGGTGATGACGAAGAACGAAGATCCCCCTCTCGGGAGCCCCAAACGGACTTCAGATCTGCCCTCCCGAGGAAGAACAGGGCTTGGCGGTGGCTCTGTCTCGTGGATCGCGATAATTCTTTCTCCCTGATTTTTTCTAGAAATATGTGATTTTATAGTATCAGGGGGTCGTCAGCGGGGCCACCAGGTGGGTACAACCCACCTGGGCATGCCAGGAGAGGGGAGCACGCCCTAGTGGGTTGTGCCCACCCAGGGCCCCCTCTCTGGTGGGTCTTGGCTCTAGAAATTCTTATTATTGATATAAAAGATCCTCGCAAAGTTTCATTCCATTCCGAGAACTTTCATTTATGCACAAAAACAACACCATGGTGGTTCTGCTGAAAACAGCGTCAATCCGGGGTTAGTTTCATCCAAATCATGCAAATTAGAGTCCAAACCAAGAGGAAAAGCGTGAGAAAAAGTAGATACGTTGGAGACGTATCAACTCCCCCAAGCTTAAAACTTTGCTTGTCCTGAAGCAATTCAGTTGATAAACTGAAAGTGAGAAAGAAAAACTTTTACAAACTCTTTTGCTCTTGTTTGCATAAACAAGCTAAAACAGCACCCAAGTTTTCAGCCAACAATATAACTAACCATGTCAACAATAACTCTTAAAGATTATAATGACTCATATCAATGACATAATCAGCTAGCGAGCAATAATAAGATATCTCAAACAGCAACATGTTGTCAAAACAACCATGATATAATATGACAATAGTGGTATCTCGCTAGCCCTTCCTGAGACCGCAAAACATAAATGCAGAGCACCTCCAAAGTTCAAGCAGTGACTAAACATTGTAATTCATGGTAGAAAAGATCAAGTCATGATGCACCCAACATTAGCTACACACAATGCATAAATCATGACAGTCGTGCTCTACTCAGTTTCTGGCGCTTGTTTTTAGAAGGTGATGACACACCATAAAAGTAAATAGAAAGTCCCTTCGCAGAGGGAAGCAGTGATTTGCAGAGGTGCCAACGCTCAATTTTTAAAACGGAGATAAATGATATTTTGGGACATGCACCCTTCTCATTTAATTCACGACCATCAGTTATCAACATCTTCCATCCTAAGCACGCTAGTGGCGGTTCCCAAGCGGTAAAAGTAAAGGTTTTGACTCCGTTGGGAGTTTTTGTTTGATTATTTCAGAGGTGAACTCTTTTTCATGTTTGCAGTTTGGGACTCGGCATCCCTATTACCGCCCATTTCCTCATGCGATGGAGAGTGAACAAACACTCGACCTGAGGATAACCCGCTTAGCACGGAAGATATCGACCACCTCCTGTTGTTCCATGAATGATCCAGGCACACAAAACAGATAATTTTTAGAAGTTTTTAGAGGTGGCACATGCAAATTTACTTAGGACGGCAGGGTAATACCATATATAGGAAGGTATGGTGGACTCATCTGGAATAACTTTGGGTTCAAGGTTTTTGATGTACAAGCAGAATTCCCACTTAGTATAGGCGAAGGCTAGCAATTAAGATTGAGAAGCGGCCAGCTAGAGAGCAACAACGATCATAACCATGCATTATGCGTAAGTAACATTGGACACTAGCATGAGTAGGATATGAACACCATGAACATAAATATTATAGAGGCTATGTTGGTTTTCATTCAACTACATGCATGAACATGTACCAAGTCAAGCCACTCGAACATTCAAAGGAGGATACCATATCATCATACTACATCACAATCATTTTAACGCTATGTTGATGTCCAAGATAAATCATTATTAACTCCCAGCTACTTATGCATGGCATGAGAAACTATAATCTCTAATTGTCATTGCAAACATGTTTAATCATAATGGGCTGAAGCCTGGATACTAGGTTAACCATATTTACACAAACAGAACAAGTCGAGTTCATACCAGTTTCTCTTTGCCACGGCCAGTTCATCGAATATCGTCATTATTGCCTTTCACTTGCACGACCGAATGATATGAAAATAATAATAATAGTGCAAGAGTGCCGTGGACTAAGCTGGAATCTGCAAAACATTTTATTCAACAGGAGAAGACAAGGTAAAATGGGCTCTTTATTAGTTCAACAGTTATTCATATGAGAGCCACTCAACATTTTCATCGTGGTCTTCTCCTCGGTAAGACTCGAATAAAAAGAAAAGAAATTCAGAGAAACACACTGAAATATTTTTGGAGTTTTTGATTTCTTCAACAAGCAAATAAAAAGCAAAAACGAGAAAAACTATTTACACGGGAAAGCTCCCAACAAGCAAAATAAGAACAAGGAAATCTTTTTGGATTTTCTTTTTAATACTACTACTAAGCATGCATAGAAAGTAAATTACTACAACTAATTTTTTTGGTTTTTTTTCTAAAGTTTTTCAAACACGCAAGAAGAAAGCAAGAAAATAAATCTAAACATGAATGATACAATGAAAAAGTGTGAGCACCGACAAATAGAATGATATGCGTGAACATGAATATAATGTCGATGAGAAACACATACTCCCCCAAGCTTAGGCTTTTGGCCTAACTTGGTGAGCCTGGAGGGTAGTAGGGATCCTGAGGAGCGGGCATCCACTCATCCCACTGCGAAGGTGCCTGGTGTGCTGCCTCAGCAGCAGCCTGAGCGTTCCGGTAGGCAATGATGTCTGCAGGCATGATCCTATATCCGCCCCTGGCAACAGAATCAAACAAAGCAGGAGCAGGCAATGGAATAACATCATGAGTCCTCACACTAAAAACCAGGTTATACGGAATAGGGATGTGAGGGGATTCGATATCAGTAAAATGGTGGTGATCCATGGCTGCACAGTCTAGGTAAACTGTGGTAAGAGGGAAATCATGGGGGCGTATCTCAACCTCGAAGTGAGTCGCCAACCGAGTAGCAAAAATCCCACCATGTATTTTACCCTGGGATTTATTAAGGTGCAGGCGACGAGCCACGATAGCTCCCAAGCTATACGTGTTGTCGCCCTCCAGTGCACGACGTAAAACAGCAAGGTCCGGTGAACTAAGTGCACCCACCTTCACCCTAGCAAGCAAGCATTTGGTAATAAAAAGTGCAAAGTAACGAACAATAGGAAAATGTAAGCCAGCGGCAGTGATGGCCGACACTCTTCTCTCATCACCCACTGTCAAAGTGCGACAAAAATCCTCAAACTCGGCCGGCCTAGGCTCAGCCGAGCTCCCATCAGACGGGATCATGCATATGTCACAAAATTCAGTAAGCGGTGCTGATGGTTTTCAACATATAAATCAAAGCTCACTTCAGGAGGATTATCTGTAGGCAAGAAAGTAAAGCTTTGAACAAAGATATTTGTGAGGATTTGGTGCTGGTCACACTCATCTGCGATGAAGTTGGTGAGACCGGCATTGGCAATGAATTGCATGAACTCCTCATGAATTCTAGCCTCTTGCAGGAAGGGGATGTGCGGCCATTCGCACGGCCGTACCTCCACCAACCTCTGAGGGTGGAGATCATTGTCAGAAGACTCCCTAATAACACCCTTGGAGTTCTTCTTTGAACCAAACTTCCTGAAGATATTCATGTCCACGTACAATTTTTCCCATGAACAAAAATCTGAATTTTTAGTCCACAAAATTTTCTCAACAAAACTTCACAAAATTGATATCAACTACTCATATGGATACATAGAGGCCATAGCAAGCATTCAAACTACTTAGAACACTAAGAATTCAACATGCAAGCACATCTACAACAGCACCAAGAGTAGCTAATTATTCAAAGTATAAACCACAAAAACAAAAATTAATTGGACAAATGGTGGAGTCACATACCAAGCAATAATCCCCCGAAACAGGTTCAGAAATGGAGCTTTGAGCAAAGAGATCGAAATCTGCGGGTTTGAGCTCAAGAACACGGGAGAGAGAGCAATGGGATTTTTTTTCTGGAGGTGAGTGATGATGTGGGATAAAGAGATAAGTGAGGGGGCCCACGTGGGGACCACAACCCACCAGGGCGCGCCTGGGGGTCCTGGCGCGCCCAGGTCGATTGTGCCCACCTGGTGCACCTCCCTCTAGTATTATTTGCACCCAAAATTCTTAAATATTTAGAAAAAAATCATATAAAATTTTCAGGGCATTATGAGAACTTGTATTTTTGGGTCATCTTTTATTGCACAGAAAATTCAGAAAACAAACAAAACATGGCATTTTATTTTATTTAACTAATAAAAACAGAAATAAAAAGTAGGGACAGAAGGTAGTGCTTACTAAATTCATCAACTTGATATCGTTCAAAAATGATTCATTAATAAGGTTGATCAGGTCTTATTAACAACCACTTTCGATTAGCATGAAACCGAAGAACTTTCGTAAATCACTAAGTTACCTCAATGGGGATATGCATTTCCCCAACAATAAGCATTTCATATTTCTTTTTGACAGTAGGTAGAGGTATTTGAAAACTTCCAATAGTGATTGTCGGAGATTTTTCAATAACATTAATACCATTCACATGGAATTGTTTCTTCAGAAAGTGCACCGTATGCTCATTACCATTGATATGAAAAGTGACATTGCTTTTATTGCAATCAATAACAGCCCCTGCAGTATTCAAGAAGGGTCTACCAAGGATAATCGACATGTTGTCGTCCTCGGGCATCTCAAGTATAACAAAGTCAGTCAAAATAGTAACATTAGCAACAACAACGGGCACATCCTCACAGATACCGATAGGTATGGCAGTTGATTTGTCAGCCATTTGCAAAGATATTTCAGTAGGTGTGAGTTTATTCAAGTCAAGTCTTTTATATAAAGAGAAAGGCATAACACTAACACCAGCTCCTAAATCACACAAAGCAGTTTTCACATAATTCTTTTTGATAGAGCAAGGTATAGTTGGTATTCCCGGATCTCCAAGTTTTTTAGGTACTCCATCTTTGAAAGTATAATTAGCAAGCATAGTGGAGATTTCAGCTTCCGGTATTTTTCTCTTATTTGTGATGATGTCTTTCATATACTTTGCATAAGGAGGCATTTTCAAGATATCAGTCAAGCGAGTACGCAAAAAGACTGGCCTCAGCATTTCAGCAAAGCGTTCAAATTCTTCATCATCTTTCTTTTTAGTTGACTTGGGTGGAAAAGGCATAGGTTTTTGAACCCACGGTTCTCTTTCTTTACCGTGTTTTCTAGCAATGAAGTCTCTTTTATCATACCTTTTATTCTTAGGTTGTGGGTTATCAAGATCAACAGGTGGTTCTATCTCAACATCATTATCTGGTTCTTTATCATTATTTGGTTGAGTGTCTTCATGAACCTCATCATTATCTTTTTCATTATCACTAGGTGAGTGTTCATTACCAGATTGAGTTTCAGCATCAGAGATAGAAGTTTCATTTTCATTATCAGGAGGTTTTTCTATTTCAGGTTCACTAGAAGTGTGCAAAGTCCTATCATTTTTCTTTTTCTTTTTTTTTCCTTTTTAGAAGGATTAGGTGCACTAGTGTTGTTTCTTTGTGAATCTTGTTCAATTCTTTTTGGGTGTCCCTCAGGATAAAGTGGTTCCTGATTCATTTTACCTCCTCTAGTTGCAACTCTAACAGCAAAGTCATGCATATTATGATTCATTTCATCAAGTAATTCTCTTTGTGATTTAGCAACTTGTTCTAACTAAGTTTGGACCATAGAAGCATGTTTTCCAACACCTCTAACATCATTTGAAATTCTAAATAACAAGCTACTCAAGCGAGCAATCATATCAGAATTATATTTCAATTGTTTCATAACATCTGCATTGAAGTGATCTTGTTTTCTAATGTAGTTTTCAAACTCATAAAGGGATTGACTAGGATGCATATTGTGAGGATTATCATTTTCAATAAACTTCATAAGAGAATTTACCTCTACCACCTTAGGCAGTGGTGGTGTATTAAGCCCATGTATTTCTTCAATAGGAGGTAAAATTTTAACATCCTCAGCTTTAATACCTTTTTCCTTCATAGATTTCTTTGCCTCTTGCATATCTTCAGGACTGAGATATAATATACCCCTATTCTTTAGAGTAGGTTTAGGCGGTGGTTCAGGAATAGTCCAATCATCATAATTTTTCAATATGTTATTCAATAATTCTTCAGCTTGTCCAACAGTTCGTTCCCTGAAAACACAACCAACACAACTATCTAGGAAGTCCCTAGAAGCATCGGTTAGTCCATTATAGAAGATATCAAGTATTTCATTTTTCTTAAGAGGATGATCAGGCAAAGCATTAAGTAACTGGCAAAGCCTCCCCAAGCTTGTGGGAGACTCTCTTCTTTAGTTTGCACAAAGTTAAATATTTCCTGTAAGGCAGCTTGTTTCTTATGAGCAGGAAAATATTTTTCAGAGAAGTAATAAATCATATCCTGGGGACTACGCACACAACCAGGAGCAAGAGTATTGTACCAAGCTTTAGCATCACCCTTTAATGAGAAAGGAAATAATTTGAGAATAAAGTAATAGCGAGTTTTCTCATCATGAGTAAAAAGGGTGGCTATATCATTCAACTTAGTAAGATGTGCCACAACAGTTTCAGTTTCATAACCATGGAAAGGATCAGATTCAACCAAAGTAATTAACTCTGGGTCGACAGAGAATTCATAATCCTTATCATCAATAAAGATAGGTGAAGTAGCAAACTTAGGATCACATTTCATTCTAGCATTCAGAGATTTTTCTTTATACTTGCATAGTAATTTCTCTAGATCATCTCTATCGTTGCAAGCAAGAATATCTCTAGTTGCTTCTTCACTCATAACATAACCTTCCGTTACCTTAGGCAATTCATATCTAGAAGGCTAGTTCTAGCAGGTGTTTCAGGAGTTTCAGTTTCAAGCTCATCATCAGATTCAACAACATCATGTTGTATTACTCTAGCAATTTGTTCATCAAGAAAATCACCAAGTGGCACATCATCACTATCAAGCAAGGTACTAGCATCATCATAAGCATCATTCATAGTAGAAGTAGCATCATCAATAACTTGCGACATATCAGAATTAATAGCATGTGGTAGTGTTGCAAGTTAACTCATAATAGAAGGTGAATCTAAAGCAGAACTGGATGGCAGTTTCTTACCTCCCCTCGTACTTGAGGGAAATATCTTAGTCTTAGGATCCTTCAGATTCTTCGTAGTGATAAATTGATAATAATCCCAAGTGACTCAACAAATATAGCTATGCTCCCAGGCAACGGCGCCAGAAAAAGGTCTTGATAACCCACAAGTATAGGGGATCGCAACAGTTTTCGAGGGTAGAGTATTCAACCCAAATTTATAGATTCGACATAAGGGGAGCCAAAGAATATTTGAAGGTATTAGCAGCTGAGTTGTCAGTTCAACCACACCTGGAGATTAATTATCTGCAGCAAAGTGATCAGTAGCAAAGTAGTTTGATAGTTTTGATAGTAGTGACAACAGCAACGATAACAGTAACAGTGATAGCAGTAATTTTGTAGCAAGTGTAACAGTGATGATAGCAGTAGTAATGCAGCAAGATCAATATAAATAAATTCGTAGGCATTGGATCGGTGACTTGTTGGATGATATTCATCATGTGACAGTTATAACCTAGGGCGATGCAGCACTAGCTCCAGTTCATCGATATAATGTAGGCATGTATTCCGTAAATAGTCATACGTGCTTTATAAAAAGAACTTGCATGACATCTTTTGTCCTACCCTCCCGTGGCAGCGGGGTCCATATTGGAAACTAAGGGATATTAAGGCCTCCTTTTAATAGAGAACCGGAACAAAGCATTAACACATAGTGAATACATGAACTCCTCAAACTACAGTCATCACCGAGAGTGGGCCCGGTTGTTGTCACTCCGGGGTTGTCGGGTCATAACCATAGTAGGTGACTATAACTTGCAAGATCAGATCTAAAACATGGATATAATGATGAATTCATAAACGGTTCAGATCTGAGTTCATGGCACCCGGGCCCAAAGTGACAAGCATTAAGCATAGCAAAGTCATAGCAACATCAATCTAAGAACATAGTGGATACTAGGGATCAGGCCCTGACAAAACTAACTCGATTACATGATGAATATCATCCAACTCCTAACCGACCAGCGAGCCTACGAAGGAATTACTCACTCCCGGTGGGGAGCATCATGGAATTGGCGATGGAGATGGGTTGGTGATGATGAAGAACGAAGATCCCCCTCTCCGGAGCCCCAAGCGGACTCCAGATCTACCCTCCTGAGGAAGAACATGGCTTGGCGGCGGCTCCGTCTCGTGGATCGTGGTAATTCTTTCTCCCTGATTTTTTCTGGAAATATGTGATTTTATAGTATCAGGGGGTCGTCGGCGGGGCCACCAGGTGGGTACAACCCACCTGGGTGCGCCAGGAGAGGGGGGCGCGCCCTGGTGGGTTGTGCCCACCCAGGGGCGCCTCTCTGGTGGGTCTTGGCTCCAGAAATTCTTATTATTGATATAAAAAATCCTCGCACAGTTTCGTTCCATTCCGAGAACTTCCATTTCTGCACAAAAACAACACCATGGTATTTCTGCTGAAAACAGCGTCAGTCCGGGGTTAGTTTCATCCAAATCATGCAAATTAGAGTCCAAAACAAGAGGAAAAGCGTGAGAAAAAGTAGACACGTTGGAGACGTATCAGAGCTCCCCATAAATTTGTGCATTATTTAAAATTTGCTTTTGAATGCAAATGCACAATCAATTAGGATCATGGGTTACTCTCCCATGTCACATACATCTTGGTGGAGTGCTCAAAATGATGGAATATAAAGAACATGCACTCATCACCAAGGCAAACATGATTGATCATACACAAGTATTAAGATAACATCATTCAAGCACACATTGAAGCATAATATGATCAAACACATGACCATAAGAGTATCTCTCACACAAGCACAAATATTGTAGCAACCAAACAATCAATCGACAAGTAGAAAGAGAGGCAAACAAAAGCAAAACACACACACTCTCTCAAGGCCTATGATATATACATTTTCCCCCCTTTGGCAGCAAGTTACCAAAAAGCTTGAAAATGCATAGTGCTATGCGGCACTCTAAGCACGATCTCCGGGAGCTCCGGTGTGCGAAGATGGCATGGAGAGGAAAACATCTGCAAACACTTCAGAGGATGTCTGAGGAACTGGAGGAGTTGCAACTGGAGGGGCAACTGGGGCAGTGGTTGCAGGTGCTGAAGTGGTAGCTCTCGTATCACTGACTGGCACAGCTATAGACCTATGTGCTCTAGGCACTCTCTGATATGCCTCTGTGGTTGGCCCGTCACTCCTGTCCTCAAGGTCTCCCTATATCTTCTCAATTGAGGTCTGAATCTGTGTGACCTTGACATCTAGATCATGTAGCTTTGTCTCAAAGATCCTCTCAAGGATCTCTAGATTCCGAGTCAGGGTGGCTAGTCCTCTCTCTATTCTCACTGTTACCTCAAGCAGATAGCTGGGCTGGTCCTGCTTTTTCTTGAGATTTACAGCTGAGACATCTGGAATCTTGGAAGTCTTTGCTGCCTTTGCTTTCTCTCGCTTCTCCTGAGCCTCTACAGAAGTAGGATGTGAAGCATCCATGACAACAACATTGTCCTCAAAGTATGGCCACAGGGGAAGGTGCTCCCTGTCTAGTAGATAAGTGCCTGTTCCCATCTTGGAGTTGATGAGCATATGAATGTGGGGGGGGGGCATATCCACATGACCTCTTCTGATCTGTAGCAGTACTTTTCCTCACAACATATGGGTCTATCTGTCTCCATAGTCTGAGACCTGCATCCTTTCTCACTTTCATGTTCTCTGCAATTGGATGATTGTCATCATGATCTGGAAGTTTTGGCTTGAGCTTTCTGAGCACTTGGGGCTCATCATCTTCTTGAACTTCAGGCACTGGGGCCTTGTTCTTCTCTGCAGCTGAAATGTTTCTTGTGGATCTCTTAGGTGATGTAGGCTTTGGAGCTTGAGCTTGTGGCTTGAGAGCTGTCTTGGGCTTAGATGGAGCATCCCCAGACTTGATAGCATCTCCCATGAGTTTCTGAGATTTAGGTGGAGGTGCAGTAGCTTCTTCCTCCTCTCCTTCATCACCCTCATCTGACCCTTTCATCATGGATGATCTTCCAATTACTCTGGCCATAGTCTTCTTGACTCTTTCCTTTCTTTTCTTGCCCCCATCAGCCTCTTCTTTTATTGATTTCAAAGTTTCAAGAGTGGATGCTCTGGCTTTGGACATGGGCTTCCTCTGAGCAGGAGCCTTCTTGTGCATGCCAGGCTTGATGGCAGCAGCAGCAGCAGCAGCTTGGTCTTTCTTGAACACCTTCTTTTTAGAAGTGACCTCCTCATCAACCACAAAATCTTCAGCTTCAGATTCTGAGGTTCTCTTCTTCCTCTGCCTAGTTGCAGCCTTAGGCAGGTTGCTTGGGGAGCTTCTGCTACCCTCATCATAGCTGCTATCTGAGGGACTAGTACCCTCACTGAGATTCTATTGCTCCTCTGACCTGTTATGGCTGTCACTGTTGTCTGACATGGCTGACACTGACCCTGTGAATAGATAGGTATAGGTAGAGTAGATGAGCATCACAAAGCACAACTATTTTGGCAAAAAGTTGACTCAAAAACTTAATTTTAGATTTCTACATAAAGCATTTTGGAGCTACTGATATGACAAACTTGGTGACACCAAAGCAATTTTAGAGTCTAAACATGTGAAATCGGTCAGACCGAGACACAGTTTGGTGACTCTGAGATGCTAGGGTTTCACAGAGAAAGTGAACTCGGTCACACCGATTTGTACACTTCGGTCAGACCGAGTAGTACATGTGCAATGGCCTGGGCCAAATCGGTGAGACGGAATACTCCAAATCGGTCAGTCTGAGATGAGGAAACCTAACCCTAAGTTCTTGCATCAAAACTAATCTAGAGGAAGTTTTGGTTTGATAGAATGATCTCAATCGTGGCAAGATTCATGGCATTATCCTTTGTGCTAGAATCAGAGTTAAGGAATACACAAAGGGATCGAGTTCATACCCTAACTTGGCGATAACTACGGCGACAACGGCGGAGGTGATTCCCATTGACGGTGGTGGAAACCAGTGGCAGGAGGTCACTGGCGACGACGGCGATGATCCGGAGACTAGGAGGGGCGCCAGAGCTGGGCAGGCGTGGTTGGAGGTTTGAAGAAATTTCCAAATTTCAACCCGCGTATATATATACCCAGTCACAGTCGGTGTGACCGAGTGGAACGACTCGGTGGCACCGAGATGCAGAATCACAAGCGGTTACTGTAACTCGGTGAGATCGAACAGTTCTAATCGGTTGCACCAAGGTGAAAACCTAGATCAACTCAATGAGTTCGGTGAGACCGAAAGGAATGAATCGGTCGGACCGAGAACCATTGAGAGATTTTGGAGGTTTAAGCCCTTGACGGATCGGTGGCTCCGAGTGCTCCTCACCTAGAGGGTCCGAATTCGACTTGATCAAACTTTGTGATGTAGCATGAATAGAGTTTGAGACAAGAAAATCATAGATAGCTAGAGGGAGTACTTAGGCATTCTTGTCCATCCATTTGGCAAAAAGAAAAGCCAAACAATCAAAACAACAAATGGATGTCCTCGAATGGGAAAAAAATATGCAACCAACATGCTCACACAATAAGATAGCAAATGAAATATGTGGCAAAGCATGCACAAACACTCTAGCATCTATCAAGCAATTGGCGATGACTAGGTCATCTATATATGAGCATATTGACTGAGGAGTCAAATGAGAACATTTGATCGTAGGTCATACTCATCGTTTAAGCACAAGTGTGGTTACCACTTTTACATAAAGCATTGTTGTGTTCACACCATTAGAGTTGCTTTAGCTCAATTCTTAGAGCAAAGCTCCCCCTAGATGTGATATCCCCCCTAAGAGGGATGAACTAACCTTGGGTTTTGTCGATGATGACTTCATGTAGGTGTTGAAGATGTAGATGCTCAATGTTGATGTAGATCATTCGGAGCAATCCATTGGAGTGAGTTGCACTTTCAATACTGATACGTCTCCAACGTATCTATAATTTATGAAGTATTCATGCCATGTTTAAAACAATTTTATATGGTTTTGGTATGATTTGCATGGAACTAACCCGGACTGACGCTGTTTTCAACAGAACTACCGTGGTGTTGCTTTTTGTGCAAAAATGAAAGTTCTCCAAATGAGCTGAAGCTTTTTAACGATTTTTTGGAACAAAAGAGACCCCCGAAGCTTCGTGGGAGGGCCAGAAGAGCCACGAGGAGGGCACAACACACCAGGGCGCGCCTGGTGGGCATGGCTTGTCCCGGTGGGTTGTGCTCACCTCGAGGCCCATCTTAGCGTGAAACCAACCCCAAAAAATCCTATAAATAGAGAAACCATCAGAAGTTAACCTAGATCAGAAGTTCCACTACCGCAAGGCTCTGTAGCCACCGAAAACTAATCTATAAATTCCTTCGATGAAAATTGTGCTAAATTGCTATTCATGGATTGATAAACCTTAGGTCATCCACTTGAGGGAAAATTGCTATTCTCCTACAAAACTCTGCGCTTGGAGGCCCAACACGAGTCTACAAGAATAAAGTTGTGTAGTAGACATCAAATACCTACATGGGTTAGTCCCACAAGGAACACACAAGGATATCCAAAGACATAGAGTGAAATACACACATGATGTTGTCCATGAAAGCATTAGGTTACCTTGTCCCTTGTCTTACCAACAATAGGGTTTGTGACTCCTTGAACTAGTGCAAGATGTGAAAGTTTATTACACTTGTCCTTGCCAAAATGAATATGAGTGAAGTATGTTGGTGGAGTCACCCTCAAGAACTCTCTAGTTCTTCTTCTTCGGGATCCACATCACCTTGAAGGGAATCCTTGGAGTTGTAGTCGTACTTGATGAAGTAGAACTTGATGTAGTCTTGGGAACCCACTTGACCAAGGCTTTTGGAGCTTCTTAAAATGCATCAATCTCTTCTTGAAGCTTGTCCTTGCCTTTTAGGTTGTGGTCTTGTGGTGGAAGATTATCTTGAGCTTGTGTTCCCTTGAAAGAAGTGGGATCATACTTCTATTGTTGAGGAACAAACTTCGTCTTGGGGTATTGATCTTCTTCCCACTCAACCCCATTAGCATTGAACTTGCGTTCAAAACCAACACCTCGATTCTTCCTGTGCCTTCCTTGCTTGTGCACAATTTCCTTAAATTGCTTACTTCCCGCAAGGCTCTTGTAAACACCTTTCTTTATAATTCCTTGAATAAGCTAATTTATTGCTCAAGTGTAACTTGGCTAAGAGAATTGTACGTCCATTTTGCATCATGTTTACTGATACGTCTCCAACGTACCTACTTTTTCTCACGATCTTCCTCTTGTTTTGGACTCTAATTTGCATGATTTGGATGAAACTAACCCCGGATTGACGCTATTTTTTGCAGAATTACCATGGTGTTGTTTTTGTGCAGAAATAAAAGTTCTCAGAATGGAACAAAACTTAGCGAGGATTTTTTATATCAATAATAAGAATTTCTGGAGCCAAGACCCACCAGAGAGGGGCCCCTCGGTGGGCACAACCCACCAGGGCGCGCCCCCCTCTCCTGGCGCGCCCAGGTGGGTTGTACCCACCTGGTGGCCCCGCTGACGACCCCCCTGATACTATAAAATCACATATTTCCAGGAAAAAAATCAGGGAGAAAGAATTATCGCGATCCACGAGACGGAGCCGCCGCCAAGCCCTGTTCTTCCTCGGGAGGGCAGATCTGGAGTCCGTTTGGGGCTCCGGAGAGGGGGATCTTCGTTCTTCGTCATCACCAACCCATCTCCATCGCCAATTCCATGATGCTCCCCACCGGGAGTGAGTAATTCCTTCGTAGGCTCGCTGGTCGGTGAGGAGTTGGATGAGATTCATCATGTAATCGAGTTAGTTTTGTTAGGGCCTGATCCCTAGTATCCACTATGTTCTTAGATTGATGTTGCTATGACTTTGCTATGCTTAATGCTTGTCACTTTGGGCCCGGGTGCCATGAACTCAGATCTGAACCGTTTATGAATTCATCATTATATCCATGTTTTAGATCCGATCTTGCAAGTTATAGTCACCTACTATGGTTATGATCCGACAACCCCGGAGTGACAACAACCGGGCCCACTCCCGGTGATGACCGTAGTTTGAGGAGTTCATGTATTCACTATGTGTTAATGCTTTGTTCCGGTTCTCTATTAAAAGGAGGCCTTAATATCCCTTAGTTTCCAATATGGACCCCGCTGCCACGGGAGGGTAGGACAAAAGATGTCATGCAAGTTCTTTTAATAAAGCACGTATGACTATTTACGGAATACATGCCTACATTATATCGATGAACTGGAGCTAGTGCGTATCGCCCTAGGTTATAACTGTCACATGATGAATATCATCCAACAAGTCACCGATCCAATGCCTACGAATTTATCCTTATTGATCTTGCTGCAGTTACTATTGCTATCATCACGGTTACACTTGCTACAAAATTACTGCTATCACTGTTACTGTTGCCGTTGCTGCTGTCACTACTATCAAAACTATCAAACTACTTTGCTACTGATCACTTTTCTGCAAATAATTAATCTCCAGGTGTGGTTGAATTGACAACTCAGCTGCTAATACCTTCAAATATTCTTTGGCTCCCCTTGTGTCGAATCTATAAATTTGGGTTGAATACTCTACCCTCAAAAACTGTTGCGATCCCCTATACTTGTGGGTTATCACGACCTTTTTCTAGCGCCGTTGCCGGGGAGCATAGCTATATTTGTTGAGTCACTTGGGATTATTATCATATTATCACTATGAAGAATCTGAAGGATCCTAAGACTAAGATTTATCCCTCAAGTACGAGGGGAGGTAAGAAACTGCCATCCAGTTCTGCTTTAGATTCGCCTTATGTTATGATTAAACTTGCAACACCACCACATGCTATTAATTCTGATATGTCGCAAGTTATTGATGATGCTACTTCTACTATGAATGATGCTTATGATGATGCTAGTACCTTGCTTGATAATGATGATGTGCCACTTGGTGATTTTCTTGATGAACGAATTGCTAGAGTTATACAACATGATGTCGTTGAATCTAATGATGAGCTTGAAACTGAAACTCTTGAAACACCTGCTAGAACTAGCCTTCCTAGATATGAATTGCCTAAGGTACCGGGAGGTTATGTTATGAGTGAAGAAACAACTAGAGATATTCTTGCTTGCAATGATGGAGATGATCTAGAGAAATTATTACGCAAGTATAAAGAAAAGTCTCTGAATGCTAGAATGATATGTGATCCTAAGTTTGCTACTTCACCTATTTTTATTGATGATAAGGATTATGAATTCTCTGTCGACCCAGAGTTAATTACTTTGGTTGAATCTGATCCTTTCCATGGTTATGAAACTGAAACTGTTGTGGCACATCTTACTAAGTTGAATGATATAGCCACCCTTTTTACTCATGATGAGAAAACTCGCTATTACTTTATTCTCAAATTATTTCCTTTCTCATTAAAGGGTGATGCTAAAGCTTGGTACAATACTCTTGCTCCTGGTTGTGTGCGTAGTCCCCAGGATATGATTTATTACTTCTCTGAAAAATATTTTCCTGCTCATAAGAAACAAGCTGCCTTACAGGAAATATTTAACTTTGTGCAAACTAAAGAAGAGAGTCTCCCACAAGCTTGGGGGAGGCTTTGCCAGTTACTTAATGCTTTGCCTGATCATCCTCTTAAGAAAAATGAAATACTTGATATCTTCTATAATGGACTAACCGATGCTTCTAGGGACTTCCTAGATAGTTGTGCTGGTTGTGTTTTCAGGGAACGAACTGTTGGACAAGCTGAAGAATTATTGAATAACATATTGAAAAATTATGATGATTGGACTCTTCCTGAACCACCGCCTAAACCCACTCCGAAGAAGAGGGGTATATTATATCTCAGTCCTGAAGATATGCAAGAGGCAAAGAAATCTATGAAGGAAAAAGGTATTAAAGCTGAGGATGTTAAAAATTTACCTCCTATTGAAGAAATACATGGGCTTAATACACCACCACTGCCTAAGGTGGTAGAGGTAAATTCTCTTATGAAGTTCAATGAAAATGATAATCCTCACAATATGCATCCTAGTCAATGCCTTTATGAGTTTGAAAACTACATTAGAAAACAAGATCACTTCAATGCAAATGTTATGCAACAATTGAAATATAATTCTGATATGATTGCTCGCTTGAGTGACTTGTTATTTAGAATATCAAATGATGTTAGAGGTGTTGGAAAACATGCTTCTATGGTTCAAACTCAGTTAGAACAAGTTGCTAAATCACAAAGAGAATTGCTTGATGAAATGAATCATAATATGCATGACTTTGCTGTTAGAGTTGCAACTAGAGGAGGTAAAATGACTCAGGAACCACTTTATCCTGAGGGACACCCAAAAAGAATTGAACAAGATTCACAAAGAAACAACACTAGTGCACCTAGTCCTTCTAAAAAGAAAAAGAAAAAGAAAAATGATAGGACTTTGCACACTTCTAGTGAACCTGAAATAGAAAAACCTCCTGATAATGAAAATGAAACTTCTATCTCTGATGCTGAAACTCAATATGGTAATGAACACTCACCTAATGATAATGAAAAAGATAATGATGAGGTTCATGAAGACACTCAACCAAATAATAAAAGAACCAGATAATGATGTTGAGATAGAACCACCTGTTGATCTTGATAACCCACAACCTAAAAATAAAAGGTATGATAAAAGAGACTTCATTGCTAGAAAACACGGTAAAGAAAGAGAACCGTGGGTTCAAAAACCTATGCCTTTTCCACCCAAGTCAACTAAAAAGAAAGATGATGAAGAATTTGAACACTTTTCTGAAATGCTGAGGCCAGTCTTTTTGCGTACTCGCTTGACTGATATCTTGAAAATGCCTCCTTATGCAAAGTATATGAAAGACATCATCACAAATAAGAGAAAATACCGGAAGCTGAAATCTCCACTATGCTTGCTAATTATACTTTCAAAGATGGAGTACCTAAAAAACTTGGAGATCCGGGAATACCAACTATGCCTTGCTCTATCAAAAAGAATTATGTGAAAGCTGCTTTGTGTGATTTAGGAGCTGGTGTTAGTGTCATGCCTTTCTCTTTATATAAAAGACTTGACTTGAATAAACTCACACCTACTGAAATATCTTTGCAAATGGCTGACAAATCAACTGCCATACCTATCGGTATCTGTGAGGATGTGCCCGTTGTTGTTGCTAATGTTACTATTTTGACTGACTTTGTTATACTTGAGATGCCCGAGGACAACAACATGTCGATTATCCTTGGTAGACCCTTCTTGAATACTGCAGGGACTGTTATTGATTGCAATAAAAGCAAGGTCACTTTTCATATTAATGGTAATGAGCATACGGTGCACTTTCCGAAGAAACAATTCCAAGTGAATGGTATTAATGTTATTGAAAAATCTCCGACAATCACTATTGGAAGTTTTCAAATACCTCTACCTACTGTCAAAAAGAAATATGAAATGCTCATTGTTGGGGAAATGCATATCCCCATTGAGGTAACTTAGTGATTTACGAAGGTTCTTCGGTTTCATGCTAATCGAAAGTGGTTGTTAATAAGACCTGATCAACCTTATTAATGAATCATTTTTGAACGATATGAAGTTGATGAATTTAGTAAGCACTACCTTCTGTCCCTACTTTTATTCTCTGTTTTTATTAGTTAAATAAAATAAAATGCCATGTTTTGATTGTTTTCTGAATTTCCCGTGCAATAAAAAAATGACCCAAAAATAAAAGTTCTCAGAATGCCCTGAAAATTTTATATGATTTTTTTCTGAATATTTATGAATTTTTTGTGCAAATAATACCAGAGGGAGGAGCACCAGGTGGGCACAAACCACCTAGGCGCGCCAGGACCCCCGGGCGCGCCCTGGTGGGTTGTGGTCCCCACGTGGGCCCCCTCACTTATCTCTTTAGCCCACATCATCACTCACCTCCATAAAAAAATCCCCATTACTCTCTCTCCCGTGTTCTTGAGCTCAAACCCGCGGATTTCGATCTCTTTGCTCGAAGCTCCGTTTCCGAAACTGTTTTGGGGGATTGTTGCTTGGTATGTGACTCCACCATTTGTCTAATTAGTTTTTTGTTTTATTGGTTTATACTTTGAATAATTAGTTACTCTTGGTGCTGCTGTAGATGTGCGTGCATGTTGAATTCTTAGTGTTATAAGTAGTTTAAATGCTTGCTATGGCCTCTATGTATCCCTATGAGTAGTTGCTATCAATTTTGTGAAGTTCTGTTGACAATTTTTTGCCACCCCAAAAATTTTTATTTTCAAAAAAGTGTACGCGGACATGATGAACCTATTTGGAAGGAGTTCTTCGAGGAGACGATCCTCGGGGGCATCTTCTAGTGACAATTCTGCTCGCCGGTCTTATGTTGAACCCAGTGAAAGTACCATGCGAGATGCCGCCACCAAAACATGCTTATGGCCTTGCGCTGACTATATGGTGCGTGTGAGCATCAAGGAGGAATTTGAGCAATATGTTCATAATGCCGGTCTCGGTCCCTACCTCTCAGATAACTGTAAACAGCACCAACTTCTCACTGAATCATTTGTCAAAGGATTTAAATATTTTCCACGTGAGTCTAGGGTGTCTTTTATGCTTTATGATGAACCATTTACTATCCCACTGGAGAATTTTGCTTACCATTGCAAACTTCCATTTTGGGGTTCGCTTGATGAGCCACCAAAGGCTGAGTATGAGTCTTTCTTGACTAGACTTTGTTACGGTGAAAATAGAGGAGTGAGACAAGGAAGAGTAAAGAGCATTCACTTTCCCGCAATTCAGTACTTTGCATTATTTAACGGGAAATGCATAGTAGGCAAGCAAGTCTGCATCATACTTTGCTCGCCAGACTTGAGTCTCATTCACACCGCTCTCTCTGGAGAAAGGAATTTTAACCTTGGAGCGATTGTTGCGCGTAGACTTCAGCATAACGCCAAAAGTGGCTGGTTCTATGGTGGAATTTATGCCACACGTCTAGCACGAGGACTGGGTGTTTCACCTTTGCCCTTTGATCCTATCCTACCCACTCGATATTTAGATTTTGATGCCTTAAAGGAACATAAGATTCTCAAGGGAAGGGCTGATAACTTTACTTATAATTTGTTGTTTAACCAATCACATGTTGTGGACACATATTTGCCTGCGCCTGCTCTCTTTGATTGTCACAGCAAGGGGAGATATTTTGTTCTTGAGAGCGAGGCCCGAGCACACAACGCAGCAGTGGTGGCAGCACGGCAGGCCGAGGCATCCACACCATACTATCCTCCAGGCTACTGATCGATTACCAACTTAGGCCAAAAGCCTAAGCTTGGGGGAGTACATGTTTCCACCGACCTTACATTCATGTCCACTTATTTTCATCTGTCGGTGCTCACACTTTTTCATTGTATCATCCATGCTTAGATTTATTTTCTTGCTTTCTTCTTGTGTGTTTGAAAAACTTTAGAAAAACAAAAAAAAAAGTTGTAGTAATTTACTTTCTATGCATGCTTAGTAGTAGTATTAAAAAGAAAACCCAAAAAGATTTCCTTGTTCTTCTTTTGCTTGTTGGGAGCTTTCCCGTGTAAATAGTTTTTCTCGTTTTTCCCTTTTATTTGTTTGTTGAAGAAAACCAAAAACTCCAAAAATATATTTCAGTGTGTTTCTCTGAATTTCTTTTCTTTTTATTCGAGTTGTACCAAGGAGAAGACCACGATGAAAATGTTGAGTGGCTTTCATATGAATAAATGTTAAACTAATAAAGAGCCCATTTTACCTTGTCTTCTCCCGTTGAATAAAATGTTGCAGATTCCAGCTTAGTCTATGGCACTCTTGCACTATTATTATTTTCATATCATCCGGTCATGCAAGTGAAAGGCAATAATGACGACATTCGATGAACTGGCCGTGGCAGAGAGAAACTGGTTTGAACTCGACTTGTTCTGTTTGTGTAAATATGTTTAACCTAGTATCCATGATTCAGCCCATTATGATTAAACATGTTTGCAATGACTATTAGAGATTATAGTTTCTCATGCCATGCATAAGTAGCTGGGAGTTGATAATGATTTATCTTGGATATCAACATAGCATTAAAATGATTGTGATGTAGTATGATGATATGGTATCCTCCTCTGAATGTTCGAGTGGCTTGACTTGGTAAATGTTCATGCATGTAGTTGAATCAAAACCAACATAGCCTCTATGATATTTTATGTTCATGGTGTTCATATCCTACTCATGCTAGTGTCCAATATTACTTACGCATAATGCATGGTTATGATCGTTGTTGCTCTCTAGCTGGCCGCTTCTCAATCTTAATTGCTAGCCTTCGCCTGTACTAACTGGGAATTCTGCTTGTACATCAAAAACCTTGAATGCAAAGTTATTCCAGATGAGTCCACTATACCTACCTATATATGGTAATACCCTGCCGTCCTAAGTAAATTTGCATGTGCCACCTCTAAAAACTTCTAAAAATTATCCTTTTTGTGTGCCTGGATCGTTCATGGAACGACAGGAGGTGGTCGATATCTTTCGTGCTAAGCGGGTTATCCTCAAGTCGAGTGTTTATTCAGTCGCCATCGCATGAGGAAATGGGCGGTAATAGCTAGGGATGCCCGGTCCCAAACTGCAAACACGAAAAGAGTTCATCTCTGAAATAATCAAACAAAAACTCCCAACAGAGTCAAAACCTTTACTTTTACCGCTTGGGAACCGCCACTAGCGTGCTTAGCATGGAAGATGTTGATAACTGATGGTCGTGAAGTGAATGAGAAGGGTGCATGTCTCAAAATATCATTTATCTCTGTTTTAAAAATTGAGCTCTGGCACCTCTGCAAATAATTGCTTCCCTCTGCGAAGGGACTTTCTATTTACTTTTATGTTGTGTCACCACCTTCTAAACCAAGCGCCAGAAACTGAGTAGAGCACAGCTGTCATGATTTATGCATTATGTGTAGCTAATGTTGGGTGCATCATGACTGGATCTTTTCTACCATTAATTACAAAGTTTAGTCGCTGCTTGAACTTTGGAGGTGCTCTGCATTTATGGTTTGCGGTCTCAGAAAGGGCTAGCGAGATACCACTATTGTCATATTATATCATGGTTGTTTTGACAACATGTTGCTGTTTGAGATATCTTATTATTGCTCGCTAGCTGATTATGTCATTGATATGAGTCATTATAATCCTTAAGAGTTATTGTTGACATGGTTAGTTATAATGTTGGCTGAAAACCTGGGTGCTGTTTAAGCTTGTTTATGCAAACAAGAGCAAAAGAGTTCGTAAAAGTTTTTGTTTCTCACTTTCAGTTTATCAACTGAATTGCTTGAGGACAAGCAAAGGTTTAAGCTTGGGGGAGTTGATACGTCTCTAGCGTATCTACGTTTTCTCACGCTTTTCCTCTTGTTTTGGACTCTAATTTGCATGATTTGGATGAAACTAACCCCGGACTGACGCTGTTTTCAGCAGAACTACCATGGTGTTGTTTTTGTGCAGAAATAAAAGTTCTCGGAATGGAACAAAACTTTGCGAGGATTTTTTATATCAATAATAAGAATTTCTGGATCCAAGACCCACCAGAGAGGGGCCCCTGGGTGGGCACAACCCACCAGGGCGTGCCCCCTCTCCTGGCGCACCCAGGTGGGTTGTACCCACCTGGTGGCTCCGCCGACGACCCCCTGATACTATAAAATCACATGTTTCTAGAAAAATATCAGGGAGAAAGAATTATCGCGATCCACGAGACGGAGCCGCCGCCAAGCCCTGTTCTTCCTCGGGAGGGGAGATCTGGAGTCCGTTTGGGGCTCCGGAGAGGGGGACCTTTGTTCTTCGTCATCACCAACCTATCTCCATCGCCAATTCCATGATACTCACCACTGGGAGTGAGTAATTCCTTCGTAGGCTCGCTGGTCAGTGAGGAGTTGGATGAGATTCATCATGTAATCGAGTTAGTTTTGTTAGGGCCTGATCCCTAGTATCCACTATGTTCTTAGATTGATGTTGCTACGACTATGTTATGCTTAATGCTTGTCACTTTGGGCCTGGGTGCCATGAACTCAGATCTAAACCGTTTATGAATTCATCATTATATCCATGTTTTAGATCCGATCTTGCAAGTTATAGTCACCTACTACGGTTATGATCTGACAACCCTAGAGTGACAACAACCGGGCCCACTCTCGGTGATGACCGTAGTTTGAGGAGTTCATGTATTCACTATGTGTTAATGCTTTGTTCCGGTCCTCTATTAAAAGGAGGCCTTAATATCCCTTAGTTTCCAATATGGACCCCGCTGCCACGGGAGGGTAGGACAAAAGATGTCATACAAGTTCTTTTAATAAAGCACGTATGACTATTTACGGAATACATGCCTACATTATATCGATGAACTTGAGCTAGTGTCGTATCGCCCTAGGTTATAACTGTCACATGATGAATATCATCCAACAAGTCACCGATCCAATACCTATGAAATTATCCTTATTGATCTTGCTGCGTTACTATTGCTATCATCACTGTTACACTCGCTACAAAATTACTGCTATCACTGTTACTGTTACTATTGCTGCTGTCACTACTATCAAAACTATCAAGCTACTTTGCTACTGATCACTTAGCTGCAGATAATTAATCTCCAGGTGTGGTTGAATTGACAACTCAGCTGCTAATACCTTCAAATATTCTTTGGCTCCCCTTGTGTCGAATCTATAAATTTGGGTTGAATACTCTACCCTCGAAAACTGTTGCGATCCCCTATACTTGCGTGTTATCATTTACCTACTATTATTTATAATGTTTTTATGCATAATAATGATTTTTGGAGAAATTCTAATGCCTTTTCTCTCATAATATGCAAGGTTCACACAAAGAGGGAGAATTCCGGCAGCTGGAAATCTGGACCTAGAAAAGCTACGGCAGGCCACCTATTCTGCACAACTCCAAATGAGCTGAAACTTCACGAGGATTTTTTATGGAATAAATAAAAAATACTGGAGCAAATAACTACCGGAGGAGGGCCACCTGGTGAGCAGAAGACACCAGGGCGCGCCTAGCCCCCCAGGCACACCCTTGTGGGTTGTGCTCAGCCCGGCCCACCTCCGGTGCCCATCTTCTGGTATATAAGTCATTTTGACCTAGAAAAAATGAGGAGAGGACTTTTGGGACGGAGCGTCGTCGTCTCGAGGCGGAACTTGGGCAGGAGCACTTTTGCCCTCCGCCGGGGGAACTTCCTCCCGGAGGGGGAAAATCATCGTCACCATCATCACCAACAACTATCCCATCTTGGGGAGGGCAATATCCATCAACATCTTCAATAGCACCAACTCCTCTCAAACCCTAGTTCATCTCTTGTGTTCAATGTTTGTACGGGAACTATAGATTGGTGCCTGTGGGTGACTAGTAGTGTTGATTACATCTTGTAGTTGATTACTATATGGTTTATTTGGTGGAAGATTATATGTTCAGATCCATTATGCTATTTAATACCCCTCTGATCTTGAGCATGATTATCAATTGTGAGTAGTTACTTTTGTTCTTGAGGTCACAAGAGAAATCTTGTTGCAAGTAATCATGTGAACTTGATATGTGTTCGATATTTTGATAGTATGTATGTTGTGATTCCCTTAGTGGTATCATGTGAACGTCGACTACATGACACTTCACCATATTTGGGCCTAAGGGAATGCATTGTGGAGTAGTTATTAGATGATGGGTTGCGAGAGTGACAGAAGCTGAAACCCTAGTTTATGCGCTATTCCATAAGGGACCCATTGGATCCAAAAGTTTAATGCTATGGTTAGAATTTATTCTTAATACTTTTCTCGTAGTTGCGGATGCTTGCGAGGGGGTTAATCATAAGTAGGAGGTTTGTTCAAGTAAGAACAGAACCTAACCACCGGTCCACCCACATATTAAATTATCAAAGTAGCGAACACGAAGCGAACCAACATGATGAAAGTGACTAGATGAAATTCCTGTGTACCCTCAAGAACGCTTTGCTTATTATAAGAGACTGTTTTGGTCTGTCCTTTGCCTCAAGAGGATTGGGCTACCTTGCTTCACTTTTGTTACTACTATTGTTACTTGCTCGCTACAAATTATCTTGCTATCAAACTACTCTGTTACTTACAATTTTAGCACTTGCACACATTACCTTGCTGAGAACCACTTGTCATTTCCTTCTGCTCCTTGTTGGGTTCGACACTCTTGCTTATCAAAAAGGCTACAATTGATCCCATATACTTGTGAGTCATCAAGGCTCTTTTCTGGCCCCGTTTCCGGGGAGTGAAGCGCTCTTGGTAAGTGTAAATTGGTAAGGAAAAATTATTACTACGTGCTGATATTTATTGTCACTTGTTACTATGGAAAACAATCCTTTGAGGGGTTTGTTCGGGGTATCTTCACCTCGGCCGGAACCACAATTAGTTACCCCTCAACCTACTGCACCTACTGAAAATATTGAATATGAATTTCCTTAGGATATGATAGAACAACGGCTAGCTAATCCTTATGCAGGAGATGGAACTGAACATCCTGATATGCACTTGATATATGTGGATGAAATTTGTGGATTGTTTAAGCTTGCAGGCTTATCCGGAGATGAAACTAGGAAGAAGGTTTTCCTTTTATCTTTGAAGGGAAAACCATTGGCATGGTATAGGCTATGCAATGATATTGGATCTTGGAACTGGAATCGATTGAAATTAGAGTTTCACCAAAAAAATTATCCTATGCATCTAGTTCATCGTGATCGAAAATATATATATAATTTTTGGCCTCGTGAAGGAGAAAGTATCGCTCTAGCTTGGGGGAGGCTTAAGTCAATGTTATATTCATGCCCCAATCATGATCTCTCAAGAGAAATTATTATTCAGAATTTTTATGCTCGGCTTTCTCATAATGATCGATCCATGCTTGATACTTCTTGTGTTGGTTCTTTTATGAAGAAGACTATTGAATTCCGGTGGAATCTCTTAGAAAGAATTAAATGCAACTCTGAAGATTGGGAACTCGACGAAGGTAAAGAATCAGGTATTAAGCTTAATTATGATTGTGTTAAATCTTCTATGAATACAGATGCTTTTCAAAAGTTTAGCACTAAATATGGACTTGGCTCTGAGATAGTAGCCTCATTTTGTGAATCTTTTGCTACTCACGTTGATCTCCCTAAAGAGAAGTGGTTTAAATATCACCCACCTATTAAAGAAGAAATTAAAGAACCGGTAATAGCTAAAAGTGAAACTATTATTTATAATGTTGATCCAGTTGTTCCTACTGTTTATATTGAGAAACCACCTTTCCCTGTTAGGATGAAGGAACATGCTAAAGTTTCAACTGTGGTCAACAAAAGTTACATTAGAACACCTAAACCAGTTGAACAAATCAATGTAGAACCTACTGTTGCTATGGTTAAAGATCTCCTAGAAGAAAATATAGATGGGCATGTTATTTACTTCTGTGATGAAGCTGCTAGTATTGCCAAACCCGATAAAAAGGATAAACATAGACCCGTTGTTGGCATGCCTGTTGTCTTAGTTAAAATAGGAGATCACTGTTATGTGACATAGATGCTAGCGTGAGTGCCATTCCTTTTACCTTATATCAAGAAATTATGAATGACATAACACCCGCTGAAATAGAAGACATAGATGTTACTATTAAACTTGCTAATAGAGACACTGTCACACCACTTCGGATTGTTAGAGATGTTGAAGTCTTGTGTGGGAAAATAAAATACCCTACTGATTTTCTTGTTCTTGGTTCCCCAAAAGATGACTTTTGTCCTATTATCTTTGGTAGACCTTTCTTGAACACCGTTAATGCTAAAATAGATTATGAGAGACAAACTGTCGGTGTTAGTTTTGGTGATGAGTCTCATGAGTTTAATTTTTCCAAGTTTAGTAGAAAACCTCATAAAAAAGAATTGCCTAGTAAGGATGAACTAATTGGTCTTGCTTCTATTGCTGTACCTCCTACTGATCCACTAGAAAAATGTTTGCTAGACCATGAAAATGATTTGCATATGCATGAAAGAAATGAAATAGATAAGATTTTCTTTGAACACCGTCCTCTGCTTAAACACAATTTGCCTATTGAAACTCTAGGAGGTCCTGTTCCACCTAAAGGTGATCCTGTGTTTGAATTAAAACAATTGCCAGACACTTTGAAATATGCTTATCTTGATGAGAAGAAGATATATCCTGTTATTATTAGTGCTAACCTTTCAGAACATGAAGAAGAAAGATTATTGAAAGTTCTAAGGAAGCACCGGGCTGCTATTGGATATACTCTTGATGATTTAAAGGGCATTAGTCCCACTCTATGTCAGCACAAGATTAATATGGAACCTGATGCTAAACCCGTTCTTGATCACCAACGTCGGTTAAATCTGAAGATGAAAGAAGTGGTAAGAACGGAAATATTAAAACTTCTGGAAGCAGGTATAATCTATCCTATAGCTGATAGTAGATGGGTAAGTCCTGATCATTGTGTCCCTAAGAAAGGAGGTACTACCATTGTTCCAAATGACAAGAATGAACTTATTCCACAAAGAATTGTTACAGGCTATAGAATGGTAATTGATTTTAGAAAATTAAATAAAGCAACTAGAAAAGATCATTACCCTCTGCCTTTTATTGATCAAATGCTAGAAAGATTATCTAAGCACACACATTTTTGCTTCCTTGATGGATACTCTGGTTTTTCACAAATACCTGTCTCTCAACCTGATCAAGAAAAGACCACTTTTACTTGTCCTTTTGGAACTTATGCTTATAGACGTATGCCTTTTGGTTTATGCAATGCACCTGCTGAGGGAGTCCTGGACTAAGGGGTCCTCGGGCGTCCGGCCTGTTATCCATGGGCCGGACTGATGGGCTGTGAAGACATGAAGGCCGAAGGCTGTACCCGTGTCCGGATTGGGCTCTACTTGGCGTGGAAGGCAAGCTTGGCAACCGATTATGAAGATTCCTTCTTATGTAACCGACTCTATGTAACCCTAGATTCCCCCCGGTGTCTATATAAACCGGAGGGGTTAGTCCGGAAAGTACACATATATATTCATTACCATAGTCATACAGGCTAGGCTTCTAGGGTTTAGCCATTACGATCTCGTGGTAGATCAACTCTTGTAAACTCATATTCATCAAGATCAATCAAGCAGGAAGTAGGGTATTACCTCCATAGAGAGGGCCCGAACCTGGGTAAAACATCGTGTCCCCCGTCTCCTGTTACCATCGATCCTAGACGCACAGTTCGGGACCCCCTACCCGAGATCCGCCGGTTTTGACACCGACATTGGTGCTTTCATTGAGAGTTCCACTGTGCCGTCGACAAAAGGTTCGATGGCCCCTTCAATCGTCGATAGTGACGCTGTTCAAGGGGAAACCTTCCTCCCCGGATAGATTTTCGTATTCGGCGGCTTCGTACTGCGGGCCAATTCGCTTGGCCATCTGGAGCAGATCGACAGCTACGCCCCTGGCCACCAGGTCAGATTTGGAAGCTTGAACTACGTCGCGGATATCCGTGGAGACTTGATCTTCAATGGATTTGAGACCGCAACGATCGCCCCCCTCGCCCCGATGAACATGACTTAAATCTGTCATCGGATCACATCCAGGAGATGGCTCCTGTTGCTGCAACGGCCTTAGAACCGGAGCAGATCGTGCCATCCGATGCCGCAGAATCCGCGGTGTTGGAGCCGCACACGGACTCGACGCCCCGCAGTATTCGCGTCAATGGAACTCCAGACTCGTCTCCGGTTATCAATTCCGGATCGGGTACGCCTGCGGACACCGAGCTGGATCGGTTATCGATTTTTGAATTTAGCGCCGCAGACATCTTCCAGCACTCACCTTTGGGCGAGGTGCTAAACTCTTTAAAGAATTTGTCCTTGGAGAAGGACTCACAGCCGGACTATGTTCGGTTCGAGCTAGAGGCTGATGACGGGGGATTTTGCTTCCCACCCACCACCCACTTCATAGCCACCGTCGATGACTTAACCAACGTGCTTGATTACGGCTCCAAAGACATCGACGGTATGGACGACGATGCCAACAAGGAGCAAGGCCAGGACCTGCCATTTACTGGACATTGGACGGCCACCTCTTTGTACGATGTGTACATGGTCGACACACCTAAAAAAGCTAGCGACGATGACAAAGGGGATCCAGTTGCGAATAAACCTTCTGAGACACAGTCCAAGCGGCGGCGCCCTAAACGCCGTTTTAAGCCTCGTCGCTCAAAAGATGGCAACACTGGCACCGGAGAAAATAGTACTCCGGGCGACGCCGAAAACAATGAAGACCCTATTGGAGCTGCATCCGAACAGGAGGAACAAGACAACGGGCAAGATAACCCTGATAAACAGGCCATGCCCAATGACCCGGATGATGATAGTTATCGTCCAATCTCCGAAGATGAGGAGAGCCTCGGCAGCGAGGATTTCATCGTACCTGAGGCACCCCTAGAGCATGAGCGCTTCAAGAGCCAGCTAATAGCTACTGCCAGAAGCTTAAAGAAAAAGCAGCAGCAGCTCCAAGTCGATCAAGACCTACTCATCGACAGATGGACCGATGTCCTGGCAGCCGAAGAATACGGCCTCAAGTGCCCAGCCAAGAGTTACCCAAAGCGCAGACTTCTACCTCAGTTCGACAAGGAGGCACCAGATCCCATACCTCCCCCGCGTAATGAGGACCGACCACCATGTGGGCGGGATAGTGCGGCGGACCAACCACCCCGCGGTCGGGATAAAATGGCAAGTCAGGCCGAACAACAGCCCGCCCCACCGCCTCATAAAAACAAGGACAAAACAACTCAGGACCATACATACGACCTTCGACAGGACCTGGACAGTAGAGCAGGACACACCAGATCAATCTACGGATCGCGAGGACGCTTCCCTACTCGGGATGACAGCTACCTATTCGGACGGGACAAACTTAATCACACCCGGGCCGATAACCGCAGACGGACTTCATCGAAGGTGCGCCGTGACGCGGCCCACTATAGAGGCGCCGCACACCCTCTCTGCTTCACAGATGAGGTGCTGGATCACGAATTCCCCGAGGGGTTCAAGCCCGTCAGTATTGAATCATACGGCGGAACAACCGATCCCGCAGTGTGGATCGAAGATTTTATTCTCCACATCCACATGGCCCGAGGAGATGACCTCCACGCTATCAAATACCTCCCATTAAAGCTCAAAGGACCAGCTCGACACTGGCTAAACAGCCTGCCTGAAAATCCCATCGGCGGCTGGGAGGACTTGGAAGAAGCCTTTCTTGACAACTTCCAAGGCACTTATGTCCGGCCACCTGACGCTGATGACTTAAGTCACATAGTTCAACAACCTGGAGAGTCCGCCAGAAAACTCTGGACTAGGTTCCTAACCAAAAAGAACCAGATCGTTGACTGTCCGGATGCCGAAGCCCTAGCGGCCTTTAAACGCATCACCCGTGATGAATGGCTAGCACGCCACCTTGGCCAAGAAAAGCCGAAATCCATGGCAGCCCTCACAGCACTCATTACCCACTTTTGCGCGGGTGAGGACAGCGGCTGGCTCGTAGCTAAAACACAGCCATCGAGGCAGGCCCCTCCGAGGCCAAGTATAGCACTGGCAAGCTCCGGCGCAATAGGCACAAACGCCGAAACAATGGTGATAACACCGATGACACCACAGTTAACGCCGGATTCAGCGGCTCCAAGTCCAACCAACGGAAGAAGCCCTATAAAAGGAACGGTGGAGGACCATCCAGCTTGGACCGCACACTCGATCGTCCGTGCCAGATACATGGCACCCCAGACAAACCGGCAAACCATACTAACAGAGATTGCCGGGTCTTTAAGCAAGCCAGCAAGATAAATAGCGGAAACAAGGAAGGGGAATCGCAGAGCGAGGACGATGACGTGGAGCTCCGGCAGCGGAACACTGGGGGGCAGAAGAAATTTCCCCCTCAAGTCAAAGCGGTGACCATGATATACGCTACACACATCCTCCAAAGGGAGCGCAAGCGAGCACTCAGGGACGTCTACGCGGTAGAGCCAGTCGCCCCAAAATTCAATCCATGGTCGTCATTCCCGATCACCTTCGATCGTCGAGATCATCCAACTAGTATCCGGCATGGTGGTTCAGCCGCACTGGTCCTCGACCCGATCAACGGATTTCACCTAACGCGAGTCCTAATGGACGATGGTAGCAGCCTCAACCTGCTCTATCAGGACACAGTACGGAAGATGGGCATTAATCCCTCACAAATCAAACCCACAAAGACTACCTTTAAAGGAGTCATACTAGGCGTAGAGGCCCGTTGTACGGGCTCAATCATGCTGGAGGTGGTCTTCGGTTCCCCGGACAACTTCCAAAGCAAGGAGTTAATCTTTGATATCGTCCCCTTCCGCAGCGGCTACCACGCACTGCTCGGGCGAACCGCGTTTGCTAGATTCAACGTGGTGCCACATTATGCTTACCTCAAGCTCAAGATGCCCGGTCCACGCGGCATCATTACAGTAAAATGGAAATACGGAACGTTCCCTCCGCACAGAGGAGCACACCGCAGCCGTAGCAGCGGAAGTACTGAGCGGCCTTCTCAAGCGGCACCATAATCCGGCCGCCGACCCTTGGACATCGTCACGAAGATCCGGACTACACTGCAACAGGGCAGCTCGGTTCGTCAAGAGCTGAATTAGTAATTCGGCCTCTGTCCCATCCCCGATAAGGAAATGGCATTCGTATAGCGCGTACATAACTACGCACCCAAAACCCCATGGGTACTGATGGAGGCATAACTCGCTCGCGACCCACAGTGCGGCTTGACCGACCCTGGGATTTGCGCGCCTTTACTTTTGCTTTTCATTTCAGGTTTTTCCCTTTTCAAGGTCTATGCGGACGACCCGCTCGTAGAACACACCAAGGAGGCAAGGAGCTCTGGCATACAAGGGAATCCCCAGGTGGTCTCTACTAAATGATTGCCATACCTGTTTTACTTGCCCGCACGCAGCTCGCCCTTGGTAGCGGCATATTAAATAGCCTTACTTGCTTATCGCTTTACTTGCACAAAGTACGCCTTGACGTACTAATTACATCACAATGGTGAATAAATGGTGGCGTCAGCTTATTACTTAATTTTCCTGTTTTCTCACCTTTGTACTTATTACTCATCGCACATGTACACCATGGTACGTATTACTACGCCAGGGGCTTCATTACGCCTCGTGTTACGGCAATAAAAGTCCGAACACTTTTACAGTGCAGTTCGGCACCCCGAACTTATAGCATTATATGCATCGGCTCCGAATCATGTCTTTGGTCAATAGTTGTGTTGCCCGGCTCCTGTGCTTACTACCTTACGTTTTGCTATATCGGCTAGGGTAGTAAAGGGAGAACTACTGCGATTGTGTCCCGGTTCTTCCGGACGAGCACCTCAGTAGAGAAAGCCGAAAACTGACTGTCATGATGCAGCGCGAGCTAGTCAGCTGTTCGAGAGGTCCAAAATCGTTAGAGATTTTTTCCGCTTCTTGCGAAGAATCGGTTCTCCCGATTAGGCGAGTACAACGCCCCTAGTTCGGCAATCTGAATACCAGGGGCTTCGCTGACTTTCTTAATTGTCAAGCTCCTATGGCTAAGTGAGGGCGGTAAAGGCCGCATAGTCTGATTGCCTTGTTCGCTGCGCTAAACACCTCCTTTAAGGACCAGAATGTGGAGTAAAGAGTGTTTAGATTTATCCCGAACACCCCCGTACTATCTACATGGGGGGAGAAGCCGACGACTGGTCAACCCTCAGATTTCATAAACGGCCGCACAGGAGGTAAAACGTAAATCAAAAGCATTATATTACATAACATCATCAGTCCATATTATAGGACAAGATAATACAAATGTTCTCATGGGAATATGACATCCTTCGAACATTGCTCCGCCACAAGGCGGGATCCCTCCAGGACACCATCAAAACAGATCTCGGGTCGACGATGCTCCTTGCCCTCCGGCGGCCCCTCAGTCATCAGCTTCTTGGCATCTAGCTTTGCCCAATGCGTCTTGACGCGGGCAAACGCCATACGCGCACCTTCAATACAGACCGACCGCTTCACGGCTTCGAGCCGCGGACATGCACTTACAAGCCGATTAACAAGCCCGAAGTAGCTGTTAGGTACAGGCTCGGCAGGCCACAGCCGGACTATCAGGTCCTTCATGGCTAGCTCCGCCGACCTGTGCAGCTCGACCAACTGCTTCAGTTGGTCGCTGAAGGGCACCGGATGTTCGGGTCCAAGATATTGGGACCAGAATAGCTTCTCCGTCGACATGCCTTCTTCAGCTCTATAATGCTCGGCAGCATCCGATATACTGCGCGGCAGATCCATAAACGCCCCTCGAAAAACCAAATTCGGATAAGTACAAGGAACGTTTGTTCTACATACTTGCTTTGCATGGTGAAAGACTTACCCGCCGCAATCTTCTTGGCCGCCTGAATTTCCTGGAGGGCGTTCTGGGATTCGGCTCGTGCATCCTGTGCGCTCCGGCGGGCCTTCGCCAGTTCGGATTCTTGCGCCTTACAATCGCGCTCCAAGGACTCAAATCTCTCGATCGCGCCCTGGAGCTGTTGCTGCGCCTCGCCAACCCGGGCCTCGTGATTCTCGCGCGCGGCGCGTTCCTTGGCCGCTTTGTCCTCGGCCTCGGCTAACGCCATCTTGAGGGCTGCCACCTCGGTCGTGGCCCCTAGTAACGTTTATAACACCTTAGTCCGGACGGACTATTCCTTTTTTTTCTTAAAATGTACCCGCAGGTTACTGCATACCTTGGCTATCCTCCAGCTGCTTCTTCGTGAGGCCGAGATCCTCCTCGGCCCGCTCTAGCTTCCGCTTAAGTCTGGAGACCTCCGTAGCATGAGAGGTGGCAGCCCGCAACGATACCTGCTTATTCACATAGACAACTTATGTTAGACTCCTGCAATATTTCTTCTTGATCCTCTGTTCGGCTTTTTTCTTCCCGAACACCAAACAGAGCATCAGGGGCTACTGTCTATACTGTGACACTCTTCCTACAACCACATTACTTACCTCAAAGCCCGATAGAAGGCTAGTGCAGGCTTCGGTCAGCCTGCTTTTGACGAACTGAACCTTCTCTATCAACGTGCCCATAAGGGCGCGGTGTTCATCCACAATAGATGTGCCATGTAGCGCCTCCAGTAGATTATCCGGTGCCTCTGGTTGGACAGAGGTCACCGGCAGAATAGGCACATTCCTTCCTTTTCGGGAATGCCGTTCGCTAGACTCCGGAGCCGCATAGATCTCCGGAATAGTATCCGGCTCCGGTCCGAAGAGAACTCGGCCCCCGTCACTAGCCCCCATAGGGGATTTTCCCCCATGTGTCCGGCGACTGAGGAATCATCCTGGGGCGCCACCCCGACGATCTCCGGAAGCTCCCCCCGGTCGGGAAAGGTCTTTTGCGACACCACCTTGTCGTCACCCTTGGGAGAGACGGAATGCGCAGGTGGCGGAGACATGCTAGCCATCTCCTTTGAGTCTAGCGATCCCTCTGTCGAGGATCGCGGGGAGCCGTCGCATGCCGGACTGCAATGACAAGGTTTGAGATACATCAATATTACAAAACCAGGAAAGCCTGACATTTTCAGACTCTGGTACTTACGAGGCGGCCCAAGGCTTGGTCCGGCGAGGTCGCTCCAGACTGCTATCAACATCCCACGCGGGGTTATCCGCGAGGGAGCCTTTAACCCTCTTAGACGCTTTCGCCTCCGGGTTTGTGGGGGCCACTCTCTTCTTCCTCCCCACTTCAGGTGGTGAGTCGTTTTCTTCTTCCTCTTCATCATCGTCGTCAGCGAACGAAGAGGAAGTCTCGCTTTCGGACGTCACGTCCGGAGTGCCTTTTCGGCGAGGGCCCTTCTTGGCCCTTTTGGCCGTCTTCTCTGGCACCTCATAAGGTGCAGGGGAAAACATTTTAGTCAGTAATGGGAATTCTTGGTCTTCGGGCAGCGGAGCCGGACAGTTAATCTCCTCTGCTACCTTGATCCAGGCCTGAAAATAGGGGTAGGAGAGCTTAGGCTTTTTCTCAAAATATGCTAGTAGAGGGTACTCCTTGAAAACATTAAAGGAACTTACCAAGTTAGCCTGGCGTTTTAAGCTAAGCCCGCGATCTTCGGTCGTGGGCGGTGGCGTCTTGCCGGCCTTGAAGAGCACTTTCCAGATTTCTTCGTGCGTCGTGCCGGAGAGCTCTAGCAGCGTTTGGTGCTTGGCCGGATCGTACTCCCACAGATAGCAAGTCCGGCGTTGGCACGGAAGGACCTGACGAATGAGCATGACCTGGACCACGTTGACGAGCTTGATCTTCCTGTCTATCATATTCTGGACGCACGTCTGGAGCCCAGATAGCTCGTCCGAGGGACCCCAGGTTAGGCCCCTCTCTTGCCAGGAGGTGAGCCGCATCGGGATTCCGGATCGGAATTCGGGGACCGCCGCCCAATTGGTGTCGCGCGGCTCGGTGATACAGAACCACCCTGATTGCCATCCCTTCACCGTCTCCGTGAATGTGCCTTCGGGCCAGGTAACGTTGGGCATCTTGCCCAGCATGGCGCCTCCGCACTCTGCTTGTTGGCCGCTCACCACCTTTGGCTTCACATAGAAGGTCTTCAGCCATAGGCCGAAATGAGGCGGGATGCGGAGAAAGGCCTCGCACACGACAATGAATGTCGTGATATTGAGAGTGAAGTTAGGAGCTAGGTCATGAAAGTCTAGCCCGTAGTAAAACATCAGTCCATGGACGAAGGGGTGAAGAGGGAAGCCCAACCCGCGGACGAAATGTGTAAGAAAAACAACCCTCTCGTGGGGCTCTGGAGTAGGGACGTTCTGTCCCTTGGCCGGGAGTCTGTGAGCTATCTCCTTGGCCAGATATCCTGCCTCCCGGAGCTCTTTGATATCGCTCTTCTTGACGGAGGAGGCCATCCACTTGCCTCCAGCTCCAGATCCAGACATCTTGGGATTACTTTCTCGGACGAGGGAAAAGCTAAAGACTTGGGCGCTGGAGCTCAGGGATGGAAGGACTGAGGAGGAACCGAGGTGTGGGTGAAGAAAGGGAATTCTCATCCCCTTATAAAGGCCATGAATATCAAGCGCCTCCTCACTCGCCTTAAACTCGCCTATTCCCAAGCGTCGTGTGAACGGCATGGTTGGGTCACCCACACCCGCATTGATGAGAATCCCGCAATAAGGGGACACGATCTCTGCTTTGACAGGACGTGCCAATGGCAACTGCGTCTCGAAACGTGGAGCAGAAGACCAAAAACGGTTCGAAATTGTGACTGGTCAGGCATGATGTCACGCTGCAAAAAAGTTGTCAGCAGATGGAACTCGTGTAAAAATATATTCTCTCTGCGGTTGTGTATGGTGTGTGACAGGTCCGGATACTATCATCACATCCGAAGACTATCTTGGAGTTCAGAAAAAGGGGAACCCGCCTTCCAATGCCGAAGACAATCTGCGCGCCGGACTCCTTGTCATTGAAGCCAAGTTCAGGGGCTACTGAGGGAGTCCTGGACTAAGGGGTCCTCGGGCGTCCGGCCTGTTATCCATGGGCCGGACTAATGGGTTGTGAAGACATGAAGGCCGAAGGCTGTACCCGTGTCCGGATTGGACTCTACTTGGCGTGGAAGGCAAGCTTGGCAACCGATTATGAAGATTCCTTCTTATGTAACCGACTCTATGTAACCCTAGATTCCCCCCGGTGTCTATATAAACTGGAGGGGTTAGTCCGGAAAGTACACATATATATTCATTACCATAGTCATACAGGCTAGGCTTCTAGGGTTTAGCCATTACGATCTCGTGGTAGATCAACTCTTTTAATACTCATATTCATCAAGATCAATCAAGAAGGAAGTAGGGTATTACCTCCATAGAGAGGGCCCGAACCTGGGTAAAACATCGTGTCCCCCGTCTCCTGTTACCATCGATCCTAGATGCACAGTTCGGGACCCCCTACCCGAGATCCGCCGGTTTTGACACCGACACCTGCTACCTTCCAAAGATGCATGACTGCTATATCCTCTGACTTTTGTGAAAAGATTGTTGAGGTTTTCATGGATGACTTTTCTGTTTATGGAAAGTCTTTTCATGATTGTTTAAGCAATCCTGATCGAGTCTTGAAGAGATGTGAACAAACAAACCTTGTCTTGAATTGGGAGAAGTGCCACTTTATGGTTAACGAAGGTATTGTTTTGGGCCATAAAATTTCTGAGAGGCATTGAGGTGGACAAAGCTAAGGTTGATGCAATTGAGAAAATGACATGTCCTAAAGATATCAAAGGTATTTGTAGTTTCCTTGGTCATGCTGGTTTCTATAGGAGATTTATCAAAGACTTTTCTAAAATTTCTAGGCCTCTTACAGATATTTTGCAAAGGGAAATTCCTTTTGTTTTTTATGATGATTGTTTAGAAGCCTTCGAAACACTCAAGAAAGCATTAATTTCTGCACATATTGTTCAACCACCTGATTGGAACTTGCCTTTTGAAATTATGTGTGATGCTAGTGATTATGTTGTTGGTGCTGTTCTAGGACAAAGAGTTGATAAGAAACTGAATGTTATTCATTATGCTAGTAAAACTCTAGACAGTGATCAACAATATTATGATACTACTGAAAAAGAATTCCTAGCAGTGGTGTTTGCTTGTGATAAATTTAGATCCTACATTTTTATTCTAAAGTTATTGTCCACACCGATCATGCTGCTATAAAATATCTTATGGAAAAGAAAGATGCTAAGCCTAGGCTTATTCGATGGGTTATCTTGCTACAAGAATTTGATTTGCATATCACTGATAGAAAAGGAGCTGAGAACCCCGTAGCTGATAACTTGTCTAGGCTTGAAAATGTTCTTGATGACCCACTTCCTATTGATGATAGTTTTCCTGATGAGCAGTTAGCTGCAATAAATGTTTCTCATAATACCCCTGGGTATGCTGACTATGCTAATTACATTGTTGCTAAATATCTACCACCTAGTTTCACATACCAACAAAAGAAAATTTTCTTCTATAATTTAAGACATTACTTTTGGGATGACCCACATCTTTATAAAGAGGAGTATATGGTATTATTAGACGTTGTGTACCTGAGTATGAACAGAAACAAATCCGACGGAAATGTCACTCCGAAGCTTATGGAGGACATCATGCGGAAGACAAAACTGCTCACAAGGTATTGTAATCTGGGTTTTATTGGCCTACTCTCTTCAAGGATGCCCGTAAGTTCGTCTTATCTTGTGATGAATGTCAAAGAATAGGTAATATCCGTAAGCATCAAGAAATGCCTATGAATTATTCACTTGCTGTTGAACCATTTGATGTTTGGGGATTCGATTACATGGGACCTCTTCCTTCCTCTAATGGGTATACTCATATTTTGGTTGTTGTTGATTATGTTACTTAGTGGGTAGAAGCTATTCCAACCAGTAGTGCTGATCACAATACCTCTATTAAAATGCTCAAAGAAGTTAATTTTCCCAAGGTTTGGAGTCCCTAGATATTTAATGACTAATGGTGGTTCACACTTTATTCATGGTGCTTTCCGTAAAATGCTTGCCAAGTATGATGTTAACCATAGAATTGCATCACCCTATCATCCTCAGTCTAGTGGTCAAGTTGAACTTAGCAATAGAGAAATAAAATTAATTTTGCAAAAGACTGTCAATAGGTCCCGGAAGAATTGGTCTAAGAAATTAGATGATGCACTTTGGGCTTATAGAACAACATATAAAAATCCTATGGGTATGTCTCCTTATAAAATGGTTTATGGAAAAGCTTGTCATTTGCCTCTTGAGTTGGAACATAAAGCTTACTGGGCAATTAAAGAACTCAACTATGATTTCGAACTTGCTGGTGAAAAGAGGTTATTTTATATTAGCTCATTAGATGAATGGAGAACCCAAGCTTATGAAAATGCCAAGTTGTTTAAAGAAAAAGTTAAAAGATGGCAAGATAAAAGAATCCAAAAGCGTGAGTTCAAAGTTGGAAAATATGTTCTTCTGTACAACTCTCGTTTTAGATTCTTTGCAGGAAAACTCTTCTCCAAATGGGAAGGACCCTATGTTATCGAGGAGGTTTATCGATCTGGAGCTATCAAAATAAATAATGCCGAAGGTACTAACCCGAAGGTTGTTAATGGGCAACGAATAAAACATTATATCTCAGGTACGCCCATTAATGTTGAAAGCAATATTATCCAAACGGTGACACCGGAAGAACACATAAAAGAAACCTTCCGGAACACTCCAGAATCGTGAAAAAGAGGAGGTACGTGATACGGTAAGTAAACGGACTCCAAAAAATATGCAAAAATATTTTTTGTCCATTTTGGAATATTACAAAAATTAGGAAAATAAGAAACTACCAGGAAGGTGACCCTGGTGGGCACAAGACACCAGGGCGTGCCCAGGTGGGTTGTGCCCGCCTGGGGTACCTTCCGGACTCCGTTTTTCTTCCATTTGCTTGTTTTCCAATATAAAAAAATCTTTACATGCCCCCCGAACCTATTGACCACCGTATCACAGAGAAATCTTCTGTTTTCTTTTCCTTGCTGTTATCTGACAGATCCCATCTACCATGGCCGCTTCAAGCTCCTCCAAGGACAAGTTCTTCAAGAACGTCATCAACCCATATTTGCGGGAGGTGGTGCAGCACCCTCAGGTCATCCAGATGCATGAGGGGGTGCTTCACATCCGTGATGTGCAAGGTCCCAAGGGGACGGGAACCATGGAGGCCAGGCTTGAAGCTATGGAGCAGGAGGTCTTCCAGAGCAAAGGGATGGTGGAGCGTGGACTCAATGCCAATAACCTCATGATCATGGAGTTTACCCGTGATCTCAAGGTGGATGGCAAGTCCATGAAGGACATCGTTTTCACCTTCAACGAGCAAATCAACTTCCTCCAAAGCCAGATCTACGATCTCCAAAACCAAGTCTTTCAATATGAGGCGAGGTTTAAAGGTATGAGTTTGGCTGCCAGTTGCAGGACCTGTGAGACTCATTCCTCCTCTTATGATGGTGGACCTCTGCCATGGAAACCTGAGGACAAGATCTCTACTTCATCATCACCACCACCTCCTTCTTCATCACCAAAAGAAAATTGAGTATCGGGTATGGGCACTCCCCTTGGCTTACGTCAAGCTTGGGGGAGGTGCCCCGGTATCATATCACCCCCACTATCTTTTGCCTTTACTTATCTTAGTTCGATCCATAGTTATCTTTTGCTTTGGATGAATAAAAGTTTAGTTCGATTCCTTCTTTTCGAGAGTTTTCTTAGTGATCTATCCTTGTAATTGTGTGCGAGATATATAATAAAGTTAGTTTGAGTTTTGCTTTCTTTATTTTCATGTTGCAATAAAAATAAAGGAAAGAAATGAAAAAGATCATATGCTAATCTTATGGTAAGTAATGACATCACATAAGGAAAAGTATAATTAGAAAAATTTATTGAAGATTGACAAACATAGCATTGGTCAATGATGCAACTCATGAAAGAATTAATAAGGGAAGAGAAGATTCACATGCAAATACACTATCCTGGAAATCTTTTGTGATTGTGAGCCCCCATCAAAATATTATATGCCAAAATTGTTGACGTTGGACAAGGAAGACAACGTAATGATTTATGTTTGTTCATATTCACATAGAAGTTATATTGTCATAGATCCTTCAACATGTGGTGCTTGCTCCCCATCTTTGCTAGCCAAAAATTCCGCACTAAGTAGAGATACTACTTGTGCATCCAAAAACCCTTAAACTCAAATCTTATTTTCAAGAGTTCACCATACCTACCTAAGGATTGAGTAAGATCCTTCAAGTAAGTTGTCATCGGTGCAATAAGGCAACAAAAATTGCTTCTAAAAGTGTTAGATCATTTAGTGTAAGAGAAAATTGAGCGTTGTACGAACTTGTGATAGCAAAGAATAAAAGCGACAGACTGCATAATAAAGGTTTCTATCATAAGGGGCAATATAACGTGACGTTCTTTTGCACTAAGGGGTTGAGCATGCAAACAAAAAGCGCATGGAAACCTCTGCTTCCCTTTGCGAAGGGCCTATCTTTTACTTTTACGCATTTACTTTCATGCAAGAGTCAAAGTTCTTCTCTCTTTTCCTTTTTATTTTCTATTTTGGCAAGCATCATGTGGTGAGGAAAGATCGAGGCACATATATCTAGTTGGATGTGTGGGTAGCACAAGTTATTATTGTTGACATCACCCTTGAGGTGAATACATTGGGAGGCGAAACTTTAAGCCCCTATCTTTCTATGTGTCCGGTTGAAATGTTTTGCTCATGTGTATGCGGTGAGTGTTAGCAATCATAGAAGACTATATGATGGTTGAGTATGTGGACTTGCCTAAAGGCTCCGATACGTGACCCTTCCTGAAAAGATGATGAATTGTAGTTGCAAAGTTGACTGAGAACATAGTTTGTTGGTTTCCAATAGAGTTTATGCTTTATACTTAGATAGTGTAATGAATTGTTACTTATTCATGAGAAGTCTATGATAAAGTTCTATAATAATGTTTTACATTTAAGTTTGTTGCTGTTATAATAATCTACATGATGCTTCTATGTCTGTATTTTGTTTTATCGACACCTCTCTCTCTCTCTCTAAGCATGTGGACATGTTTTTCGATTTCGGTTTTCGCTTGAGGACAAGCGAGGTCTAAGCTTGGGGGAGTTGATACGTCCATTTTGCATCATGTTTACCCACTGTTATTTTTAATATTTTTATGCATAATAATGCTTTTTGGAGTAATTATAATGCCTTTTCTCTCATAATACGCAAGGTTCACACAAAGAGGGAGAATTCCGGCAGCTGGAAATCTGGACCTAGAAAAGCTATGTCAGGCCACCTATTCTGCACAACTCCAAATGAGCTGAAACTTCACGAGGATTTTTTATGGAATAAATAAAAAATACTGGAGCAAATAACTATCGGAGGGGAGCCACCTGGTGAGCACAAGACACCAAGGCGCGCCTAGCCCCCCGGGCGCGCCCTGGTGGGTTGTGCTCAGCCCAGCCCACCACTGCTGCCCATCTTCTGGTATATAAGTTATTTTGACCTAAAAAAATGAGGAGAGGACTTTCGGGATGGAGCGCCGCCGTCTCGAGGCGAAACTTGGGCAGGAGCACTTTTGCCCTCCGGCAGAGCGATTCCACCGGGGGAACTTCCCTCCCGGAGGGGGAAATCATCGTCATCATCATCACCAACAACTCTCCCATCTTGGGGATGGCAATCTCCATCAACATCTTCAAAAGCACCATCTCCTCTCAAACCCTAGTTCATCTCTTGTGTTCAATCTTTGTACCGAAACTCTAGATTGGTGCTTGTGGGTGACTAGTAGTGTTGATTACATCTTGTAGTTGATTACTATATGGTTTATTTGGTGGAAGATTATATGTTCAGATCCATTATGCTATTTAATACCCCTCTGATCTTGAGCATGATTATCAATTGTGAGTAGTTACTTTTGTTCTTGAGGTCACGGGAGAAATCTTGTTGCAAGTAATTATGTGAACTTGATATGTGTTCGATATTTTGATAGGATGTATGTTGTGATTCCCTTAGTGGTGTCATGTGAACGTCGACTACATGACACTTCACCATATTTGGGCCTAAGGGAATGCATTGTGGAGTAGTTATTAGATGATGGGTTGCGAGAGTGACAGAAGCTGAAACCCTAGTTTATGCGCTATTCCGTAAGGGACCCATTGGATCCAAAAGTTTAATGCTATGGTTAGAATTTATTCTTAATACTTTTCTCGTAGTTGCAGATGCTTGCGAGGGGGTTAATCATAAATAGGAGGTTTGTTCAAGTAGGAACAGCACCTAAGCACCGGTCCACCCACATATTAAATTATCAAAGTAGCGAACACGAATCGAACCAACATGATGAAAGTGACTAGATGAAATTCCCGTGTACCCTCAAGAACGCTTTGCTTATTATAACAGACCATTTTGGCCTGTCCTTTGCCTCAAAAGGATTGGGCTACCTTGTTGCACTTTTTTTACTACTATCGTTACTTGCTCGTTACAAATTATCTTGCTATCAAACGACTCTATTACTTACAATTTTAGCACTTGCAGACATTACCTTGCTGAGAACCACTTGTCATTTCCTTCTGCTCCTCGTTGGGTTCGACACTCTTACTTATCGAAAAGGCTACAATTGATCCCATATCTTGTGGGTCATCAAGAATCATTAGTGGAAACAAGAGAACTACTAGAAGCAACAACATTAGATTTAACATGATTGTTGTTACTACTAGAAGAAGAATCTTTCTTGCTCTTGTTGCTAGATTTTACTTGTGGCATGTAAGTAGACAAGAGTAAACGCTCGGCAATGTAAGAAGAATTTTTGTTACGAAGATCATCATTGATTGCTTTTAAGAACCCATGCTCTTGCTCTAGATTGAACTTTTCAAAGCGTAGCTTCTCATGAGTCTTTAAAAGCTCTCGATGATCCTCTAAAGTAGTTTCATGAGCTAACTTAAGAGTGTTTAGTTCTTTAGTTAGACGCTCAATCTCCTTCTTATCATTGTTATTCGTTTCATCTTGATTAGCATGATTAATAGCGATTTCATCATTGTTTTCATCACTAGAGTTGTCAACAAGTAAATCATCATCACCTAGCAAATCATCTTCATCACTATTGAAATCAACATACTCGGGGTGTGATACCTTGGGGCCTTTAGCCATGAAGCATCTTCCAATCCCTTCATTTGGTGAATCAAATATGTCGTAGGAGTTGGATGACACAAGTGCAAGACCGGCAACACCTTCATCTTGAGTATATTCGGAGTCAGAGTGATAGCTTCTCTCGGAGTAGTTGTCGGAGTCGGAACCGGATACCCATTCATTAACATGAGCTCGATGTCTTCGTCTTGTGTAGCTCTTTGATGACTTGCACTTCCTTTCTGAATCCTTGTTTCTGCGAGAGGGTCTCCGTTCATAACGATCATTTCCACTCCTTGTCTCTCTTGGTGGTGATTCCTCTCTTTTACTTCTCCGTTTAGGTGAGTCTTCTCTTCTTTTGTAGGGAGCCGTACACTCACTAGAGTAGTGTCCAGGTCTTCCACAATTGTAGCAATTGCGATCACGACTAGAAGATCTTTTGTCATTGTAGGACCTTGACTTGGAACTTCTCTCTTTGCTTCTACTCTTGTAGAACTTGTTGAAGTTCTTCACCATAGGCTCAATTCTTCATTGAAGGCTTGTTTCTCACTTGATGTTGTAGGAGCATCACATGTAGCTTTGTAAGCACCACTAGACTTGTTGTGAAGCTCTTCCTTATCCTTGAGTGACATCTCATGAGCAACAATTCTACCAATGACTTCCGTTGGCTTGAGATCTTTGTAATTGGGCATCATTTGGATCAAGGTGCACACGGTATCATATTTTGCATCCAAGGCTCTTAGGATCTTCTTGATGATGAATCTGTCGGTCATCTCTTCACTTCCTAAGCCGGCAATCTCATTTGTGCTGAGAGCAAGCCTAGAGTACATTTCAGCGACTCCTTCACCATCCTTCATTTTGAACTTGTCAAGTTGACTTTAAAGCACGTCCAATTTGGATTCCTTGACGGACTCGGTACCTTCGTGCATATCAACCAAAGCATCCCAAATTTCCTTTGCATTCTCAAGATGGCTGATTTTGTTGAATTCTTCGGGGCACAACCCGTTGAAAAGAATATCGCAAGCTTGAGCATTGTATTGCAACATCTTCAATTCTTCCGCGGTCGCTTCACGATTCGGTTCTCTTCCATCTTCGAAGAATTCACCTTGCAAGCCAATACACACAATAGCCCAAACGACGGGGTTATGTCCAAGAATATGCATTTTCATCTTATGCTTCCAACTAGCAAAATTAGTACCATCAAAGTAAGGACCTCTACGGTGGTAATTTCCCTCGCTAGACGCCATACTCTCCTAGGTTGTGAAACTAAGGCTATGATCACCAAAGCTATGGAAATAAAGGCAAATGGAGACCAAAGCTCTGATACCACTTGTAGGATCGAAAGTAGGTCTAGAGTGGGGGTGATTAGACTACTTGACCAAATAAAAATCTAGCCTTTTCCCAATTTTAAGTCTTGGCATATTTTAGCAACTTAGCACAAGTCAAGCAATCAACCTACACATGCAATTCTAAGAATATAGCAGCGGAAAGTAAAACATTACATATGAAGGTAAAGGGAAGGGTTTGGAGAAGTCAAACGCAATGTAGACACGAAGATTTTTGGCGTGGTTCCGATAGGTGGTGCTATCGTACGTCCACGTTGATGGAGACTTCAACCCATGAAGGGTAACGGTTGCGCGAGTCCACGGAGGGCTCCACCCACGAAGGGTCCACAAAGAAGCAACCTTGTCTATCCCACCATGGCCATCGCCCACGAAGGACTTGCCTCACTTGGGTAGATCTTCACGAAGTAGGTGATCTCCTTGCCCTTACAAACTCCTTGGTTCAACTCCACAATCTTGACGGAGGCTCCCAAGTGACACCTAACCAATCTAGGATACACCACTCTCCAAAAGGTAATAGATGGTGTGTTGATGATGAACTCCTTGCTCTTGTGCTTCAAATGATAGTCTCCCCAACACTCAACTCTCTCACACATATTTGGCTATGGTGGAAAGATAATTTGAGTGGAAAGCAACTTGGGGAAGGCTAGAGATCAAGATTCTTGTGGTTGGTTTGGAATGTCTTGGTCTCAACACATGAGTAGGTGGTTCTCTCTCAGAAAATGAGTAGTGGAAGTGTAGGCATGTTCTGATGGCTCTCTCTTGAATAGAGAAGGGGGTGGAGGGGTATATATAGCCTCCACACAAAATCTAACCGTTACACACATTTGACCCAACTCGGTCAGACCGAATAGGTGAACTGGGTGAGACTGATTCAGTTCAAAATGTGAACGTTAGGATTCTCGATGGGACCGACATGATCAACTCGGTGGGACCGATGCGCTAGGGTTAGGGCAAAACCTCATCTCGGTGGGACCGATTGCATGAACTCGGTGATACCAATTTTCAGCAATCAGCAAATAGAGAGTTGGTCAGGAAAACTCGGTGGGACCGATCGCTCCTTTCGGTAAGACCGAAACATTACGAAAGGGAAACAGAGAATTTGCATTGCGAACTCGGTGGGACCGATCGCTCATTTCGGTGAGACCGAAATGTTACGAAGGGAAACAGAGAGTTTGCAATCCCATCTCGATGAGACCGAAATCCCTATCGCTGAGACCGAACTGATTAGGGTTTCTGGCTATGGCTATGTGGAAGAAACTCGAAGGCGTCGGATAGATCAAATCGGTGGGGCCGAGTTTGACTTTAGGTTTAGGACATATTTGGATTTGAGAAAGTGGTTGATGGCTTTGGAGCATGTCACTAAGCATTTTGAGCAAGTAGATCATTAAGCAACACCTCATCCCCTTTTAATAGTATTGACTTTTCCTATGGACTCAATGTGATCTTGGATCACTAAAATAGAAATGTAGAGTCTTGAGCTTTTGCCAATATTTGTCCTTAGCATTTTGAGGGGTCCACACCTCTAGTCCATGACATGCCAATCGTTGAACTTTCTGAAATAATCAACTTGAATGGATATTAGTTCAATGGGCTATATGTTGTTATGAATTACCAAAACCACCCGGGGATTAGTTGCACTTTTAGCGGTGGTCTGGGTTGGCTCACGGCGGCGGTTGGATATCTCTAGCGTCGGTTCGTCGGTGAGCGGTCTGTTACGGCTTCGACCCCTCTCCTCGTCGTCCGAGCGTTACCCATGTCGAAGGGCTGGCCTTCTCCTAGTTGTGGTCCAGTGCTCGTCTCGCGCCCGGTGTTGCGGGACTGAGTTCATCTCGCGCCCGGCAGCAGGACCAAACTTGTCTCGCGCCCGGCAGCAGGACCGAGCTCATCTCGCGCCCGATTGCAGGACCGAGCTCGTCTCACGCCCGGTGCAACAGGACGGGTCGACGGAGGCCAGTTTTGGCCGGCCTATAGGGTCTCAGCGCTGGGGCCGCCCAGGGGTGTGAAAGGCAAGGCCTTTCCACTCGTCTCTTTAGTTGGGGTAGCGACATGTCTTGGGTGAAGTGGCGTCAAGGTCTTGGATGCCGGGGCGGCGGTCCTGGTGGTGGTAGCCCAGTGACCATGGTCGTGTAGGCAGCATGGTGGTCGGGCTATGGCGTTTGGTGGCATGAGTGTTGGCCGGGGTGAAAACATGTTCTATCTTTGGATGGACCGACGACAGCGTAGCGCGTTCCCTTCTTGAAGGCGTCGTCGCGGCTCTCATCGGTCATCATGCTACTCCAGGGAAAACTCTAATCCTCGGGCTGGGCAGTGGCGGCGTGTTGGAGTCGTAACCTTCTTGAAGGCGCCGCCTTGGAGCAAACGGTTCGTCATATATGGCTTCATCTCTTTGCAGTGGCGTGTTCACGAGGGAGGACCCCGATTGCTTTTATAGTGTTAGGGTGGTGTTGCTGCACTCAGCGCCTATGTATCCCGCCTTGGGTGTGTGCGTGCGTTGTCGTGGGGTGCGTTTGTACTTGGGCTATGGTTGATCATTGCTTTATATATAAAGCGAGTCGAAAGCCTTTTTCGGTAAGTATCATAACTTATCGGAATGAAGGATGTGTGTGAAACTTGCAGCCACGATGGGGATGTGGGGCCCATGTGACCCATGATACGGCCATTTTGCATCATCATTTCTTATCACAAATTGCTCAATTATAACTATGTTTTACATATTATATATATCACCATTCTTACCTCCCTTTTCATTTTATTTTGCAAGATTGCAACTAGAAGGGGGGGAGGGGGAGTGCCGGAAAAGATGTCCCGAGGGACCAAAATGAGCCAAACGAGAAACTGTTTTTTCAGGACCAAGGAAAAAATCTAGAGAAAATCGAAAGCTCATCTATGCCTAATAAAAAATAAGTCACCAAAAAAGCTGTCTGGAAGGACCAAAAGTCGTCGTAGTTGGTGCGAATGAGCACTGGGAAGGAGAGGTTGGTGCTGCCGCCGGAGTCACGTGAAACTTTATGTCCTTAGGGTGTCCTTTCTAACTCTAAGGAATCATTTCAGCCCTAGGGTGTAACACCCCGCATGTAACTTGCCATATTTGTAACTCCGACTCTTGCCATTTCCGGCTATGTGTCATGATTTTCCCTCCGTTGTCGGGTTTTGTCTTTCGTTTTGTATTTTGTCATGTCATGCATTTTCATATCATGTCATCATGTGCATTGCATTTGCATACGTGTTCGTCTCATGCATCCGAGCATTTTCCCCGTTGTCCGTTTTCCAATCCGGCGCTCCTATCTCCTCCGGTGCACCCCTCTTGTTTTCTTTCGTGTGCGGGTGTCAAACTTTTTCGGAATGGACCGAGGCTTGTCTAGTGGCCTTAATATACCACCCGGAGACTACCGGTCAAGTTTCGTTCCATTTGGAGGTCGTTTGGTACTCCAACGGTTAACCGGGCTTCCGCAATGTCCATTTAAGTGTCCAGCAAAAACCCCCTCTAAAACCAGCCCAAAACCCACCAAACTCCCTTCCATGCTCTAGGTCGTTCGATCACGATCGTGTGGGCGAAAACCGCACCTCATTTGGAGCCTCCTAGCTCCCTCTACCTATTTATATGTGGGCATCCCGAAATACCAATCTCAGTCCAAACCCTAGCTTCGTCCCTCCGCGCGCCGGACACGTCCGCCCGGCGCCAGACAAAATTCCCGCGCGTCGGCCGCCGCCACGTGGCCCGCCGCCGCCCGTACCGCGCCGCCCGCCGGGGCCTGCCCGCGGCCCTCCCGGCCCGCGCCGTCGCCCGCGGCCGAGCCGCGCCCGCCGCCGCCAAGCGCCGCCGCCTCCTCGCCTCCTGCCTCGCCGTGCGCCGCCTCGCGCCTCGCCGTTGCCGCCGTCGCCGGTCCGGCGCCGCACGGAGCTCCGCCGCCCGCGGCCTTCCCCGCCGGCGCCACCCCTCTGCCCCGCGCCCTCCGGCCTCCCCTTCACCTCCGGCGTCGGTCGCCATCGCCAGCTCCGCCCTCTTCTCCGGTGAGGACTCGCGCCAGATCCGATCGATCGGGATCCAGTCACTGTAGCGTTGACTTCTCGCCCCCCCCCCTATTTTTCTCCAAGTGTTGGAATTTTCTCAGTATGTGCCTCTGTTCGTGATGCCATAACTTTATGCATGTAGCTCCGATTCGCGCGTGTAATATGTCAAATTGTTCGTCTCATGATGCTCTACATTTTGTTCAATTGCACCATGTTCATTAGGGGTCATCTTGATGCTCAAATCTCTGTTGGAAGAGGGCTAGTTGCTGTTATTCTCTGGTTCTTATCGGAACTTGGAGATTTGTCATTTTTGCATCATTTAATCTGTGCATCTTATGAGCATGAGCTCTACATGTGTTTTGAAGTATGCCATGCCATCTTTCCAAGGGTGTATGCCATGTATTTTTGTGATCTCTGTGGTGACTAGCACAAGCATGCAAAGTAGGCCCCGTAATGTTTCTGATTTCAGGGACTTAGTGATTTCTCTAAGTTTTTGTCTGCTGTTATTTTGTTGCCTTGTAAACTTGATGCTACAGAGAGATCCATGCATATTTTGGAGATGTTCAGTAAGGATGTTTTGTAGCTATAGTTGTAATTGATCCATTCCTGTAATTGTTTGCAATTATGGAGTGCCATAGCATGACTCAATCTTGCTCTACTATTGCTATAAAATATTTCTGGCAGATTCTTAACATGATATGCAATTTTGCCAAGCTTATTGTAGTTGATCCATACATGCTATGCAATTGTTCTTGCCATGGTTAGCTTCATAAACATGCCATCTTGCTGTAGGTATGCTTGGTTTGTCATGCATTTCTCTGTAGTGAGTGCATCAAGCTCACAAAGAGGCCTACATATTATTATTTCTGCCATGCTCTGTTTTCTACTAAGTCTGGAACCTGATAACGAAACTTGCTATGTTTACATGCTTTCCATCATATCTTCTGATCCTTTTTGGCTTATGGTCAGTAAGGGACTTTTGTCATATGCATTTAGTAGAACACTACCATGCCTTGTTTTGCTATGTTAAGTTTCTGTAGCATGTTGATTTCGTGCTCTGAACATTGCTACCTGATGCTGTTTTCTGCCATGTCCAGTTTTTCACTAAGTCTGTGATCCTGTTATCTTTTGCACTTTTACCATGCTTGTTTGAGCTTGATATGTTGTGAACTAGCCGTAGCTCAGTGTTCATCTTTTGTCAAGCATCTCCTGTAGATTACTTCCATGTTCTTTGTTGCTATGTTGGAGTGCTGTAGCATTGTTGCTTGTTGCATTTTAAGTGCTATCATGCTGTTAATCGCAGATTCGTGTCATTCTTGTTTTGCTTGCCATTTGCAAACCGTGCATCCGATTCCAGTGATCTTTATATCGATTTCGACCGAAATCATCTCATCTTTCCAGTGGCATGCTTGGTTTGCCAAGTTACTGCCATGTTCATCATTTTCCTTCCGGAGCACGCATATGCATCGCATATCATATCTTGCATATCATACATGTTTTGCATCATGTTGCTTGTGCATTTCTCGTTGTTGATTGTGGTTCCGCTTGTTTGTGTTCTTGTCCTGGGTAGAGCCAGGAGACGAGTTCGTGAACGAGGAACCTGTTGAGTACGCTTACGAGGATCAAGCTTTCGACAACTCTGAGAACCTTGCAGGCAAGATGACCACCCCTCGAAATCACTTCTATCTTTGCTTTGCTAGTTGTTTGCTCTATTGCCATGCTCCGCTACCTATCACTTGCTATATCATGTCTCCCATTTTTCCATGTCAGCCTCTAACCATCCTTTCCTAGCAAACCGTTGTTTGGCTATGTTACCGCTTTTGCTCAGCCCTTCTTATAGCGTTGCTAGTTGCAGGTGAAGTTGAAGTTTGCTCCATGTTGGAACATGGATATGTTGGGATATCACAATATCTCTTATTTAGTTAATGCATCTATATATATTTGGTAAAGGGTGGAAGGCTCGGCCTTATGCCTGGTGTTTTGTTCCACTCTTGCCGCCCTAGTTACTGTTATACCGGGATTATGTTCCTTGAGTTTGCGTTCCTTACGCGGTCGGGTGATTTATGGGACCCCCTTGACAGTTCGCCTTGAATAAAACTCCTCCAGCAAGGCCCAACTTTGGTTTTACCATTTGCCGCCTAAGCCTTTTCCCCCGGGTTTTCGCGAGCCCGAGGGTCATCTTTATTTTAAACCCCCGGACCGGTGCTCCTTCGAGTGCTGGCCCAAACCGAGCGATGTCCGGCGCCCCCTGGGCAACCAGGGTCTATGCCAACCCCACGTCTGGCTCATCCGTTGTGCCCTGAGAACGAGATATGTGCAGCTCCTATCGGGATTTGTCGGCACATTCGGGGGCTTTGCTGGTCTTGTTTTACCATCGTCGAGATGTCTTGTAAACCGGGATTCCGAGACTGACCGGGTCTTTCCGGGAGAAGGTTTATCCTTCGTTGACCGTGAGAGCTTATGATGGGCTAAGTTGGGACACCCCTGCAGGGTATTATCTTTCAAAAGCCGTGCCCGCGGTTATGAGGCAGATGGGAATTTGTTAATGTCCGGTTGTAGAGAACTTGTCACTTGACCCCAATTAAAATACATCAACTGCGTGTGTAGCCGTGATGGTCTCTTCTCGGCGGAGTCCGGGAAGTGAACACGGTCTGTGTTATGCATAACGTAAGTAGGTGTTCAGGATCACTTCTTGGTCATTGCTAGATGACGTCCGTTCCGTTGCTTCTCTTCTCGCTCTCTTTTGCGCAAGTTAGCCACCATATATGCTTTTGCCGCTGCAGCTCCACCTCTTTGCACCACCCTTTCCTATAAGCTTAAATAGTCTTGATCTCGCGGGTGTGAGATTGCTGAGTCCCCGTGACTCACAGATTCTACCAAAACAGTTGCAGGTGCCGACGATGCCAGTGCAGATGATGGGGTCGATCTCAAGTGGGAGTTCGACGAGGAACGTGGTCGTTACTATGTGTCTTTTCCTGATGATCAGTAGTGGAGCCCAATTGGGACGATCGGGGATCTAGCATTTGGGGTTGTCTTATTTTCATTTGGATCTTGACCGTAGTCGGTCTATATGATTGTATTTTGGATGATGTATGATATTTATTTATGTATTGTGTGAAGTGGCGATTGTAAGCTAACTCTTTATCCCATTCTTGTTCATTACATGGGATTGTGTGAAGATGACCCTTCTTGCGACAAAACCACTATGCGGTTATGCCTCTAAGTCGTGCCTCGACACGTGGGAGATATAGCCGCATCGTGGGCGTTACATAGGGCTATCTGCAGATTCTAGTAGTGCACGCACCACCTCGTGCACCACGATCTAGCCGCCACCACCACCGTTTGCGCTTCATCCTGCCGCGCCCGCGGCTCGGTGAGCATTGCCTCTGCTACGGCGGCGGTGTCTTAGAGCCAGACGAGGCAATCCTCCGATGTCCTCTGTCGCTCGACATGCCCGCCGAAACGTGGCTCTAATGCCAATTGTTTCCCGGAAATCAGCTCACTAGAGCTCCTCTCGTCTCTCGAGCTCTCTCTCCTCTCTCTCACACACACAGGCGCGCATGAGAGAGATGGTGCACTGCTAGTCCTGGCCATCTCAGGCCCGGCCCTGTCGGCCCACCCAGGCCCGGCCCTAAAATCCAGGGCCTAGGCCTGATGGGCTTGCCCATGGGCCGGGCTTGGGCCTGAGTTTTGAGCCCACCAGCAGGGCCTGAACGGGCTTGGGCTTGGCATATTGGCATTTTAAGGAAGAGGCCCGGCCCACGGCCCTAAGCCCTAAGGGCTTTTCAGGGCTTTTTACCAGATGGGCCGGGCTTGGGCTTGAAAAGTAGGCCCAATGGTAGGGCCTGGGAGGGCCTGGGCCTCAGTTTTCTGCCGTGGGCTTTTTCAGGCCCGGCCTGGCCCGGCCCATAGCCAAATATATGCACTGCCCACAATTCCTACATGTTTGTGCCATCCCACGAGCGAATCATGTGCGCCATGATAATGGCTCAAACAGGTGAGCCTACGAGCTACTCCCATGTGCACCATTTTATAGGACTCAAATCTCATCTAGCAAGGCATTTTGTGAGTGGAGGAATGTATCATGCAGCTTAGCCACTAGTTGAGTAGGAACATTATATGTGTTTTTTTTATTCTTGCATGCAAAGATTCAATGCGCATTGAAAACTAAAAATGAGATGGAGATGAGCCCTCTAAATTGGAAAATCAAAAGAGTTGAGATAAACCTTGTAACCAGAAAGGAGGGAGTAGAAGGTAGCTGTCCGCCAGCGGAGTTTCCAAAGCCAGTGAAACAGGGGAGAAGGCATAAAGTGAAACACAATTTCGGTTATGATGACTCGACGATTTAGATTCATCCATCGCGTCGCAACGGCTCAGAACTTTCCCGTCAACTGGAAGGAAGCCAAAGCGATTTAAGTTCAGTTATCCTTTGGCAGACAGTCTTATCTGCGATGTAAAATTGTTTAACCGCAGGGGGGGGGGGGGGGGGGGGGGGGTCATATAACCCAATGCTTGAGGAAGGGGAAGCCAAGGACTATCCTTATCAATCCAAATCCCGCTAAGATCCTGACACCAAGTGTTAGAGTCGACGAGCAAACATCCCACATGTAGCGGCACTGCGGCAGCATGGCAACAGCACTGGCAGGCACTTGCGAAATCCTTCTTACCACCGGAATCAGCCACCATAAATATGACATAAATCGGAAGAAAAGTATGCAAGAATACAAGCCAGATAAACTTATTTGATTTTTTATTTATATATAGCAAACATGTGACTCACTTGGCTTGTCCTGCCAAGTTATTAGGCATACTATCCTAGAAATGTTTTTGCGGTCCCAACAATCCATTGAACGCTTCCCTAAGGTGAAGAACTGAAGATGTAGGATCTGAGGTTTCTCGGGAATAATAAAGATTAAAAGATGAACTAAACAATATCCAAGGCAAAAGAAACTACTGCAAAAAAAGGTGGGGAGGAGATGTGCTAGAAAAATGAACTAAACAATATCGCAGCCGAGCGAGCAGACCAAATCAGCTTGCTAAATCTGAAGAGCGGAAGCAATAGAATCTGCCAGGCTGAGAATTTCAAACGGCCGCCTGTCCTTGACCGCTTCAACAGTGAGAGGGCACGAGTCGGTAATCCAAAAGTGGCTCAGGGCATGCTCCGGACCCTCTGAAATTTTTACAATGACCAAGTTGGTAAGTATAATCAAGAAAATGCAGAAAATTTATTTTTAACACAAAAGTGCTGAACTAGCAAAAGCTCTTGAAATTCCATTTGCGCAAAGGTGCTTCCACCATCGTCATGTACACAGAGGTAAGTATGGGCACGCTCAGTATTTTTAAGTCCTACCACAAGACCCTCTTCCACGGTTTAAGTTCTGCATCTGGCCCGCTTGCCAGGACAAATGAAGCATTGTACTCTGGGCTATTGGTCGCTTCTCAGGCTTGTAAATAACTTTCAATGCATCGAACCACAAAGCTTTCCTTGGGTAGTGCTTCACACAAAGTGTTTTGAACAGATGATTTTACTTGCATAAGGAAAGGTTACGGGGAACGATGCATCCTAATTGCCTCAATGGTGAATTAGGATGTGAAGAATATAACATTGGAGTTGAAACCTTATAAGACAGTTATTTGTGTGAACAGTCAAAAGTGGGTTCTCCAAATTGGTGTCTCAAGGTGTTAGGACAAAAGGGAAAACCTTGTTTTTGCCACTCCAGCTTTTGCCCACTTTGGACAAAAAGATACATAACATTGGAGTTGAAAACATGATGCAGCTCCATTGCATTAACAAGAAAGTAGGATGCAAGGAAAATCATGAGATTTTATGTGTCGCTGTAGGAACTGGAAGCCTTCTTTCTTTCATATCTTTAGGATTTCATCCCATGCCAGCCAAAAGTTGGACAAGTTTGCAGCTAGAAGTTGCCTTGGCAAAAAGAAGAGAAAAATGGTTTTCCCTCTAGGGCGAAGGACATTTCATATGTAAACTCCTTGGAAAAGTCAATAATTCAGTTGCTCAGTCAAAGATGTATGGTAGGTGAAAGGTTTGACAGTGAAAAAGCTAAGAAAAAAGAGAAACACAGGTTTGCCAACCAATTTGACCAGCTGTTCTAATTCGGTCACATGCTATTGAAAGGGTATCAGCTGAGAAAGAAACAAACTTGTCCATAATCATATTAATTCCCTCTGAATCTCTGATTCAGGAGCAATAAAGAGAATATTATTATTATTATTATTATTATTATTATTATTATTAAGGGAAACCTTTTAGCATGCTAATATTATGAAGCTAATGACGGGTACATACCTCCATTATCAGGCTTAAATTTCTCCCATGATTTGTTGGGGAAAATGCCATGTGTCACGTACGCACTAACCTTTGCTGCTCCATGAGCAGCCAACACTTTCTGCACAGGAAACTAGAGCATCAGCTTACACTCTTGATGAAGTATGGTAAAAAATACATAATTGAGAAATAAATTTATTCAACCACAAGGACACATGAGTTGAAGATCCACAATTAATCACCACAATAAAAGGAGATTTTAAGCCATAAACAAATTTCATTACCTGGCATTCAATCAAAGTACCACCAGACTGCACTAAGTCATCCACTATAACAACATGACGGCCTCTAGCATCTCCTTCTTTTATACGCACAATTCTTTGATCACCTTCTCTAACTTTGTTGCATATAATCTATTTCAAGACATTTTGCGGAAACAAGTCATTATTCAATAAATAGGTAAGAATGACAATTCCATTGGTGTTTAGAGGTATTTGGACAGAGCATATTTACCATAGGAAAATGTTGAAGTTGCTTATAGAAGCGCTTCCATGCGCCGTCATCTGGAAAAGCTATGGCTATCTGAAAAACATATTAAGGAGTGTATCAGACTGATACCATATAACACTGTAAATTAAAACCTGTTTTTCTTCATTTACTTGGGACTCGGGCGTACTCACATTATCAGAATCAGGTAGCTCCTGAAGCCTACTTTTCAACAAGGGGATGCCACTCTCGAAACATGGTAAGATTGCGTCTCCAAAGTAGAATCTCTCCTGATGTATTGTTGAACACAAGTTTACACGTATTAATTTTTTTAAAGGAACAGGTGAAGAACTCAACTGGATGATATGGACGAATTTCACTTACCTGCAAAGCATGAATATCAAAAATCACTAAACTGGTGGGTCCACCTCTGGATATTGGTATGTGTGACAAGCTTCTAGCAAGTGTAAAGGCGGTTGCGACATCTCCTTCGTCTTCCATACGCTCGGAAGTCCCAGTTGGGAAAAATGGCAGTATCAAAGTAAATGAAGCAATGAACAGCTTTGGCAGATTATATATAATCGATATTTGCTCAAATATGACACCAGGCGAGCTGAATGATGCTAAGAAAGCAACATGTCGCCCACGAATGTTCTGCGCATTTGGTATGAACAAATCTGGGAATCCATCCGGAAACTTCCTGAAAAATTGAGCAGAAGTTAACAGGAGAGAGAAGTTTGGCGTACTTCTACTAACATTAAATAAGTTGCTGCAGAGACAAATTTAAAAGTAAAAAAGTCCTCGTTCCTGCCTACTCCTAAATTACCATGATCAGAACATTGCGATGATTTACACTATCAAATCTACGTCCCGTGATGGTGCCCATGAGCAATCACGTATATGCTACTAAATCAGTTTTTGGGCCATGACAGGCGTTTGTGAAAGTAAGTACAGTTTCTACGCGAATTGTAGTATCAGTTGCTAGACGATAAGTGGGTAACATGCTTCTGTTCTCTCAAGTGCCTACTGGACAGTAATTGAGTTAGATCCCCTCCATGAATTATCAATTGAGATGTCTTCAGAATGTTTCCACTTTCCACCCACTTTGGGTATTTTTGCATAACATGATTTTCCCATCAGTTTGGGGAAGAAATGTCATCCTGATGCACTCTGCAAGTTTAAACGAGCCGACGCCAAAATCATCACATCTGCCAATTTTCCCTGAATTGAACTGCGCCAATCGAGAGACTTCCCTCCGACAGATTGAAAGCTTGGGGCTCAAATTGTGTGCCCAGAGAATCCGATATTCCGGAGGCACCAAATAAAATTCAAACACCCAATTAAAGAGAAAAACAGAGCAACGCAGTACTAGAAGTGAAGAGGGAGCTCGGGTGGGACCTCCAGGAGATGGTGCAGAGCTCGATGTCGTCGTTCCGGGCGGCCACCTGCTGGGCGAGATCCCTCATCTCCTCGCAGTGGTAGAGCAGGATGCTCTTCTGTGCCCCGGCGCCGCCGGCCATCTTGGGCACGGCCAGCGGCTTGACGTCGGGGTGCAGCACGTGGAGGCCGGTGCCGTTGGCGGTGCCGACGCCGCGGACCCCGCCGAGGTGGAGGCTGGCGTGGAGCCTGCCGGAGGCAGCGGCGGAGGCGGAGGCGGAGGCTCCCGGGGAAGGCCACGGGAATGCGAGGCTGGATTTCGGGCTGGGGTGCGCGCCCGGGGCTGGGGTTTTGGCGCGGAGAGCGGCGGGGGAGGCGGAGGCGGAGGCTGCCGTTGCCATCTTCGGTCTGCCTCGCCTGTCACGCGCGCCGGGAGGGGGAGGACTGGTTCTGATGTGGCAGGTGAACAGGCCGAGGGGGTGCAGGTGCGCGCGGTAGTTTATGTACTGCGCGTGTTTGTTTACCGTGGGAGAGAATTGTCGGGGTTGGACAGAGGTCAGAGGAGAGCGGCGTGGGCGCACCGGCGGCGGACGGTGGGTCGTCTCGTTTGGGTAGGTGCGGTCCAGGGCGGACTCGCGACCGGGGAGGACGGCGTGTGCCCGCCGGAGTGCTGGTGCGGTGTGGTCAGCCGATAAGGATCCGAAACGTCATTTTTCTGTTGTTATGTTAATAGGATTCGAAAAAAAAACATAACAAGTGTGATTCCCTAAAAAAAGAGTGTGATTCCGATTATCTAATGGTTTCTTCTCATTTTATGGTATATTGTCTTTTTTAACCGGGATTATCCCCTTTTCATTGCAAAAAAATAAAATAACATGCTCCTACAAATACAATATCAGAGTTTTGGTATAAAAGGCGTGAAGGAGGAAGAAGACAGTTCAAAGCACTATCAGAAAAGCCACCACTACGCACTACCCAAAAATCAGGTAGCACCACAGATAACACTAATCCTAACACCACAAAGCAAGCTCAGAAACCACAATCGAGAGACCACTTAAATCGCGCTTACAATACTAGATTTTTTGCTAGCCTTGCAACTCTCTACAATTGTATATTACCTGCCTCCAACAAATTTCTGATGGAGAGATAAATACGAGGGCCGGGGAAACCGGTCATAGGTGAGGCATTTTGTTTACAGGTTGGATACAAGGATAATCTAGGATACCCGTGGAACGATTACTGCTCGGAAACGATCATCGAAGCACGCAGTTGAAGTCTGCCGGTTTTTTCTGTATGTGGTATATTTGATGGTTGTATTCAGCTGAAAAACGACATTCCAATCGGACCCGTAGGCAAGAACAGCAAAAGATAAGATAGCCATCCGGTAAAACTGAAGTTGTGAACTTTGCATTAGGCAGAGGTCGCAGGTCCTGGCTCCACAACTTCATCAAGTTCATAGTGTTTGCCTTCAATGGCTCTGCTCCGATATTCAAAGCCTGCATGTCCCTGCTTTTTGGATACGTACATAGGAAAATAAAGACTTGCAGCTTGCAAAGATATCATCAAAGAGGGTTTTGATCCGATCATCATCTTCTCGGAAGTAGCTCTATTGTAGGTGTTCCAAATGGGGAAATGCCCTTTGGTACCTGATATGGAAAAATAATAATAATAAAAGTCAAAAAAGTTTAGAAGACTTTTTAGAATAAACTTGACTTTCTTTTGCATCAGTATATAAATTTTCGGGAATAAAAACTACTGTTGACTTTGGGGTAAAAAAAAGCTTATTGATCTATACAAGAAACTGTTCACACTATTTAAGCCCCTTTTTTGCCCGAAAGTCAACGTTTTTTTCTTTCCGTGCAATTTTTTACGAGTACAGTGGAAAGTCAAATTTATTTAAAGAATATTTTTAGAATATATTGAATTTTTATATAATTACTTTTTTAAAATATATGGTGTATATACACCCATGAACCGAACATTCATGTCCTTGGCCCAAGTGACAGCCGTTAGACCAACAGTATAGAAACGTCCTCCCTGCCGTCGGAAAGAATAAGTTAAGCAAAGAATTGCCCGATGTTATTAGGATAGACATCAGTGCCGAAACCGATCCCCTCTACGTCAAACCGCTCCTGCTACAGGGCAGCAAAAGAAAATATGTTGAGATGTTTCAAGTATATCACAGGAAAAAGGAAAAAGTATGTAGGGTTTCCGAACCAATTTCTTATTTTCGTAGCATCTCTAGTTAGCACAACATCTTGAAAAAGTTTCCACAAAAAAATAGTTTTTAAAGTGAATTTTAGTCCTCCGTTTCCGTCTGTACATGGATTTGACCAAGAAGGATTTGTAAAAAAAATTCAATACCCAATATACTTCATCTTACTCACTGGAAAATAGGTATATCAGCCAGAAAAGAGTAGAGGTTGTCCAATTGACCGAACAAATCAGGTGTTAGTCTCCTGCTAAACAAGGTGGAAATGTCTTTATTTCTAAAATCTTGGACAGTACGGTCCTGAAAGTTGCAAATGTCATAGAGTTGAGTCACACAAAGGAGTTTTCCCTAGGATTGCGTCTTTCCAAAGTTAGGCGAGGTTGCCAGAGTCGTATAGAAAATGCCACTTTCAAAATTGCTTTCCATCAAGAAGAATCATTAAATTTAGTTCCAATAGATGCAACAGTTTGCTTCCGCATGTTATTTAAACAATAGTTTGCAATAGTACATCCCCTATGTTCTAACTTCCACCACCATTTAACCAAAAGGCCAGTGTTTTGCTTTGTAAGAACCCCAGTCCTCCTTTATTTTTAGATGACAAATTATAGTCCGTTTCACTAGATAGTATCTCTTCTCAACATGGCATCCTTGACAAAATATCTTCTTCTAGGCTTGTCTAGTTTTCAATAAGGTCTTGTTAAACAAGAACGTGGACATGTGGTAAGAGGAGCTGCTAGAAAGGACATCATTTAGTAGGATATTTCTACCACCCATGGACACAAGATTCCCTTTTGTAGGCATCAAAGTGTTTTAAATATTTCCCTTCTAAGAAGTCCCAGTGAGAGTTTTTCAAAAAAGAGTAACTGATAGGGATACCAAGATAATTCATAGGAAAATTTTAAGGTATTGCTATATCTCATAAACTATCTTAGCAGATTTTGAAAAAAGGTGTGATTTTACTTTAGTACAAAGTGTAATTTGCATATATAATTTTTCACCAAGTTGCACTTTCCTGACAAAATGCAAGTCACAAAACTCGAGTTGTACTTTCTCGAAAATTATAGTTAACTATTTCAAGAATGCGACCTCGAAGTCGCATCAGATTTGTAGAAGACCACATACAGTGCCATTACAGCCGCCCAGACCAAGCATGCACAATGCACCCCAGCCGAATACACGCTGCAGACTACTCGCCACCCTCCATCTCGTCCTGCAAGAGAACACATCACCCTTGATAAAAAGGGAGAATATCACATGGGAACCAAGTCTTAAGAAAACTTTGTGGAAACCATGTTTGACAGTTTCAAAAAAAAAACTTAAGAAAAAGCATGAGTTTAAGAGGGTGATGCTTTGTTGCCATGTGGAATTTCAAGTTGAAACACATTACCATTTTACGAGCAATGAAAAGAACAAATTCAACAATAAATAGTGATGTTTACTGCTCGGCACTATTCAATATTGATTTTATTGTTTTCATACCTCGTAAATCGTAATACTTTTTTTCTAGGGTAAATGGTAGTGCTTTTGAACTTGGGAATTTCACATGCTAATATAACATCACACTCTTAACATCCCGTATTTTTTTTGGAAACTTCAAAACATCGTTTTTTTAAGCTAAACATCCTCCGGCTCTTTATTCATTAGGCGCTAGCATGTCTGACTGCAAACAATCTATCAGCCACCCAGGGATTGTGTCATACAAGTGCATAAAAATAGAAAGTTTTAACGAGTGCCTAGCTAGACAGTGTGCCGCCATGTTAGTCTGGCGACACGCAAACCGTAGCCTAAATCCCTGAAACAAAGTAGACATCTCCTTCATCTCCGTAATGAGGTGAAAACACGTCGACCTCTGAGGTACCTCCCAGAGCCGCTGGTCTCTTGACAGTCCGTCTCCACCACCACTTGCTGAAGGCCCATGTCACGTGCCATTAGGATCGCGTCTCTGCATGCAAGTAGCTCAATGGATAACGGGTCAGTAACCCCGTCATATCGTGACCCTCCAGCTCTAACGAGAGCTCCATGATGTTCTCGAGCAATGAAGCCCGCTCCTCCACGTATTAGACCCATATCCGTAGCACCATCGGTGTTGATCTTTATCCATTCCTCCTCCGGTGGGAGCCACCTGGGGGGGGGGGAGGGGGCAGTAGCTTGGGTCTTCTTCCTCTCGGGGATCTCAAGGGCCCTGATAATCTCTTCGATGATCACCATTGATTTGACCGGCTGATACACCAATTCACCATGAGTGTAGTTGTTCCTGGAATGCCACACAGCCCACATCACGGTAATCATAATAGCCGCCACCTCCTTCTTGTATAGTCGTTGATCTAACAGATCTCGAGACCATGAGGGTGTAGTCGTGGTATATCAATACCAAAGAAACGTTCTGCTGCCTCCCAAAAACGTCTTGCATGGTCACATTCCATCAACGAGTGAAACAACATTTCGTTGTCATGTCCACACATCGGGCAATTTGGTAGCTGCTTGATATGCCTCCTCTAAAGCTCGCCATAGGACGGCAAGAGATTCTTTAGCACGCGCCACCAAAACACCCGGATCTTTGGAAGCACATTGATTTTCCACAAAGCCTTCCACATGGCCGATTCACCAGATGATGAGCCAACTGTCTCAGTCACCTGTAGCTTAGTTTGCACCTCATGCCTGTATGCCGACCTGACCGTGAAGAGGCCTGACTATTCTCTTGCCCATGCCCACACATCCGCCCCTCCCACACGCAGTCTTGCCATGGCAAGAATAGCTGCCGCATCGGGGCGTAGAAAGTACTCCGAACGAGCTCCGTATCCCATTGATTTGACACCGGGTCAATCAGGTCCGACACTAATTGGATTGAGTTTGGCTTGAGAGCTCCCATCGGTTTCATCGATATGGTGCCATCTATCCATTGATCTATACATCGTTTCCACGTAATTTTCGTCGATTTTCACCGAAACTTGGTTTTCATGTGATATTCTCTCCTTGATCAAACCGGCATTGCGCCAAGCTTTGTACTCCCTTCGTACATGGAGTAGCACCTCCTGCAACGATACTGCTATCCCATCAACGGCCATGGCGTTCGTATGCCCCCACAAGTGCCACAAACACCATTAGACCAAGATCAAGCAGGTCCAAACATTCCTAGCCGCCCCGCTCCCAATCAACTTTTGCCGAACCGGGGTCGCGCGCACTGCCGGCTGCGGCGAGCACACGGCGTTTGGGGGGTTGGTAGGGACGACTAGTACAAGTGGGTAAAGAAAGGAATAGCCCAATCTTTCCACATCATGTCCACCTGTAGCGTCGGCGTCGTACAGCAGCAGCAGCAACCGGTGAGGCTGCGTTCGTTCAATTTCCTTCACGGTTTGTCACGAGCGACGTCGACTTACACCATTTCCACGTTCTTGCGATTACTTTTCCGCATTGTCCACATGAAGATTACACAGAAATTTCTTGGATACTTCATTCACCAGGGCACCAAACAAGGAGAAAACACTTCCAACGGTCCTCAGCTTAAATTACTGCATTGCATTTTTCTGGAGGAGACGAATGATCCAGCGGTGCTAGCTAGTACTATTTCCAGTATTGGTTGACACCAAGAGTGTGCACTCGAACAGTAATTATCCGTTGGGATTAATTGCTTTAGTTCAGAGTGTCTCTGACGATCCAATGCGCGCCAGATAATTGCAGGCGTACAGCTAAAGCTCAAGCTAATCGGAGCCTGACCGCCGGCACGGCCGGCTCCACCACCCGGAATATGTGGACGCGGAACTCGGCGGCGCCGGCGAGCTCGAAGACGCAGCAGTCCCCTTCCTCGAGGCAGTTGCCGCGCGCGAACGCGCACCACCCGCGCGACAGCCGGTCCCTCGTGCTGGGGATGTAGAGCGCCGCCCACGCCTTGCCGTCCGGGTCCCGGAGCACCATCTCCGTCTTCTCCCGGGGGAGGTGCTGCCTCGAGAACCCCGTGGGGAACCTCTGCACGCACGAGCGGACACATCGACACGCGTCACATACGGTCAGGCATTCGGCAAGTTGACGAGCGGGCTAGCTGCTCGGCCGGCGCTCACCATCATGAAGGAGTAGTAGACGTGCATGGTGCTCATGCGGATGACGCAGTACGGGAGCGACGACCGGAACGCGCGCGCGAGCTCCATGGCTCGCTGCCGCTCGGCGCTCGCCACGGGCCGCCGCCGGGACACGTACCCGTTGTACTTCCTCACGGAAGGGGGGATGCTGGCCGCGGCGAGGTCACCGTGGATGCTCCGCGTTTTCACCGCGCACCCGTCCTTGCTCCCGGCTGGCAAGCGGCCCGGCGAGAGCTGCCCCGACGCCGGCGGTGCTGCGGCGATCAAGCACAGCGGGAGCTCGCCGGCGCCCACCTCGGCCTTCATAGGGCTGGGAGGCCCGGCTGATCCTGCAAGACCGTTACATGCATTGTGTTGAACGGAGCACATCGCCATTGCGTCTGAAAAAACAAATCTGAATGCTATGTACCAGAAGGAAGAGAAACAGAGGGAACACGTACCATTTGACTTGTCCAACTCCGGCATCCGATCGGAGCACGCGACTTGGGGCAGCTGGTACGGGACCAGCTCCATGCCGGCCGAATCATCCACGGCCCGCGACGCCGTCCTCGGCCGGCCCCGCTTCCTGCGCGGCCGGGGCGCGTCGCCGGCGAGCAGCAGGTCCTCCCGCTCGCACGCGGACTTGTCGAACACCATGGCGGCGAAGCTGGTGCCGCCGTCGTGGCGGAAGACGAGGAACTCCAGCTCCCGCAGCGCCTGGTCCTGCACGAACTTGGCCCAGCCGGCGGTGAAGAAGGTGCCCTCGGCGGTCCGGCGGATGACGACCTGCCACGTCCGGCCGCTGGGGCCCTCCAGGGTGGCCGCCATGGACGCCTCCTTCAGGCCCTTGGCTTTCCTGGACGCCTCCCAGGGGATGTGCTTGCAGAACTTTGGCGGGATCTTCTGCATTTCCGTGCACGCAATGCATGGACGAGTCATTTTGAGAGGACGCGACATATGTGCAAACTTTCTTACACTTCGGATCCATCGATGGCATTGGCATGCAAGTTTTTTGTTCTCGGTATTTTGATCAGTTTGGCAAACGAAGTTAGAGCTAGAAGCCTAGAACACATGCAATGCAAGACACCACGTACGGGAAGGAGTCATTTACATGCATGTACCCGTGAAATCGTGAATGGTGCACTCACCAGGCGCTTCTTGAAGTCGCCGATGAGCACCTTGAAGAAGTGCGGCCGCCTCTCCGCCGACGCCAACGGCGACTGCCCCTCCGCGGCCGGCATCTAGGGATCGGAAGTGCTTCCTGAAGGTAAGCACTCACACCGCGATCAGCACCCGCGTGCTGTGCCTGTGCCTGTGCGCGCGCGCACCGTAGCAGGGAGGAGGCGATAAGGTTAAACCTGCCGAGGGCACTGGAAAAAAGGGCGAGGAATTAACCGCGGCCGGGGAAAGAGACGAGAGAGCTCGGCTTTTGATGGGGTGGTTTTTGGCCGTGGCCGGCGATCGGCCTCCGTGGAGCGCGCGGTGTCTGATTTCATTTCACGCGCGCGGTGCCAGCTGATGATTAAACTACGCCAAAAAGCCCCCGGAAACCAGGGTGCAACACACCGTCCCACTCGGCCACTCCCAAGCCAAAATGCTCATTTCACTGGCTCACCGGCCATGTGGCCCTACCATGCACCCTGGGCCCAGGCTCCAGCGAGTGCACTTCGCTTTTATTTTTTGACACCAACCGTGCACTTCCGCTCATGGAAACCTTGCTGCATGCAACGCGAGCGGACGCGGTCGTACATGTCAAATGCATGCCTCTGTTTTTCTCAGGAAAATACCAAAATACATGCCAATTATTTTTTCCCCAAGTTTTTACTTCTAACGTAGATATGTTGAAAAACATCTAAATGTGAATTAGACAAACTGATGTTGAAAACCAAGCGTTATATGAAGCTAATAGCGTTGACTCCAGCTCAAAACTGCATTTTATTTTCCACGAAAAATACCGTATTCCATAACCTTGGTACGGCGTGCAGTTCCTCTTTCCAACGACAATGTTTGTAAAATGAGTCGAACATACATAAAGTTGCCACGAGAGGTGACACAATAATAGCGCAAACGATACACTTGGTAATATATAAATAACACCGTACATTTGTAACAGAAAAGAACGCATATATATAGTGATATCACTGTGCGAGATCACCCTTTTTTAGATTGCAGAGTATATTTCAATCTGTTGTCATGTCAAAGATTTACCTTCTATCATTGATGGTTGATTACAGTAAAAATGTCCAATAATAGAGGTTATATGATGGTTTTACGCATAGCCGGTCGAAGAGTGCCTAAAATGTGTACCTTCTCAAGTTATGTGAGAAAGTTTAAGGCCCAACCCTCCCTCCAATTCAATGTGTTTTAATTTAAGTTCTTCTGATGAATAATTAAATTTTCAAATAGGTTCCACTAATTCACTCGGGAAGAATAATATGACAAAGGATGTGCTACATGTAACTTATGGTGTCGGCTCCTGCTGAAAACTCCACTTTATTTTTCACACAAAATACCGTATTCTATAATCTAGGTACAACAATTTTTCTTTGCAACGACAATGTTTCTAAAATGAGCCCAGAATACATAAAGTGGTCACGAGAGACACGACATAATAATGACACAAATAGTACACTTGCTAATAGACACAAATAGTACACTTGCTAATATATAAATAACATCATACAGTTGCAACAGGAAAGCACATGTATGTACAGTGATATCATTGTGCGAGATCACGCCTTTTCGGATTCCTGAGTATATTTCAATTCGTTCTCATGTCAAAGATTTACCATCTATTATTGATGGCTGATCATAGTAAACTGTCCAATAATAGAGGTTATATGATGGTTTTACGCATGGCTGGTTGACAAGTGCCTAAGATGTGCATCTTCTCAAGCTATGTGAGAAAGTTTAAGGCCTGACCATCCCCCAATTTCAACGTGTTTTAATTTAACCTCTTCCGGTGAATAATTGGATTTTTAAATAGGTTTCAGTCATTCATTTGGGCACAACATGACCAAAAAAAAACAATGTTCGGGGACTGGTGATAGACATCCCCGCATGTTTGGGCAGATGTTGCCCCTGATTTGGGGTGACTAGCGATATGGCTAGGATCCTAGTCTAAGTGGAATAGAATTTCTTCCTTTAAAAAAAAAGCAGTGCACCCTTTATTTCACTTCCCTTGGCTAGCAGTACTACAAGATGGTATGGGAGGGCAGAAATTGCAAGAGTCTCAATTTGCATCTGCATAATCTCGCTTTAGCCAACCTAGATTCGTTGCTACAGTTCATAGGTCTCTGCTCAATCAGATGAGAATTGCCGCTAGCGTCTTGCTCCATGATTAGCTGCAGCTTTCTGCCACAGTACAATGATGATCGAATTGGAACCCAGCATGGAGACTTGGACAGTGTCATTTACACCCAAAAACGCAAGAGACGAGCTTTATCAACTACTCTCGCAGTTAAATGGCCTTTCTCAGCGTGCTCATCTCTTGGACAATATAGAATGAAAGAAACTCTAAGATGTTCCGCAACAAAAATGCACTGCCGCCAATCCTCCTTAAAATTGTAGTCGACGAGGCTAACCTTTTGGGTTACCGCGGGTGCTAAGAAACCAGAAAATATTGTTTTCCACAAGTAATTTCCATGTCATGATTGTGGGACACTTGTAAAACTCTATTCTTTCTCGTTTAATGACGAGGCAAATCTTATGACTTCATTTTGAAGAAAAAAAACTATCACGGTCAAGGTCACGACTTATGCATCCCAAGATGCACAGATTGCAATTATTATTGCGCCATACGGTAGAGGAAAGCACTGGAGTGAATTGCAGAAAACCACCACATTTGAGGCTTCGTTTGCGGAAAACCACCGGGTCACTAATTTTTGGCAAAAATCACCGCGGATTCAGTAAACTTGTTGCAAATAGCACTAATCTTGTGATTTGCTGCGTTTTATCACTTTCTGACAAATGGGGCTGGGCTGTAAGGAGCTGACATGGCAAAACAATTGCATACACACCCCTGAATTTCACAAATACACCCTTATTAAAAAATTAAAAAAGCAATCAGCCCCCCTTTCACCCCCATCGTCTGCCTCCTCCCAGGCGGCGGCGGGAAGCCGGACACCAAATCCGGCGAGGCCTTCAACGCGGCGCTCCTTCGGGACATCAGGGTGACCGCGCCGGAGCTGGCGCCGCCGTCTTCGGCAAGGAAGAGCCTCCAGCCCACCAGTGTGCCCAACGAGGAGCCGTCGCGGGGCCCAGCTCGGCCAGCACACTGCCGTTGTCGTCCGGCTGGCCAACCACTGTCGTTCACCAAGTCGGCCCCCGACGCCCTCCTGTAGCCGTCCATCACGCTCACCGGACCAGACAACACCGTTGCCGCTGCGGCTCCACATGCTGTCGAGGCAGGGGCGAGCAAAAGGGCGAAGCCGGCGGAGGAGCAGCCAGGATCTGGTTGGGGCGAGGTGCAGGAGGGTTGGGAGCACGGATCCACATACGCCGGTGGGTCAGAGGCTCTTCCTTGCGACGACGGCGGCTCCGGCTCCGGCGCGGTCACCCTTCCATCCATAGAGACGAAGGTGAGAGGGAGCTCGAGATCCCGGCAGGTTCGCCGGTGGCAGTCATCCCACCCTCAGCCGTCCCCCCTTCCATCCTCCATCCCGCCCACGAGCGCCAGCAAGGGACGACCTCCCTCAGCCGAGCACCCGGCGAACCAGCCTCCCTCCCACGCGTGACAGCTCCGGCCAGGGCGCGGCATCCCGGCGGGTTTGGTCGATTCGGTCCTTGCAGTTTGTGCACAGGGATCTGATTGAGTTTGTTTTTTAGATTCAGGGGTGTGTATGCAATTGTTTTGCCAAGTCAGCTCCTTACAGCCCAGCCCCACTTGTCAGAAAGTGATCAAACGCAGCAAATCACCAGATTAGTGCTATTTGCAACAAGTTTACCGAATCCGCGGTGATTTTTGCAAAAAATTAGTGACCCGGTGGTTTTCCGCAAACGAAGCCCCAAATGTGGTGGTTTTCTGCAATTCACTCAAACTGTTGCATCATAGCAACTCAAACACTGCATAGCTTGGTGAGCTACTACCACGTTGGATTTTTTGCTTTTCAAAACATGCAATGACATGCATATGCTTAGAGCATGCTGAGAAAAAATGATCTTTACCTGGTGTCCGTTGCACCTGCCTACCAAAATCTCCCCATGGACATGGAGTATCATGCATGTATGGGCGCCGTGCCCACGGCCTACGGGAGGAGAATCTTTTCTGGTGTCGCCACCAAAGAGCCAGGAATGCATGCGGCCAACTACTTGCAGAAAACAATGGCCATAGTACCGAGGAAGAAACTGTAGAAACTTTTATTCCAAACCTGTCCTTCTCCGGCACATGCACTGGACGATAACTTTGTCCGATGAGAATACAAAGACTTATCTTACCTTGCCACAAAGGCAGTTTATACATCACATCCAGGGCAAAAGCACTACAGTATACAGACCAAGTAGTAGTAGCAAGCGAAATACTCCCCCCGTCCCAAAATAGCTTGCAAAACGTCTTACATTGTGGGACGGAGGGAGTACTACATAATAGGCAGCACAGGAAGTAAATACGAAACAGAGCTTGAACCAACCCCGGTTGCACAGCTTAACCACAAGTGGTGTTCTTCAGGGATTTTGAAGCAAGTAGTTGGACAAACAGTTTCTGTACACAGCCGGATGAATGCAGATTCACCGGTAATTGCGGTAAATCGGGCTGTACATGCAGCTCTCCGCATACTTGACCAGGTCCTTTGGCCGAGGGCGCCTACTCGCCAAACCTACAACGGGTGAGACGGATTGATGGTGAGCAAAGACGATGATAGGCATTTATATTTAATAACTTGAGAACATTGGCAAGTGTGGTGGCTGACCAAGTTCATATGCCCTTGCTGCAACGTTGGCCGCGATGTGAGCAGAGATCTTTCTGATATTTGAGAAGGGAGGGTAAATGAGCCCCTTGTCAAAATTCTCCTGTGTGACCTGCTGAGCCAGAGCCTCCGCTGTTCCAGGGAAGGAATGGATCAAATTCAGTTTGCTGGATTAGCACATAGTACTATTTCAAGAAGACCTAAAGTATGCGTATATCAGTTTCATGTAAACTAAGTTGGGTCCTGAAGAGCTTCTTAATTAAAAAGAAATAGTTATTCTGAAATTTGTATTTTGTCTGGTGGAATTACACAGCGATATGTTGCACATTAGCTATCCCGGCGAGTACTTACAGGCTGCAAGAAGCATGTCATCATGCACACGGATTGCCCCAGACATCACCACTCCAAGGCCAAACCCTGGAAAGATATATGCATTGTTTGCCTGTGACCAGGACCAATATAAAAAAGTTCAGTGCAGACCATTTGAAGCAGATAAAATCTCTGAATGAACAGATTTCGCTGTTCAAACCTGGCCAGGCACATGTGTCTTGCCATTGTACTCCACTGGATCAAATGGGCTTCCAGTTGCAAACACTGCTCGACCCTGTTAAGCCATTCAGTCAACACGGAAAAGTTAGCACTGATAACGTTGCATACCTCTATCAATAAGACAACAGTTTCCGAGTACAAAGCAAGTTGACTGCCGATAGAGATTATTACCTTGCTCCATGTGTAAGCTTGTTCAGCTGTGCACTCAGCCTGCGACGTTGGGTTGGACAGGGCAAGAATGATAGGCATCTACATTTTCTTACAGAACACCATTAGATACTGTTCAAAATAATAAAAAGTAAAACAAGTTAGCACGATGAAAGTTACCTCATTAAATGAGGAAATTGCTTCAACAACCTCCTGTGTGAAAGTTTGCCCCTTTCCAGATGTGCCAATCAACACTGTTGGTTTGATAGCCTGGAATGTCAGAAGACAAACTTGGGTCAGAAGAGAAGCTTGCAAAGATTCAAGTGACTGAGAACAACTAAGGTAAACTCATGAGATTATTCTTTTTCAAAAGCGTACTCATACATTCACTGCATCTAAGAGGTTGCCGACATGCTCATGCTCATGAGCCCATGGTTTCTTGAAGTGTTGAAGGGACTCCTTTCGCGTACTGACGATCAGGCCCTGTCAATGGATTAGCATCTATAGTTAGCAAGTAGGCATACACTGAAATTCTGGGCCAAATTACTGAAAGAGATACAAGATATTCCTAACCTTTGAATCAACAAGCCAGATTTTCTTGCGACATTCGTCTATTGGTGTTTTTGTCTGCACAGGCAACAATTATTAGACAGTCCAGATTCATGACATGTGTGCACAAGCTGCAAATGACAGCAAAACCCAAGATAAAAAAGATGCACCACCTGTCTTGACATCTCAAGAGCTATAAGTTCTGCAATACCTGTCCCAGCCTGCAAGCACCAGAGCAAATACATTGGTTTGTGGAGAAAATATGGTACACAGCCTCCAATAAACCGACGAATAGAAACTTAAACTCAATGAAATTAATAGTAATTATTTATAATAGGAACCATAAAATAAAGGAGAACTAATCCTGATAAAATTGGAATGATGCAGTTTTTTAATACAAAACTGCAAATAGCTGGCACACATAAAATTGTATAGTCTTTTTTTTTGCGTGAAAAATTGTGTAGTCAAATAAGGGACCATCAAGTATTCTGAACTGTGGGGGAGGGAGGGGGGAGGGTAGGAGCAAATACAAGTTACTAAACCTTGGAGGGGGGCAAGTAGAAACTGTTTGCTGTTTTACACATAAAATTGAAGGGTATATGCAGAAAAATTTCAATCTTAGAAATGCCCTAACAACTTAGAAAACATTGAAGCCCAGAGAAAGCAAGAGTGATCCTTTTGTGTGAACTAATGATATGTCAAAACAAGAAAGCACAAAGAGACCTCTCCAGCTCCCAAGAACAGGTAGGTGTGCTCTGCTAATGTACCACCAACTAATTTCAGTGCTGCAACAAGCCCAGCAAGGACCACCGAAGCTGTTCCCTGCAATATGTAAACAGTAAGTCAACATTAGTACATTCGAAAAGCCCCAGACCCCAGTTAACATTTGTATGGACAACAAAAATCTAAGGGCAACTCTATGCTACATTTAATTATATTTTACAATTTACTGTATCACAACCAAGCTAACAGTCATTCAGTTACAGTACCTGAATGTCATCATTGAATACAAGGTGGGTTGTTCCGTATCTTGCAAGGAGATCAAAGGCATTGTGGTTTGCAAAATCCTCGAACTGCATGATAAGAAGGCGTTAACTCGTAATAATAAACACGAGGCAACTCATTTCGCATCAGCATGTATTTTCTGCTCCCAAACTTTGTTCAAAATATAGCTTTTCTTAGCATGTAAGCTACCTGAATGAGAACTTTCTCCCCATAGTTTTGCTTCACAGCAGCCATAAATTCATGCAGAAAATCAGCATACTCCTGATAGCACAAAAAAGGCCAATTAAGAATTTCAGGTGGTAACTAGAATGAGTTAAGAATACAGGCAGAAGAAAACGTCGTCGTCCAACCTGGCCAGTGACCCTTCTTTGCCTCAAGCCAATGTAAAATTCATCATTCAGAAGCTCCTCATTATTTGTACCAACATCCAATGTGATTGGCAAGCACTTCAGGAATACCAACAACATGTTAGTCCATGCAACCAAGAAACGGTAGTCTGAGGAAAAGAGGTAGGTATAACTGGCAACTTACTGCAGATGGACGAACCCCTCCCAGAGCAGTGTAAAGGGAAAGCTTACCAACAGGAATCCCCATTCCCTGCATATAAAATATTGCATTCAGCACGAGGTCCTGAGAGGCAGTTCACCATATATTTTTCTTTCTTTTTCCCGTTAGTCCATGAGTGTGCCCCCATAAGGTCCCGTTTACAAGGGAGACACGTACAGACACACGAACACCCACATGAGTGTGCCCCCATAAGGCCTAGAACTGAAAGAGATAGGAACAAGTCGTTGAACATCATAATTTTTCAGACACATAAAAGGAAAATACCTGGCATCCAAGATCTCCAAGCCCCAAAATACGTTCACCGTCAGTAACGACAATAACCTGAATGCTCCTCTCAGGCCAGTTCTTCAGCACCTCAAGGATCTTTCCCCTACACCGCCAGCAAAATTCTATATGAACATGAACAGTAAATAGAACCTCAACGAACAAATCCATGAAGCAAAGCTTACTTCTCTTTCAAGCTGATGTAAAGACCCTGCGGACGACTAAATATAGACCCGTACTTTTGGCAGGCCTCACCAACAGTTGGAGTGTACACAATAGGAAGCAGCTCCTCAACATTGTCAATGAGGAGCTTGTAGAAAAGCCTCTCATTCCCCTCCTGCAATATGGATTAAAACAACAGTGTAACCAAAGTAGATTTCTCACATCAGCTACACTATGGAAGCTAAGAAAAATATAGTGAACAGTTACTTGAAGGTCCATCATAGCCATGTAACGCTGCAGAGGTAGCTGGTACTGGCGAATATTATGCATGATCTTCCTCTCCTGATAATATCAGAGTAGACTGGATCAGAGATGAGCCCACACATGAAATTAAGAATCAAGGATTGTCAGACCTGGAGCTCCTGGGATGTGACTGCTGGTGGCAGAAGGCCACGAAGGTAGTGTGTCTCACGCTCCTTCTCTGTGAAGGCAAGCCCCTTGTTGTAGCGTGGATCCCTCAACAAATTGTAACCGCTGCCACGCACCAAACAAGTTAGAATTTCCATTTGAGCATATATATAGCCCACAAATTTCTCCTTACCTAGGGGTGATCATGCATTTCCACTGGTAAATGACTCAAATTCTACCATGTCAGTTTTATGATTAGGCGAAGTACTATTGTGTAGTGTCAACTACCGCATACTTAAGATCAAATCAGTTTGGCGACCTCAGGGATGCAAAATCAACACAAAGCATCATGATTTAAAACTTTTTTCCTGTCAATTGTCGTCAGTTACCATCTAGTAGGATAAAAAATACCAATAACTATTCCCTAAGCAGATTTTTTAGGGCCTGTTTAATTCTAAGTTGCGTGATTTTTTATTTCATATGTCATCATACTACCACAGTTTCATATGAAATCGAAACATATCACAATTTCATATGAAAACACGAAGCATCATGACGTAAAACATTTTTCCTGTCAATTGTCGTCAGTTGCAGCCTAGTAGGATAAAACATATCAATAACTATTCCTTCAGCAAATTATTTCAGGACTTGTCTATTTATAAGTTGCATGACTTTTTATTTCATCCTAGTCACCTTCTGAAGCATCTGACCATCATACATAACTTAAGAGTAAGCTTGCAATTACGTTTATTTTCTTCTTCTGAAATTGCACACTTCCAAGTTCAATACTGCAACATTAGGTGACTGAAGTTTATGAAAAATTGGCAGCTGAGAATTGATAAAAACCGTGCGAAATTCTGATGACCAGAAGACACAAAACGCCATAACCTCCTACTAAATCGTTTGTCTTGGGGAAGAAACAGAAATCCCTGCCCCTAGGGCCCAGGCCACGGCGGATCAGAAAGCTTATCCCGAAAAATGAACCAAGCGAAGTAACCCTCCGACTGGGACGCTCACCTCGCGACAGAGACGGTCCACGGCGTGACGAGCTGCTCCTCGGTGGCGCGGTCCTCGCCGTAGGTGTCCTCGACGCCGCCGCCCACCGTCGCCGCGTCGTCCATGTCCAGCACGCACGGCGCCCCGCCTCCCCGTATCTCCTTCATGGTGCTCTCCATCTCCCCCTTCGCCCCCGCCTCCACCGATGCCACGAACCCCCTCCTACCGACGTGCCACCACCTCGCCGCCGCCGCCGCCGCCGCTAGTCCCCTCCGCGTTTCCCCGCACTGGTGGCGCCCGCAGCAGCCTCTCCGCGCACCGCTTGAGCCGCTCGCCCGATGTTGCCACTGCCGCGCTAGTAGCTGGTGATGGAGCAGTGGTGTTTATCAAAGGTGGTGGTGTGATTAGCCGGGAGCAAATATATTAGTATTGTTGATTGATCCAAGACAGCAACTGGGCGTGGACCGAAGGAGGGAGTCGAGGGCGCGAGATTACCGGAAGGAAGCGGGCGCGCATGGCCGCTGCCGAGCGGACCCCACCAGCCACCGCCCTGACAGCGACGGCGAGGCGCCTCGCCCCGGCGGCGGAAGGGGTGGAGCGGGGAGGAGGGAAACAGGTGGAAGCTTGAAACGTGGTTGGTTTGTGTCTGCTTTGTCTTTCGTCATTTGGTGGTGCGACAAATCAAAGGTTTTGGTAAATGATCTGTTTTTTCTCTTCGGAAATGCTAAAAATCAGATGCCAGATTTTTAAGTATGGCATCCAAGACTTTTAACGGCGTGGCAATTTCCTTCACCAAGCATGACAAAAGCTTGCGACACGTATTTTATTTTCGGAAAAGCTATTTTCCTGATGTTGTATCACATCCATCTTTAGAGTATCTTCAACGGTCGCCCAACGCGCCGCGTCCTAAAAACTACTTTGCTGCGCGTCCATCGTCTGGTTTGGCGCGACGAGCAGCGCTGGCTCCAGCGGCCGCACTAAAATGCAGCGCGCGCGACTCTCGCACAAACAACATATGCATTTCAAACACAAGTAAAAAAATTAAACACAAACAAAATAAATCAACAAAATAAATAGTTCAATTTCGTTATTACAACTCAAACAAATAATTTATCGTTCAATACAACAAATAGTTTATCGTTCAATACAACAAATACTTCAACAATACAACATCAAACGCACAAATCATGATGCTCTTTGTCGCCTATTCCATGCCCACCACTCCTCAATGAGATCCTTCCAAGATCATCATGCGCTGCCGGACGTCGGATGGCATGATAGGAGGCAACAAAACGGGCCACCCTTTCAGCCCTCCGTCGCACTCGCACAGGATGTCCCAAGAGCTCATACTGAGAGTAGTCTACATCTTAGTCACACTCATTCTCGATGACCATGTTGTGCATGATAACACAAGCGTGCATGATGTACCAAAGCATCTTTTGATCCCAAAATCTAGCCGGTCCTCTCACAATAGCAAATTGGGCTTGCAAAATCCCAAAAGCTCTCTCCACATCTTTTCTAGCCCCCGCCCGAGCATTATGGAAATCAAGATTTTTCTTACCTTCCAGTTTTTTCAACGGCTTCACAAATGTTTGCCACTTTGGGTAGATGCCATCCGCAAGATAATAGCCATAGTTGTATGTACGACCATTTGCTACAAACTGCACCGGTGGCAAATCATCATTTGCAATCTTATTCATCAGTGGTGACCGGTTGACAACGTTGATGTCATTCAAAGATCCAGGCATTCCAAAGAAAGCATGCCAAATCCAAGTCTTTTGATCGGCCACCGCTTCAAGGATTATAGTGGAACCCTTTTTTTGGCTGTGGAATTGCCCATGCCATGCCTTTGGACAATTTTTCCAACTCCAATGCATGCAATCTATTGAGCCAAGCATACCTGGGAAGCCGCGAGCTTTGTTCATCTCCAATAGCCTTGCGGCTTCTTCAGCATTGGGAGATTTCAAATACTCCTGGCCAAACACTTGGACAATTCCGACTGCGAAGCGCTTGACACACATGATGGCCTGGCTCTCACCCATAGCCAAGTGATCATCAACTAGATCAGCCGGGATACCGTATGCCAACATACACAAAGCGGCTGTCACCTTCTGAAAGGTGCTATGCCCGAGCTCTCCGGCGGCATTCCTCCTTTGTTGAGAAACCGGTCATGGCTCGCTACTTTCTCTGCAATGCGCCTGAACAACTCGGTGCTCATCCTAAACCGGCGATGAAAGTACGACTCCGGGTATGTAGGATTCTTCATGAAATAGTGCCTCATCAATCTGTTATGGGCATCGATCCTATCCCTCCAAATTTTCTGCCGACCCATAACCGAACCACCGTGCTTCAGCTTTTTATTGATGTGCATAGCTAGGATCATTGCAAGATCCTCCTCCTCTTCCATATCAAATTCTTCTTCGGAAGAATCATATGACGAACTCATCTCCAATGTTCAATAATAGGCTATAAAAACTATAATCGACATGCACCAAATTCATGAAGTTTGAGCAATATATACCTTGCGGGCGCCGAGCGGCAGCGAGCGGCCGCGCGCTGTTCGTCGGAGTACCGCCGCGCACGAAGGGCGGCGGTGACTAGAGGGAGGCGGAGGAAGCCGCCGCGGCGCGGGGATAGACCAGGGAAGCGCCGGAACAGTCGCTGGGTGGCGCGGGTGGGGGCGGCGCGGCGGCTGGATGTAGCGACCAGACCTCAAACAGTCTGATCTCTGTGCATCAGTGTCATCCTTGGATCGGTAATGCTGACACGCACAGTACTTGAAGGATTTATAACAGAGTAGCAATCACACACTTATTACATCGAATGTCTCAAAAGAGAACTTATTACAATAAATATGGCTTAAGGCCATCTAATACGATAACAGCGGAAGGCTTGGAAGATAAAGTGAGTCCATCAACTCCAACGACATCACTGAGTGAAAGACCACGACCTAAGGCTCCTTACTCGTCGTCTGAAAAGTCTGCAACATGATACGTTGCAGCCCGAAAACGGGTCAGCACATGGAATATGCTGGCAATGTAACACAAAAGAGTAATGAACAGAATAATGCTATCACTACATGCATATATGGCTGGTGGAGGCTGTATGGTTAATAGGTTTTTGCGAAAAGCCAATTTTTCCCTACAACAAAAGGAATATATTTTATTTAACTATCATGGTGGCTGTTAAACATTGAGAATGGTAAACCCCATCTCAATCCCAATTAAAAAGTAATTAGTAACCCAATCAAATTTTATAATTAAGAGTGATGAGATCCACATGATAATCCAAGAACCAGATACTCAAGATGTTCATAACCGGGGACACGGCTAACCATGATTAGTTTGTACACTCTGCAGAGGTTTGTGCACTTTTCCCCACAAGACTCGATCTCCTCCGTTGGATTTCTCGCACTACAAGGTGTTTGAGAAACGAATGACCGAGACACAGTCTTTCAGAAGAGTTAGCACCTTACGATGGGTAGACAGTACCACCTACATCCCCTACATCTGCTAGTCTACCACTGTAAGAGTTCACACGACTTAATCAACTATGCTAGAGCCCATAATAGCTTGTGGCTGCACACGGAAGTTTCTAGCATGAATAATCTCATGATCCCTTTGAGCCTGGGTGGCAGTCCATAGGAGAATCACACGGTACCCAGGGATTTCCAAAAATACAGGCAATCACTGGATTCCCCAGGTGCCTCAATCCACCCAGATGTGTATTAAAGTTGCCACCTTAAGTAAACCATTAATTAACAATACTCACAACTGTCATGAATACATTGATACGTCTCCGTCATATCTACTTTTCCAAACACTTTTGCCCTTGTTTTGGACTCTAACTTGCATGATTTGAATGGAACTAACCCGGACTGACGCTGTTTTCAGCAGACTTTCCATGGTGTTATTTATGTGCAGAAACAAAAGTTCTCGGAATGACCTGAAACTCCACGGAACATCTTTTTGGAAAATATTAAAAATACCGGAAGAAAAATCCACGTCAGGGGGCCCACACCCTGTCCACGAGGGTGGGGGCGTGCCTGCCCCCTGGGTGCGCCCCCCTGCCTCGTGGGCCCCCTAACGCTCCACCGACCTCAACTCCAATTCCATATATTCACTTTCGGGGAGAAACAAATCAGAGAGAAGGATTCATCGTGTTTTACGATACGGAGCCGCCGCCAAGCCCTAAAACCTCTCGGGAGGGCTGATCTGGAGTCCGTTCGGGGCTCCGGAGAGGGGAATCCGTCGCCATCGTCATCATCAACCATCCTCCATCACCAATTTCATGATGCTCACCGCCGTGCGTGAGTAATTCCATCGTAGGCTTGCTGGACGGTGATGGGTTGGATGAGATCTATCATGTAATCGAGTTAGTTTTGTTAGGGTTTGATCCCTAGTATCCACTATGTTCTGAGATTGATGTTGCTATGACTTTGCTATGCTTAATGCTTGTCACTAGGGCCCGAGTGCCATGATTTCAGATCTGAACCTATTATGTTTTCATGAATATATGTGAGTTCTTGATCCTATCTTGCAAGTCTATAGTCACCTACTATGTGTTATGATCCGGCAACCCCGAAGTGACAATAATCGGGACCACTCCCGGTGATGACCGTAGTTTGAGGAGTTCATGTATTCACTATGTGTTAATGCTTTGGTCCGGTACTCTATTAAAAGGAGGCCTTAATATCCCTTAGTTTCCATTAGGACCCCGCTGCCACGGGAGGGTAGGACAAAAGATGTCATGCAAGTTCTTTTCCATAAGCACGTATGACTATATTCGGAATACATGCCTACATTACATTGATGAATTGGAGCTAGTTCTGTGTCACCCTATGTTATGACTGTTACATGATGAACCGCATCCGGCATAATTCTCCATCACCGATCCAATGCCTACGAGCTTTTCACATATTGTTCTTCGCTTATTTACTTTTCCGTTGCTACTGTTACAATCACTACAAAACCCAAAAATATTACTTTTGCTATCGTTACCGTTACTTCCATATTACTTTGCTACTAAATACTTTGCTGCAGATACTAAGTTATCCAGGTGTGGTTGAATTGACAACTCAACTGCTAATACTTGAGAATATTCTTTGGCTCCCCTTGTGTCGAATCAATAAATTTGGGTTGAATACTCTACCCTCGAAAACTGTTGCGATCCCCTATACTTGTGGGTTATCAAGACTATTTTCTGGCGCCGTTGCCGGGGAGCATAGCTCTATTCTTTGAGTCACTTGGGATTTATATCTGCTGGTCACTATGAAGAACTTGAAAGACGCAAAACAACAATTTATCCCTCAACTACGAGGGGAGGTAAGGAACTGCCATCTAGCTCTGCACTTGATTCACCTTCTGTTTTGAGTAAGCTTGCGACACCCAAACCTGCTTCTGCTATTAATTCTGATATGTCGCATGTTCTTGATGATGCCACTTCTGCTATGCATGATACTTATGATGAAACTACTTCTATGCTTGATACTACTGTGCCACTTGGTGAATTTCTTGATGAACAACTTGCTAGGGTTAGAGAGAATGAAATTATTGAAACTGATAACATTGATGAAAGTGATGATGAAGACTCTCCCCCTAATAAATATGAATCGCCTGTTGTTCCTGAGGGTTATGTTTTGGAAAAAGAAGCTGCTTTAGCTATTTTAGCTTGCAAAGATAGATACGAGCTCAAGAGGTTATTAGCTAAATGGAAGCAGCAATCTCTTAATGCTAGAATGAAACCTGACCCTGCTTTTGCTACTTCACCTATCTGTGTTACTGATAAGGATTATGAATTCTCTGTTGATCCTGATGTAATTACTTTGGTTGAATCTGATCCTTTTCATGGCTATGAATCTGAAACTGTTGTGGCACATCTTACTAAATTAAATGATATAGCCACCCTGTTCACTAATGATGAGAAATCTCGCTATCTTTATATCCTTAAAATATTTCCGTTCTCATTAAAGGGTGATGCTAAGATATGGTTTAATTCTCTTGATCCTGGTTGTGTGCGTAGTCCCCAGGATATGATTTATTACTTCTCTGCTAAATATTTCCCTGCTCATAAGAAACAAGCTGCTTTAAGGGAATATATAATTTTGTGCAAATTGAAGAAGAGAGTCTCCCACAAGCTTGGGGGAGGCTTCTCCAATTACTTAATGCTTTGCCTGATCATCCTCTTAAGAAAAATGAAATACTTGATATCTTTTATAATGGACTAACCGATGCTTCCAGAGATTACCTGGATAGTTGTGTTGGTTCTGTTTTCAGGGAAAGAACACCAGATGAAGCTGAAATTCTATTGAATAATATGTTGACCAATGAAAATAATTGGACACTTCCTGAGCCAGCTCCTGAGCCAATTCCTGAGCCTATTCCTAAACCAACTCCGAAGAAGAGAGGTGTTCTATTTCTCAGTCCTGAAGATATGCAAGAGGCAAAGAAATCTATGAAAGAAAAAGGTATTAAAGCTGAAGATGTTAAGAATTTACCTCCTATTGAAGAAATACATGGTCTTAATTTACCGCCTGTTGAAGAAACATATGATCTTAATCCTCCACCTATTGAAGAAACTCATGGTCTTGATAACCCGACACAGGTAGTAAAGGTAAATTCTCTCTATAGATTTGATGAAGGTGATATTCCTCACTATAAGTCTGCTAGACAATGCTTAGAAGAGTTTGATAATTTTATTGTCAAACAAGAAAACTTCAATGCTTATTTTGGTAGACAATTGAAATACAATTCCGATACGCTTGAACACTTGGGTGATTATATGTCTAGAGTTAAAGGTGAACTTAAACTCATTACTAAACATGCTTCTATGGTTACCACTCAAGTAGAACAAGTACTTAAAGCTCAAAATGATTTGCTCAATGAATTGAATAGTAAGAACAATGATTATGCTGTTAGAGTGGCTACTAGAACTGGTAAAATGACTCAGGAACCTTTGTATCCTGAAGGCCACCCTAAGAGAATTGAGCAAGATTCTCAGAGAAATAATATTGATGCACCTAGTCCTTCTAAAAGGAAGAAAAAGAAAAATGATAGGACTTTGCATGCTTCTAGTGAACCTATTGCTGAACCACCTGAGAATCCAAATGATATTTCTATTTCTGATGCTGAAACACAATCTGGTAATGAACATGAACCTAATGAAACGTTAATGATGATGTTCATGATGATGCTCAACCTAGTAATGATAATGATGTAGAAATTGAACCTGCTGTTGATCTTGATAACCCACAATCAAAGAATCAACGTTATGATAAGAGAGACTTTGTTGCTAGGAAACATGGTAAAAGAAAGAGAACCTTGGGTTCAGAAACCCATGCCTTTTCCTCCCAAACCATCCAAGAAAAAGGATGATGAGGATTTTGAGCGCTTTGCTGAAATGATTAGACCTATCTTGTGTATGCGTTTGACTGATATGCTCAAAATGAATCCTTATGCTAAGTATATGAAAGAAATTGTCACTAATAAAAGAAAGATACCGGAAGCTGAAATTTCCACCATGCTTGCTAATTATACTTTTAAGGGTGGAATACCAAAGAAACTTGGAGATCCAGGAGTACCCACTATACCATGCTCCATTAAAAGAAACTATGTTAAAACTGCTTTATGTGATCTTGGAGCCGGTGTTAGTGTTATGCCTCTCTCTTTATATCGTAGACTTGATTTGAATAAGTTGACACCTACTGAAATATCTTTGCAAATGGCTGATAAATCAACTGCTATACCTGTCGGTATTTGTGAGGATGTGCCTGTTGTGGTTGCAAACGTTACTATTTTAACGGACTTTGTTATTCTTGATATTCCCGAGGACGATAGTATGTCTATTATTCTTGGAAGACCTTTTTTGAATACTGCAGGGGCTGTTATTGATTGCTACAAAGGCAATGTCACTTTTCATGTTAATGGTAATAGCATACGGTACACTTTCCGAGGAAACAACCTCAAGTTCATAGTATCAATTCTATTGGAAAAATTCCATCGATTATATTTGGAGGTTTTGAATTTCCTCTTCCTACTGTCAAGAAGAAATGTGATATTCTTATTATTGGGGATGTGCATATCCCCGTTGAGTAACATAGTGTTATTCGAAATTTCTTCGGTTCCATGTTATTCAGAATGAGTTTGTTAACAAGACTTGATCAACCTTGTTAGTGGATTCCTTTTGATGAGCATGAGATGGATGAAACTAGAAGGCACAAGCTTCTGTACCCTCTCTCTACTTTCTGTTATTTAGTTGAAATAAAGTAAAAATAGTATTTTCCTGTCTGTTTTCTGATTTATCCGTGCAATATAAAAATACCCCGAAAATAAAAGATCTCCAAATGCCCTGAAAATGGAATATGATTTTTTCTGAAATATTTGAGAATATCTGGCACTGAGAACACAACAGGGGGAGCAAGCACCTGGCCACGAGGGTCCAGGGCGCGCCCACCCCTACAGGGCGTGCCCTCCTGCCTCGTGGGCCCATGCTGGCTCCCCTCCACTTATTCCTGCACCCACACACTTCTTCTTCCTCCCAAAAAAATCACCATCCAGCTCAAGCACGAGTTCTAGCTCATTTTGCTGCGATTTTTGATCCCCTTGCTCAAAGCACCTCTCACAAAACTGCTTGAGGAGATTGTTCCTTGGTATGTGACTCCTCCATTGGTCCAATTAGTTTTTGTTCTAGTGCTTTATTCATTGCAAATTTGTGCTGCCTAGGTGACCATGTTCTTGAGCTTACATGTCAAATTTATATGGTTCCAAGTAGTTCTAATGCTTGATATAGGCTCTAGGCACTTGTAGGAGTAGTTGCTATCAATTTTGTTGAGTTTGGTTCATTTTTATTTGAAGTTACTAAAAATTTCAGAAATTTTTCAGAGGAAGAAATATGCTTAGGAAAATGTTCCAAGGTGGTTCTTCAAGGAAGCAAGGACCCAGGCTTGCAATGCGTGATGCTGACGATGAGCCACCAAGGGACGCTCCAGTGCGGCCTTGTGAATGGCCTTCAGAAAACTTTATGGATCGAGCGGGAATCAAGGAAGAATTTAACGCATATTTGCGTAATGCTGATCTTGTGAGCTTCGAGGAGGAAAAGTGCCGCCAGTACCACTATCTCACTAGTTCCTTTGTGAGGAGGTTTGAATTTTCATCTTCACGCAATTCTCCAACTGTCCTGTTTGATCTTTATGAAAAATCTTACACTATGGACTTAGAGGATTTTACCACTTCTTGCAAACTCCCACAATGGGGTAGTACTAGTGAACCTCGCAAATCTGAATTTAGAGAATTTCTTGCTAGTATAACTGTGGGGGAATCTAGAGATATAGCACAAGCTACCATAGGGAGCATTCATTTTCCTGCTATACATTATTTTGCTCTCTTCATAGGTAGATGCATAAATGGTAAAGATGAAGCATGTCATATGTGTGTCCCCGACCTCAGTATTCTTAGGAGTGCTGTGTTAGGAGACAAATCTTATAATTTGGGAGCCATTGTTGCACGTAGGTTGCATAATAATAGATTTAATGGAGATTTCTTTGGTGGAATTTATGCAACCCGCTTAGCTGATTTTCTTGGTGTAACCATACGTGATGATGATATTGAGTTTCCTCCTACTTATTTAGACTTTAATGCTATGGTTCACCACCAGTTTGTCGAGAGGAATGAATCACCTCTCCGGTATCGCTTAATCTTTGACAGACGTCATGCTGTCCGTATTACTCTCCCTGCTCCTGCCTTCTTTGATTGTCAGGCAAAAGGAAGACATATCATTACCAGAGAGGAGGCAGATGAGTACGAGAGGAGGGCGGAGGCAGCTCGCCGCCACGCTGCAGCTCAGGAGGCAATAACTGCCGCAGCTCAGTACGACCCCAGCTACAATTATGGGTATCCGACAGGCCATCCGTGGCAATAAACCAACTTAGGCCAAAAGCCTAAGCTTGGGGGAGTACGTATCTCTCACTGACATTACATTCATGTTCACACACTCATTGCTAGATGTCGGTGCTCATACTTTTTCACTGTAATATCCATGCTAGTTTATTTTCTTTTTCTTGTTTCTTCTTGTGTGTTTGTTAAACCTTAAGAAAAACCAAAAAAAATTAGTGTAGCTTTTAGTTAGTTTACTTTTCTTGCTGTAGTAGTAATAATTAAAAAGAAAACCCAAAAAGATTTCCCGTTCTTCTTTTGCTTGTAGGGAGCTTTCCCGTGTAAATAGTTTTATTTCTTTTCTTTTCTTTTCTTTGGGGGTCGATAGGAGAAGACCATGATTAAATTGTTGAAGTGGCTCTTATATGCATTATTGTTGATTTAACCAAGAGCCCATATTGCCTTGTCTTCTCCTGTTTATTGAATGCTCGCAGATTCCAGCTTAGTCCAATGCACGTGCACTCTTATTATTATTCACATCGTTCAGTCATGCAAGTGAAAGGCAATTATGACAATATATGATGGACTGACTGAGATGAGAGAAGCTGGTATGAACTCGACCTCTCTTGTTTTTGTAAATATGATTAGTTCATCGTTCCAGATTCAGCCTATTATGAATAAACATGTTTGCAATGACAGTTAGAGATCATAGTTGCTTATGCCATGCTTGATTAGCTATGAGTTATAATGGTTTACCTTGCGTGCCAACATGCTATTAAAATGGTTGTGATTGTTGGGAATCATAGCATAATTTAAAAAATTTCCTACGCTCACCAAGATGCATCTATGGAGTGTACTAGCAACGAGGGGAAGGGAGTGCATCTACATACCCTTGTAGATCGCGAGCGGAAGCGTTCCAATGAACGTGGATGACGGAGTCGTACTCGCCGTGATCCAAATCATCGATGACCGAGTGCCGAACGGACGGCACCTCCGCGTTCAACACACGTACGGTGCAGCGACGTCTCCTCCTTCTTGGTCCAGCAAGGGGGAAGGAGAGGTTGATGGAGATCCAACAGCACGACGGCGTGGTGGTGGATGTAGCGGGTCTCCGGCAGGGCTTCGCCGAGCTTCTGCGAGAGAGAGAGAGGTGTTGCAGGGGAGGAGGGAGGCGCCCAAGGCTGTAGGTTGCTGCCCTCCCTCCCCCCCTTTATATAGGCCCCCTGGGGGGGCGCCGGCCCCAAGAGATGGGATCTCAAGGGGGGGCGGCGGCCACAAGGGGGGGAAGGGGTTGCCTTGCCCCCCAAGGCAAGGGGGAACTCCCCCCTAGGGTTCCCAACCCTAGGCGCATGGGGGGAGGCCCAAGGGGGGCGCCCCAGCCCACTAAGGGCTGGTTCCCTTCCACTTTCAGCCCACGGGGCCCTCCGGGATAGGTGGCCCCACCCGGTGGACCCCCGGGACCCTTCCGGTGGTCCCGGTACAATACCGGTAACCCCCGAAACTTTCCCGGTGGCCGAAACTGGACTTCCTATATATAATTCTTCACCTCCGGACCATTCCGGAACCTCTCGTGACGTCCGGGATCTCATCCGGGACTCCGAACAACTTTCGGGTTTCCGCATACATATATCTCTACAACCCTAGCGTCACCGAACCTTAAGTGTGTAGACCCTACGGGTTCGGGAGACATGCAGACATGACCGAGACGCCTCTCCGGTCAATAACCAACAGCGGGATCTGGATACCCATGTTGGCTCCCACATGTTCCACGATGATCTCATCGGATGAACCACGGTGTCGAGGATTCAATCAATCCGTATGCAATTCCCTTTGTCAATCAGTATGTTACTTGCCCGAGATTCGATCGTCGGTATCCCAATACCTTGTTCAATCTCGTTACCGGCAAGTCTCTTTACTCGTACCGCAATGCATGATCCCGTGACTAACGCCTTAGTCACATTGAGCTCATTATGATGATGCATTACCGAGTGGGCCCAGAGATACCTCTTCGTCACACGGAGTGACAAATCCCAGTCTCGATCCGTGCCAACCCAACAGACACTTTCCGAGATACCCGTAGTGCACCTTTATAGTCACCCAGTTACGTTGTGACGTTTGGCACACCCAAAGCACTCCTACGGTATCCGGGAGTTGCACGATCTCATGGTCTAAGGAAAAGATACTTGACATTGGAAAAGCTCTAGCAAACGAAACTACACGATCTTTTATGCTATGCTTAGGATTGGGTCTTGTCCATCACATCATTCTCCTAATGATGTGATCTCGTTATCAATGACATCCAATGTCCATAGTCAGGAAACCATGACTATCTGTTGATCAACGAGCTAGTCAACTAGAGGCTTACTAGGGACACGTTGTGGTCTATGTATTCACACATGTATTACGATTTCTGGACAATACAATTATAGCATGAATAATAGACAATTATCGTGAACAAAGAAATATAATAATAACCATTTATTATTGCCTCTAGGGCATATTTCCAACAGTCTCCCACTTGCACTAGAGTCAATAATCTAGTTACATTGTGATGAATCGAACACCCATTGCGTCCTGGTGTTGATCATGTTTTGCCCTAGGGAGAGGTTTAGTCAACGGATCTGCTACATTCAGGTCCGTATGTACTTTACAAATATCTATGTCTCCATTTTGAACACTTTCACGAATGGAGTTGAAGCGACGCTTGATATGCCTGGTCTTCCTGTGAAACCTGGGCTCCTTCGCAAGGGCAATAGCTCCAGTGTTGTCACAGAAGAGAGTCATCGGGCCCGACGCATTGGGAATCACCCCTAGGTCGGTAATGAACTCCTTCATCCAGACTGCTTCCTGTGCTGCCTCCGAGGCTGCCATGTACTCCGCTTCACATGTAGATCCCGCCACGACGCTTTGCTTGCAACTGCACCAGCTTACTGCTCCTCCATTCAAAATATACACGTATCCGGTCTGTGACTTCGAGTCATCCAGATCTGTGTCGAAGCTAGCGTCGACGTAACCCTTTACGACGAGCTCTTCGTCACCTCCATAAACGAGAAACATATCCTTAGTCCTCTTCAGGTACTTCAGGATATTCTTGACCGCTGTCCAGTGTTCCATGCCGGGATTACTTTGGTACCTTCCTACCAAACTTACGGCAAGGTTTACATCAGGTCTGGTACACAGCATGGCATACATAATAGACCCTATGGCCGAGGCATAGGGGATGACACTCATCTTTTCTCTATCTTCTGCCGTGGTCGGGCATTGAGCCGTGCTCAACTGCACACCTTGCAATACAGGCAAGAACCCCTTCTTGGACTGATCCATATTGAACTTCTTCAATATCCTGTCAAGGTATGTACTCTGTGAAAGACCAATGAGGCGTCTTGATCTATCCCTATAGATCTTGATGCCTAATATATAAGCAGCTTCTCCAAGGTCCTTCATTGAAAAACACTTATTCAAATAGGCCTTTATACTTTCCAAGAATTCTATATCATTTCCCATCAATAGTATGTCATCCACATATAATATGAGAAATGCTACAGAGCTCCCACTCACTTTCTTGTAAACACAGGCTTCTCCATAAGTCTGTGTAAACCCAAACGCTTTGATCATCTCATCAAAGCGAATGTTCCAACTCCGAGATGCTTGCACCAGCCCATAGATTGAGCGCTGGAGCTTGCATACTTTGTTAGCATTCTTAGGATCGACAAAACCTTCCGGCTGCATCATATACAACTCTTCCTTAAGGAAGCCGTTAAGGAATGCCGTTTTGACGTCCATCTGCCATATCTCATAATCATAGTATGCGGCAATTGCTAACATGATTCGGACGGACTTCAGCTTCGCTACGGGTGAGAAAGTCTCATCGTAGTCAACCCCTTGAACTTGTCGATAACCCTTAGCGACAAGTCGAGCTTTGTAGATGGTCACATTACCATCCGCGTCCGTCTTCTTCTTAAAGATCCATTTGTTTTCTATGGCTCGCCGATCATCGGGCAAGTCAGTCAAAGTCCATACTTCGTTTTCATACATGGATCCTATCTCGGATTTCATGGCTTCTAGCCATTTGTCGGAATCCGGGCCCGCCATCGCTTCTTCATAGTTCGAAGGTTCACCGTTGTCTAACAACATGATTTCCAGGACAGGGTTGCCGTACCACTCTGGTGCGGAACGTGTCCTTGTGGACCTAAGAAGTTCAGTAACTTGATCTGAAGCTTCATGATCATCATCATTAACTTCCTCCCCAGTCGGTGTAGGCACCACAGGAACATTTTCCCGCGCTGCGCTACTTTCCGGTTCGGAAGGGGTGACTATCACCTCATCAAGTTCCACTTTCCTCCCACTCAATTCTTTCGAGAGAAACTCCTTCTCCAGAAAGGACCCGTTCTTGGCAACGAAGATCTTGCCTTCGGATCTGAGGTAGAAGGTATACCCAATGGTTTCCTTAGGGTATCCTATGAAGACGCATTTTTTCCGATTTGGGTTCGAGCTTTTCAGGTTGAAGTTTCTTGACATAAGCATCGCATCCCCAAACTTTTAGAAACGACAGCTTATGTTTCTTCCCAAACCATAATTCATACGGTGTCGTCTCAACGGATTTCGACGGAGCCCTATTTAAAGTGAATGCGGCAGTCTCTAAAGCATAACCCCAAAATGAGAGCGGTAAATCGGTAAGAGACATCATAGATCGCACCATATCCAATAGAGTGCGATTACGACGTTCGGACACACCATTTCTCTGAGGTGTTCCAGGCGGCGTGAGTTGTGAAACTATTCCACATTTCCTTAAGTGTGCACCAAACTCGTGACTTAAATATTCTCCACCACGATCTGATTGTAAGAATTTTATTCTCCTGTCACGTTGATTCTCAACCTCACTCTGAAATTCCTTGAACTTTTCAAAGGTTTCAGACTTGTGTTTCATTAGGTAGAAATATCCATATCTACTTAAATCATCAGTGAGGGTGAGAACATAACGATGTCCTCCGCGAGCCTCAATACTCATTGGACCACACACATCGGTATGTATGATTTCCAATAAGTTGGTTGCTCGCTCCATTGTTTCGGAGAACGGAGTCTTGGTCATCTTACCCATGAGGCATGGTTCGCACGTGTCAAATGATTCGTAATCAAGAGACTCCAAAAGTCCATCTGCATGGAGCTTCTTCATGCGCTTGACACCAATGTGACCAAGGCGGCAGTGCCACAAGTATGTGGGACTATCGTTATCAACTTTACATCTTTTGGTATTCACACTATGAACATGTGTAACATCACGTTCGAGATTCATCAAAAATAAACCATTGACCAGCGGGGCATGACCATAAAACATATCTCTCAAATAAATAGAACAACCATTATTCTCGGATTTAAATGAGTAGCCATCTCGAATTAAACGAGATCCAGATACAATGTTCATGCTCAAAGCTGGCACTAAATAACAATTATTGAGGTTTAAAACTAATCCCGTAGGTAGATGCAGAGGTAGCGTGCCGACGGCGATCACATCGACCTTGGAACCATTCCCGACGCGCATCGTCACCTCGTCCTTCGCCAGTCTCCGTTTATTCCGTAGTTCCTGTTTTGAGTTACAAATATGAGCAACCGCACTGGTATCAAATACCCAGGAGCTACTACGAGTACTGGTAAGGTACACATCAATTACTTGTATATCACATATACCTTGGGTGTTGCCGGCCTTCTTCTTGTCCGCTAAATATTTGGGGCAGTTCCGCTTCCAGTGACCACTTCCCTTGCAATAAAAGCACTCAGTCTCGGGCTTGGGTCCATTCTTTGACTTCTTCCCGGTAACTGGTTTACCGGGCGCGGCAACTCCCTTGCCGTCCTTCTTGAAGTTCTTCTTACCCTTGCCCTTCTTGAACTTAGTGGTTTTATTCACCATCAACACTTGATGTTCTTTTCTGATCTCTACCTCAGCTGATTTCAGCATTGAATATACCTCAGGAATGGTCTTTTCCATCCCCTGCATATTGAAGTTCATCACAAAGCTCTTGTAGCTTGGTGGAAGCGACTGGAGGATTCTGTCAACGACCGCGTCATCCGGGAGATTAACTCCCAGCTGAGACAAGCGGTTGTGCAACCCAGACATTCTGAGTATGTGCTCACTAACAGAACTGTTCTCCTCCATTTTACAGCTGAAGAACTTGTCGGAGACATCATATCTCTCGACCCGGGCATGAGCTTGAAAAACCAGTTTCAGCTCCTCGAACATCTCATATGCTCCATGTTTCTCAAAACGCTTTTGGAGACCCGGTTCTAAGCTGTAAAGCATGCCGCACTGAACGAGGGAGTAATCATCAGCACGCTGCTGCCAAGCGTTCATAACGTCTTGGTTCTCAGGGATTGGTGCTTCACCTAGCGGTGCTTCTAAGACATAATCTTTCTTGGCTGCTATGAGGATGATCCTCAGGTTCCGGACCCAGTCCGTATAGTTGCTACCATCATCTTTCAGCTTGGTTTTCTCTAGGAACGCGTTGAAATTGAGGACAACGTTGGCCATTTGATCTACAAGACATAGTGTAAAGATTTTAGACTAAGTTCATGATAATTAAGTTCATATAATCGAATTATTTAATGAACTCCCACTCAGATAGACATCCCTCTAGTCATCTAAGTGATACATGATCCGAATTTAACTAGGCCGTGTCCGATCATCACGTGAGACGGACTAGTCAAGATCGGTGAACATCTCCATGTTGACCGTATCTTCTATACGACTCATGCTCGACCTTTCGGTCCTCCGTGTTCTGAGGCCATGTCTGTACATGCTAGGCTCGTCAAGTCAACCTAAGTGTATTGCGTGTGTTCCGAGGCCATGTCTGTACATGCTAGGCTCGTCAACACCCGTTGTATTCGAACGTTAGAATCTATCACACCCGATCATCACGTGGTGCTTCGAAACAACGAACCTTCGCAATGGTGCACAGTTAGGGTGAACACTTTCTTGAAATTATTATAAGGGATCATCTTACTTACTACCGTCGTTCTAAGCAAATAAGATGCAAAAACATGATAAACATCACATGCAATCAAATAGTGACATGATATGGCCAATATCATCATGCTCCTTTGATCCCCATCTTCGGGGCACCATGATCATCTTCGTCACCGGCATGACACCATGATCTCCACCATCATGATCTCCATCATTGTGTCTTCATGAAGTCGTCACGCCAACGATTACTTCTACTTCTATGGCTAACGCGTTTAGCAACAAAGTAAAGTAAATTACATGGCGTTATTCAATGACACGCAGGTCATGCAAAATAATAAAGACAACTCCTATGGCTCCTGCCGGTTGTCATACTCATCGACATGCAAGTCGTGATTCCTATTACAAGAATATGATCAATCTCATACATCACATATATCATTCATCACATCTTCTGGCCATATCACATCACATAGCACTTGCTGCAAAAACAAGTTAGACGTCCTCTAATTGTTGTTGCAAGTTTTTACGTGGTTTGTAGGTTTCTAGCAAGAACGTTTCTTACCTACGTATGACCACAACATGATTTGCCAATTTCTATTTACCCTTCATAAGGACCCTTTTCATCGAATCCGTTCCGACTAAAGTAGGAGAGACAGACACCCACTAGCCACCTTATGCAACTAGTGCATGTCAGTCGGTGGAACCTGTCTCACGTAAGCGTACGTGTAAGGTCGGTCCGGGCCGCTTCATCCTACAATGCCGCCGAAACAAGAAACGACTAGTAGCGGCAAGAAGAATTGGCAAACTCAACGCCCACAACTGCTTTGTGTTCTACTCGTGCATAGTAACTACGCATAGGCCTGGCTCATGATGCCACTGTTGGGAATCGTAGCATAATTTAAAAAATTTCCTACGCTCACCAAGATGCATCTATGGAGTGTACTAGCAACGAGGGGAAGGGATTGCATCTACATACCCTTGTAGATCGCGAGCGGAAGCGTTCCAATGAACGTGGATGACGGAGTCGTACTCGCCGTGATCCAAATCACCGATGACCGAGTGCCGAACGGACGGCACCTCCGCGTTCAACACATGTACGGTGCAGCGACGTCTCCTCCTTCTTGATCCAACAAGGGGGAAGGAGAGGTTGATGGAGATCCAACAGCACGACGGCGTGGTGGTGGATGTAGCGGGTCTCCGGCAGGGCTTCGCCGAGCTTCTGCGAGAGAGAGAGAGGTGTTGCAGGGGAGGAGGGTGGCGCCCAAGGCTGTAGGTTGCTGCCCTCCCTCCCCCCCTTTATATAGGCCCCCTGGGGGGGCGCCGGCCCCAAGAGATGGGATCTCAAGGGGGGGCGGCGGCCACAAGGGGGGGAAGGGGTTGCCTTGCCCCCCAAGGCAAGGGGGAACTCCCCCCGTAGGGTTCCCAACCCTAGGCGCATGGGGGGAGGCCCAAGGGGGGCGCCCCAGCCCACTAAGGGCTGGTTACCTTCCACTTTCAGCCCACGGGGCCCTCCGGGATAGGTGGCCCCACCCGGTGGACCCCCGGGACCCTTCCGGTGGTCCCGGTACAATACCGGTAACCCCCGAAACTTTCCCGGTGGCCGAAACTGGACTTCCTATATATAATTCTTCACTTGCGGACCATTCCGGAACCTCTCGTGACGTCCGGGATCTCATCCGGGACTCCGAACAAATTTCGGGTTTCCACATACATATATCTCTACAACCCTAGCGTCACCGAACCTTAAGTGTGTAGACCCTACGGGTTCGGGAGACATGCAGACATGACCGAGACGCCTCTCCGGTCAATAACCAACAGCGGGATTTGGATACCCATGTTGGCTCCCACATGTTCCACGATGATCTCATCGGATGAACCACGGTGTCGAGGATTCAATCAATCCGTATGCAATTCCCTTTGTCAATCGGTATGTTACTTGCCCGAGATTCGATCGTCGGTATCCCAATACCTTGTTCAATCTCGTTACCGGCAAGTCTCTTTACTCGTACCGCAATGCATGATCCCGTGACTAACGCCTTAGTCACATTGAGCTCATTATGATGATGCATTACCGAGTGGGCCCAGAGATACCTCTTTGTCACACGGAGTGACAAATCCCAGTCTCGATCCGTGCCAACCCAACAGACACTTTCCGAGATACCCGTAGTGCACCTTTATAGTCACCCAGTTACGTTGTGACGTTTGGCACACCCAAAGCACTCCTACGGTATCCGGGAGTTGCACGATCTCATGGTCTAAGGAAAAGATACTTGACATTGGAAAAGCTCTAGCAAACGAAACTACACGATCTTTTATGCTATGCTTAGGATTGGGTCTTGTCCATCACATCATTCTCCTAATGATGTGATCTCGTTATCAATGACATCCAATGTCCATAGTCAGGAAACCATGACTATCTGTTGATCAACGAGCTAGTCAACTAGAGGCTTACTAGGGACACGTTGTGGTCTATGTATTCACACATGTATTACGATTTCTGGACAATACAATTATAGCATGAATAATAGACAATTATGATGAACAAAGAAATATAATAATAACCATTTATTATTGCCTCTAGGGCATATTTCCAACAGTGATGTGGTATAGTGGGGTGGTATCCTCCTGTGAATGATTCAAGTGACTTGACTTGGCACATGTTCACACATGTAGTTGAAACAAATCAACATAGCCTTCACGATATTTATGTTCATGGTGGATTATATCCTACTCATGCTTGTACTCAATGTTTATTAATTTTAATGCATGTTCATGACTGTTGTCGCTCTCTAGTTGGTCGCTTCCCAGTCTTTTGCTAGCCTTCACTTGTACTAAACGGGAATACTGCTTGTGCATCCAATCCCTTAAACCCCAAAGTTATTCCAGATGAGTCCACTATACCTTCCTATATGCGGTATCTACCTGCCGTTCCAAGTAAATTTGTATGTGCCAAACTCTAAACCTTCAAATGAAATTCTGTTTTGTAAGCTCGAATAGCTCATGTATCAACTAGGGTTGTCCGTATCTTCCATGCTAGGCGGGTTATTCTCAAGAGGAGTGGACTCCGCTCCTCACTCACGAGAAAATGGCTGGTCACCGGGATGCCCAGCCCCATGCTTTATGCAAACTAAATCAAAACAATTGCAAACAAAACTCCCCCGCTAGTTGGAGGCACTCGTTGTTTCGAGCAAGCCATGGATTGATGCTTGTTAGTGGAGGGGGAGTATAAACTTTACCATTCTGTTTGGGAACCGCCTATAATGTGTGTAGCATGGAAGATATCGCCATCTCTTGGTTGTTATGTTGACAATGAAAGTATGCCGCTCAAAATATTATTTATCTCTATTTCAAAACCGAGCTCTGGCACCTCTACAAATCCCTGCTTCCCTCTGCGAAGGGCCTATCTATTTACTTTTATGTTGAGTCGTCACCCTCTTATTAAAAAGCACTAGCTGGAGAGCGCTGCTGTCATTTGCATTCATTACTATTAATTTATATTGGGTATGACTATGACTGGATCTCTTTTACCATGAATTACAATGTCTAGTCAGTCCTTGATCTTTAAAGGTGCTCTGCATTTATGTTTTGCGGTCTCAGAAAGGGCTAGCGAGATACCATCTTGTTATATCATATTATGATTGTTTTGAGAAAGTGTTGTCATCCAAGATTTATTATTATTGCTTGCTAGTTGATTATGCCATTGATATGAGTAAACATGAGACCTAAGAGTTATTGTGAATGTGGTTAGTCATAATCTTTGCTGAAAACTTGAATGCTGGCTTTACATATTTACAACAACAAGAGCAAACAGAGTTTGTAAAAGTTTTTCTTTATCACTTTCAGTTTATCAACTGAATTGCTTGAGGACAAGCAAAGGTTTAAGCTTGTTGGAGTTGATACGTCTCCGTCGTATCTACTTTTCCAAACACTTTTGCCCTTGTTTTGGACTCTAACTTGCATGATTTGAATGGAACTAACCCGGACTGACGCTGTTTTCAGCAGACTTTCCATGGTGTTATTTATGTGCAGAAACAAAACTTCTCGGAATGACCTGAAACTCCACGGAACATCTTTTTGGAAAATATTAAAAATACCGGAAGAAAAATCCACGTCAGGGGGCCCACACCGTATCCATGAGGGTGGGGGGCGCGCCTCCCCCTACCTCATGGGCCCCCTGGCGCTCCACCGACCTCAACTCCAACTCCATATATTCACTTTCGGGGAGAAAAAAATCAGAGAGAAGGATTTATCGCGTTTTACGATACGGAGCTGCCGCCAAGCCCTAAAACCTCTCGGGAGGGCTGATTTGGAGTCCGTTCGGGGCTCCGGAGAGGGGAATCCGTCGCCGTCGTCATCATCAACCATCCTCCATCACCAATTTCATGATGCTCACCGCCGTGCGTGAGTAATTCCATCGTAGGCTCGCTGGACGGTGATGGGTTGGATGAGACCTATCATGTAATCGAGTTAGTTTTGTTAGGGTTTGATCCCTAGTATCCACTATGTTCTGAGATTGATGTTGCTATGACTTTGCTATGCTCAATGCTTGTCACTAGGGCCCGAGTGCCATGATTTCAGATCTGAACCTATTATGTTTTCATGAATATATGTGAGTTCTTGATCCTATCTTGCAAGTCTATAGTCACCTACTATGTGTTATGATCCGGCAACCCCGAAGTGACAATAATCGGGACCACTCCCGGGGATGACCATAGTTTGAGGAGTTCATGTATTCACTATGTGTTAATGCTTTGTTCCGGTACTCTATTAAAAGGAGGCCTTAATATCCCTTAGTTTCCATTAGGACCCCGCTGCCACGGGAGGGTAGGACAAAAGATGTCATGCAAGTTCTTTTCCATAAGCACGTATGACTATATTCGGAATACATGCCTACATTACATTGATGAATTGGAGCTAGTTCTGTGTCACCCTATGTTATGACTGTTACATGATGAATCGCATCCGGCATAATTCTCCATCACCGATCCAATGCCTCGAGCTTTTCACATATTGTTCTTCGCTTATTTACTTTTCCGTTTCTACTGTTACAATCACTACAAAACCCAAAAATATCACTTTTGCTATTGTTACCGTTACTTCCATATTCCTTTGCTACTAAATACTTTGCTGCAGATATTAAGTTATCCAGGTGTGGTTGAATTGACAACTCAACTGCTAATACTTGAGAATATTCTTTGGCTCCCCTTGTGTCGAATCAATAAATTTGGGTTGAATACTCTACCCTCGAAAACTGTTGTGATCCCCTATACTTGTGGGTTATCATACACTCAAACCCAATCCACGTCTACGAGCATAGCATAGCAGTATAAGCGACGTAGAAGTAACTCCCAAAGGTTTGATAATAAATAGGTGAATAGGTACTACCTCATCTACTTCCCAACCCACAATTTAATTCAGATCCTAACCATGCAATTGTTTGAGGATTGATCTAATGCAATAAAACTTTGTAGTAAAGAGGTATGATCAAAGTGTTACTTGCCTTGCTGATGATCCGCGAAACCTAGAGACTCGTAGTAGCACGCTTCGCACTCTGGGTACTCTATCACAAACAAACAAGCATACAATAAGCAATCAAGCAAGGGCACGGGTAAAACTCAAATAAGAGATCTAACCAGAAAGTTCAACTTATGACTCCGGTTTGCAAAAAGAATCAAATCAAACGAAGCAACAAAACTCAAATGGTGAAAGAAACAAGCTTCGTTTACTAATCTGGACTAAAGTTAAATTTTACAGTAGCAAAATCTTGTTCAAGTTGGTTAAACAGAAAGAGGGCTTCGAGACGAAACTCTAGGCGCTTGAATCGCCTGATTCTGATAAACGAGCGAAAAGATAAACTAAAACGAAAATCGGATCAGAAATCGCGATCGAAATAATCGCGGAAAATCCGAGAAAAAGAAAAACTGACGAACAGGCTAACGAATGAACGTTCGCTGTCTGCGGCTAAACGGTGAAAACCGTCCGTTAAAACGAACGTACGAACGGGCGTTCGCTAAATAACTAAACCAAAAAAAACCGAACCAATCTAATCTAAAAAACGAATCTAGGTTTTCTAAAAAAACCGAAAAAAACAAAACGGAGACGAACGGCGGCGGCGGCTACCTCCGGCGGCGGTCCGGCGAGGCGGGGCGGCGGCGGCGCGCAACGGCGGCGGCGGCTAGGGTTAGGGTTAGGGCGCGGGCGCGGGTGGGCTGGCGGCGGCTGGGCCTTGGGGCGGCTCGGGGCGGCGGCTTATAAAGCCCCCCGGGCGGAGTCCCGCTCGGGTACGGCCCGTAGTCGGTTTCTCTTTTTTTAATTCCGACGTGCAGAAAAAGAAAGAAAAGAAGTACTAAACGGACTCCAAAAATCCTGAAATAAATTTTCCTCGTCCTATAATAATAGGCCGGACAAGGTGAACATTTATTTGGGCCTAAAATGCAATTTTGAAAAATGCATATTTTCCTATTCAAATAAAATAGCGATAAAATTACGAATAAAATTCTTATTTTATTTTAATATTAAATCTCCGATGTTTCTTTATTTTGAGGAAGTCATTTTATCCTCTCTCTTTTATTTTTATAAAAGAAATATTCAAAGAGAAAATAATTAAAATCAAACGATCCTCTTTTCAAAATTCGAGAAAAAACTCGAATATGAAAATAATGAAACCACCAACTCTCTCCGTGGGTCCTTGAGTTGCGTAGAATTTATAGGATCAAACCAAAATGCAATAAAATATGATATGCAATGATGATCTAATGTATAACATTCCAAATTGAAAATTTGGGATGTTACAAACCTACCCCCCTTAAGATGAATCTCGCCCTCGAGATTCGGGTTGGCTAGAAAATAGGTGTGGGTGATATTTCTGTAGGTCTTCCTCCCGTTCCCAGGTGGCTTCATCCTCGGTATGGTGGCTCCACTGAACTTTGCAAAATTTGATAACCCTGCTGCGTGTAACTCGCACTACTAGGGAAAACCCTAGTAGTAGTGCGGGTTTTGAGGCTATCAGCAGCGCGGAGAGCCGCACTACCAATAAGGCGCTACAGCTAACTGTTAGTAGTAGTGCGGTCTGTACCCGCGCTACTACTATGGACTGCATCAGCAGCGCTTTTCCGGAACGCGCTACTATTAATTAGCTGTAGCGATTTCCTGGCCCCGCGCTACTGCTATATCGTTCATCATTTCCCCCGGCTTCCTACCCCGTTTCAGCTTCAATAAACAACAATTTCGAGATACTAGGTACTACTAGATATCAATTTCATAAAGCATTATAGGTACTAGGTAGTACTCCCTTGGTTCCAAATTACTCGTCGTGGTTTTAGTTCCAAATTACTCGTCGTGGTTTTAGTTCAAATTTGAACTAAAACCACGACGAGTAATTTGGAACGGAGGGAGTACTAGATAATAATTTCATATATACTCAACATGCATCCTCAAGCAGTACAAGGTGATATCGGCGACGATCATCATATGTAGTTCTAGATAATATCGACGACGATCATCATATGTAGTTCTACATGATATCGACGACGATCATCATATGTAGTTCTAGATGATATAGCCACACACACACACATGTAGTTCTAGATGATATCGACGACGATCATCATTCTCAAGCCTGGGCGGTGGGTGTTCCTGATAGTAATTAGGATGGCCTGTCCAACATGAAGATTCTTGCCAACGAGGAATCTCTTCCACCCAACCGAGTTTAAGTGTGTGCGACCGTCTGTGTCCATGCGGTAAGTACAGGTGGTGACGGAGCCCCTTGCGGTAAGGCATAGTCCAACTGAGCCTTCTTCATCAGGCTCGATACCACAACTCACAGATAGGTTCTTTGGCAATTTCTGAATAAGAAAAACATATCAATTAATAAATAGCCTCGCACATACTCTTGCAAATATATTTCTATTAAGTCTAGATTTCTACACTATCAAAAGACACAATACTACGCATTTGTACTAACTAATCATGAATTCTACTAATAAGTATATATGGATTATCTACACTATTAATAGTTCATTGGATTCTACACTAATAAGAGCATGTGATCAGACTCTACACTAAAGCATATCATCGGCTAGATTCCACAAAGCATATCATTGGACTCTACACTAAGCATATCATCGGATTCACTAAGCATATCATCGAATAATTTGCATTTGTAAGTATAACAATAAAGCATATATATATATCATCAAATTACTACAGGCAGTACGTATAACATACCATTTCATGCCGATCGACCATGGTACTTATCAGGCGGGTCACGAATGGCACCCCGACAAAGTCATCACGTGGCGGAATTATGTCCCATAGGTTGCACACCTCCTTCTCGCTTAGCCTCATTCTTTGAGCTATGATGGCTTCATGAAGTGGGTTCTCATCATCTTCATCAAGTGGGTCCTCATTATCTTCATCATCTTCCACCAGGTTGAGATAAATGACAACCAGCTTGGGTCTTTCTACTCTGAAAGAGAAGCTGATCAACTCACCACCAGTAAGACGCATGTGGGCAAGGAAACGGGCCCATCCATCTCCTCCAATCTGCGACATATTGCGTCCTTTCTCGACCTCCATAGTGTATGGCCCCCCAGGAGCCTCAAATGTCACAGTGTCTCCTGTCAGCTTGTTGAATTTCAACCTCACATTGCATGGGACGATCTGTGTAAAAAAAGCAAAATGACACAATGCAGTAATGCCAACACTAAAAATTTCAACCTCACATTTCATCTAATTTCTTACCGCCGCATGACGAAAACTCGGCTGGAAGTAGATGCCGAACAGCTTGCCAGTTGCAAGGCTGCTGGCGCACCTTGACTTGCACAGTCGACATAGTGGTGGTGGTGGTGGCGCCATTTTCCTAAAGTAATATGAGCAAAGGATTAACGATTCACTTCACAGGAAAGAAAAACAGTAGCATGTGATATCTTTGGTTCTTCCGTGAGAAGCAATTTTATGGACAAAGCATTTCGGTGGCACCTATTGCCGAAAAAACTTTTCACAAATATGTACCAAATAAGGGTACCACCTACCAATACATTTCATCTCATTTGGCCCCTATTGCCTAAGATAATTGATTAAAAAAACAAGTGGCAAATTTAACTAAATTGGCACCTACATTTTGCCAAAAAAATATCTTATTACAAAAAAGCAAAAGCATCTACCTATCCATGTACAGAAAAATAACAATAAAATGGTGCATACTAAATCAACTAGCCTACTAAATCCACTAGCATACTAAAATCCACTAGCATACTAAATCAACTAAATCAAAATGTTCTAAATCAACTAAATCAACTAGCCTACTAAATCAACTAAATCAACTACATACTAAATCAACTAAATCCAACTAGATGGAGGAGGGAGGAGAGAGAAGGAGGGGCGACTCAAGGAGGGAGAAGAGAGTAGGACGGAGGAGGAAGACGGAGCGAGGAGGGGCCAGCCGACGACGAGTGGAGGGAGGACAGAGGAGGAAGGCGGAGCGAGGAGGGACCGGCCAGCGGCGACTAGAGGGAGGACGGAGGAGGAGGCCGGTACCGAGTCCAGCGAGGAGGAGGAGGAGGTGGCAGCGGCGCAGATCGGAGGAGGGGCGACGGGGGAGGACCGGCGTGGGGGTTGAGGGCGAGATCGAGTGAGTGTGAGTGTGAGTGTGAGTGGATCGGATAGGTCCGAGAGTGGGGGAGATGGAATGGCTTAGCAGTAGCGCGCTATATCAAAAGGCGCTACTGCTAAATGACCTAGCAGTAGCGCCTTTCACAAAGAGCGCGTTACTGCTATGTGTCAGCATGTAAAAATAGACATCAAAGATACATTGATCATCAATGATCTTTTTGTGTACAATCTGATTTGTCAATATGAGTCCTCACCAGTTTAGGAACTGGTGAAGACTCATATTGCGGCCACAAATTCTACACATAGAGTTCAATGAAGACCAAGTGGTTGTGAAAGTTTGAGAAGTAGTATATTTAAGGTGGTACAAACTCTCTTCAGAAGCGAGGTGGGACTAATTTTTTTAGTAAACTTAGCAGTAGCAGTTATTGTGTAAATGCGCTACTGCTATGGTCCCTAGTAGTAGCGCTCTTCATATTAGCGTGCTGCAGCTAGAACTAGCCTCGCGGCGGCGTCGTGGCAATTATAGCAGTAGCGCGTCTTAGAGTAGGCGTGCTACTGATACATTTATTTCAGCAGCGAGGTTTGTGCGAGCGCGCTACTGCTAGTTAGCAGCAACGCCTTATTTTAAAGTGCGCTACTGCTAATTAGCAGCAACGCCTTATTTTAAAGTGCGCTACTGGTAAGATTCTGTGTATAGGCTTTTCCCTAGTAGTGTCAGCTAGCAAACTCGAGAATCCTGACTGGCTTCTCCTCGTAGGTCAAATCGCTATCCAACTGTATCGCTTCCAGCGGTACTGTATCTCTCAGAGGAATATCAGCCATCTCTGCGTGGCACTTCTTCAACTGAGAAACGTGGAACACATCGTGAACTTCGGACAATCCTTCGGGCAATTCCAACTTGTAAGCAACTTCTCCCATACGTTCCAAAACTTTGTATGGTCCCACAAAACGTGGTGCTAATTTTCCCTTAACTCCAAAGCGCTTCATTCCTCGAAGTGGGGATACACGAAGATACACTCTGTCTCCGACTTCGTAAACTGTCTCCTTGCGTTTAGAATCCGCATAACTCTTCTGCCTGGACTGGGCTACCTTGAGTCTATCGTGAATCAGCTTAACCTTCTCTTCAGACTCTTTAATCAAATCTGGTCCAAACAACTGTCGGTCTCCAACTTCGTCCCACAACAATGGTGTTCTGCACCTCCTTCCGTACAGTGCTTCGAAAGGGGCCATCTTCAAACTGGCTTGATAGCTATTGTTATAAGAGAACTCTGCATACGGCAAATTATCATCCCAACTAGATCCATAGTCTAGTGCACAAGCTCTCAACATGTCCTCCAGAATCTGATTGACTCTCTCAGTCTGTCCATCTGTCTGCGGGTGAAAAGCTGTACTGAACTCTACCCTGGTTCCCAAAGTCTCATGCAACTGATTCCAAAACTTTGAGGTAAACTGGGTTCCTCTATCTGATACAATGGTCCTCGGAACTCCATGCAGACATACGATCCTGGTCATGTATATCTTTGCCAACTTAGCACTGATGTAAGTGGTCTTCACTGGGATGAAATGAGCTACTTTCGTCAAACGATCGACTACAATCCATATCGAGTCATAGCCTGAACGAGTCCCCGGTAATCCTGTGATAAAGTCCATGCCTAGTTTATCCCACTTCCATTCGGGGATCGGCAATGGTAGTAGCAATCCTGCTGGCTTCTGATGTTCTGCCTTCACTCTCTGACATACATCACAAACTGCTACATACTCTGCAATATCCTTCTTCATTCCGGTCCACCAGAAACTATCCTTCAAATCCAGATACATCTTGGTATTTCCTGGGTGAATCGAATATGGCGAATCATGGGCCTCTTGTAGAATCAACTTCCTGATCTCCTGATCATTTGGAACATATACTCGGTCCTCAAACCATAAGGTATCGTGCTCATCCTCACGAAATCCTTTAGCCTTTCCTTTACTCACTCTTTCCTTTATTTTGGCTATCTCCTTGTCCGTCTTCTGAGCTTCTCTGATCTTATCCATCAAAGTAGACTGAATCTCCAAAGCTGCTACATAACCTCTCGGAACTATCTCCAAACATAGCTCGCAAAGGTCATCTGCCAACTCCTTGGGTAATCTCCGGTCATGAGTGTATTGACATGACTTTTGCGGCTTAGCGCATCGGCTACTACGTTAGCCTTTCCGGGATGATAATGCAACCTCATATCATAATCCTTAATGAGTTCTAACCATCTCCTCTGCCTGAGATTCAACTCCTTCTGCGTGAAGATATACTTCAGACTCTTGTGATCCGTGTATACCTCACAATGGTTTCCGATGAGAAAATGTCTCCAAGTCTTCAATGCATGCACCACGGCTGCTAACTCCAAATCATGCGTAGCATAATTTAACTCATGGGGTTTAAGCTGTCGTGAGGCATATGAAACAACTCTTCCCTCCTGCATAAGTACGGCTCCAAGTCCTCGATGAGAAGCGTCGCAATATACTTCGTAATCCTTGCATTGATCTGGCAGAATCAACACTGGTGATGTAACCAAATGTTTCTTCAATTCCTGAAAACTGGCCTCACATTCCTCAGTCCATTTGAACTTGGTGTCCTTCTTTAACAACTCCGTCATGGGTTTTGCAATCTTCGAGAAATTCTCAATGAACCTCCGGTAGTATCCTGCGAGTCCAAGAAAACTCCGAATCTCTCCAACTGACGTGGGTGACTCCCAATTTGTCACAGTGACAACCTTGGTGGGGTCTACTGCTATTCCTTCTCCAGATATAACATGTCCAAGGAATCCAACTTCCTTCAACCAAAACTCACACTTGCTGAATTTGGCGTATAGCTGATGTTCTCTGAGCTTCCCAAGTACTAAACGCAAACGCTCTTTATGTTCTTCTTCATTCTTCGAGTAGACCAGGATGTCATCAATGAACACCACGACGAACTTATCCAAAAACTCCATAAACACCTTGTTCATCATGTTCATAAAATAGGCAGGTGCGTTAGTCAGGCCAAATGACATAACGGTATACTCATATAGCCCGTACATCGTGGTAAAAGCTGTCTTAGGTATATCATGCTCTCGAATCTTCAGCTGGTGATACCCTAATCGCAGATCAATCTTGGAAAACACCTTAGCTCCTTGCAGCTGGTCAAACAAATCATTGATCATCGGCAGTGGGTACTTGTTCTTGATCGTCACTTCATTCAATCCTCGATAATCAACAACCATCCTTAACGATCCATCCTTCTTCTCCACTAGAAGTACTGGAGATCCCCAAGGTGACAAACTTGGGCGAATATAACCTTTATCCAGTAACTCCTTAATCTGCTTCTTAATTTCCTCCAAATCCTTTGCGGGCATTCTATACGGTCTCTTAGATATGGGCCCTGTGCCTGGCAAAAGCACAAGCAAAAACTCAATGTCTCTATCCGGTGGCATGCCTGGCAACTCTTCTGGAAATACATCTGGAAAATCCTTCACCACTGGTACTTTCTCCTGTACAACTCCTGATAAGGAATTTACTTGAGTCCTATTCGGCACATGCCGGGATACATACTTAATCCTTCTTCCTTCTGGGGTGGTGATTAAGATCGACTTACTAGCGCAGTCAATGTTCCCTCCATACTTCGATAACCAATCTATGCCTAATATCACATCCAATCCTTGTGACTCCAATACTATTAGGTCTGAGGGGAACAGATAGTTACCAATCCTTAATGGTAACCGATCACACCATAGGCTAGCCATATACTCAGCTCCTGGCGAGGTTACTAACATGGGTGACCTAAGGGCTTGGGTTGGCAGTTTAAACTTATCCACGAATCCCCTTGATATGTATGAATGCGATGCACCAGTATCAAAAAGTACGACTGCAGTAAATGACTTAACAAAAAACTTACCTATTACTGCATCCGGCTGGGCTACAACCTCCTCCACGTTAACGTGGTTCACTTGTCCCATGGTGAAAGGGTTGGGCTTCTTCCCAGAGCTTCCATTTCCGTTTCCATTCTTAGCTTCAGGACACTCATTGGCGTAATGTCCGGTCTTCTGGCACTTGTAGCAAGTAACATGGCTTAGATCTTTCTTGGCGGGTGTTGCCGGGTTGGAACGGTTCTGTCCGTTGCTTCCTCCATTACCATTCCCGTTCTTGGAGCCACTATGGTTGTGCGAACTTCCTCCATTATGAGTGTGGCCTCCATGGTTATGAACAAGTCCTCCCGAGTTTGGGGTGAAACAGGGTCTCTGCGGAGCTCCAAAATTATACTTCCCTTGTCCATACTTCCTCTTGCGGCTGTCAATCTGCTGCTGCTTCCCTTCAAGCATGAGGGCTCTATCCACCAACTCCTGGTAGTTATTGAAATTTGCCACCATCAACTACATGCTCAGCTCATCATTCAGTCCTTCCAGAAACTTCTCCTTCTTAGCTGCATCTGTAGCGACGTCATCCGAGGCATAACGTGCTAGCTTACTAAAGTCATCCACATACTGGCCAACAGTGCGCCCTCCTTGGCGTAAGTTGCGAAACTCACGCTTCTTCATGGCCATAGCTCCTGCTGAAACATGGGCAGTACGGAAAGCCTGTTGGAACTGGTCCCATGTCACAGTGTCAATGGGGTAAGTGACTATGAAATTCTCCCGCCATGATGTTGCGGGTCCATCTAGCTGATGCGCGGCAAAACGCACTCTCTCCGCATATGTGCATCCTGCAGTAGTCAACTCCCTTTCAATCTTGCGGAGCCAATCATCTGCAACAATCGGCTCGGTGCTACTGGAGAACACTGGCGGATTCAGCCTAAGAAAACGGGCTAAGTGGTCAACTGGTGGTGGTGGTGGTGGGTTGTTGTTGTTGTTGTTGTTCCCCTGGTTCTGATTCTGGACTAGTATCTGCATCAATGCATTCTGCTGCTGGATCAACTGAGTGAGCTCTGGTGGGAAAGCAAATCCATTGTCGCGTCTCGGAGGCATCTGCTGGGTTTAGAAAAGATGAGAAAACGGAGTAGAATGAGGTCTAGGGGAAACACTACCCATATGCACATGAGACAAACACAAACATATCACTCAATCAAATCAAACAAGGTCATACAATCGGTCTAGAACTATCGTTACAAAAGTGCTTGGACTATACTATAACATGGTGTAATACTACTACTGATACGGTGGTCGACTAGAAAAAATGATCGGTCGAAGACTCCATGATATCTTCTCCAGCTTCATCAACATAGTCATCATTGCTATCGTCAGGGTCCGAGTCAGTGTCGTCGATGATGATGTAGTTCTCTGGGCAAGTGGAATCGTCATCTTCTTCTCCTGGTGCGGGGTCTCCCATGAAAACTCCTAGCTTCCTTGTTAGGTCGTCATTCTTCTCCACTAGTACGACGATTTCCTCCTCATAATCTTCGCGTGTAGCCTTGAGTTCTTCCTCCAGTTCCGTGATCCTTGTCATCTCCTTCTTCAAATCTTTCATGCCTGCGCACATCTGGTTCTCCTGGCGTCGAATGTGCTGGTTTAACTCCTGGATGAAAGCTGCAATCGATCTATCCTTCCTGGTCCTGATCATCTCCCATTGCTCATCTCGGCGCCCACAAATCTGGTAGATTGTGTCCTTGAGATCATTGTGGTAAACTTCTCCAATGCGTCCCATGGTAATGTGAGCTGCCATACTCTTTCCTACACTCCAGGTTGGTGCATCAAAGAAAACTCTATGGCCTCAGTGACTGGCGTGAATGTCCTTCCTGGAACTTGAACTTGAATCATCCAACGCTCCTCTTCTGGTAAAGTGGCATTGCAAGTCCCGGCGAAGGTTGGTATTCCGATGTTCAGGTACCTAGTGACTTCCTTCAAGTGGCGTCCAAAAGGGGTGTCTTCATCCGGTTGCGTGAACTTGATCCTTGCATCCGCCATCCTAAAGAGTAGAAAATGGAGAGGAGACAGAAATGAGAAGAGAGTAGTGATCTAGGGCTTTAGCTTAGTGGTCGTGTCCTACAGTCAGCGTGTGCTCTGATACCATCTTGTAGCGACCAGACCTCAGACAGTCTGATCTCTGTGCATCAGTGTCATCCCTGGATCGGTAATGCTGACACGCACAGTACTTGAAGGATTTATAACAGAGTAGCAATCACACACTTATTACATCGAATGTCTCAAAAGAGAACTTATTACAATAAATATGGCTTAAGGCCATCTAATACGATAACAGCGGAAGGCTTGGAAGATAAAGTGAGTCCATCAACTCCAACGGCATCACTGAGTGAAAGACCACGACCTAAGGCTCCTTACTCGTCGTCTGAAAAGTCTGCAACATGATACGTTGCAGCCCGAAAATGGGTCAGCACATGGAATATGCTGGCAATGTAACACAAAAGAGTAATGAACAGAATAATGCTATCACTACATGCATATATGGCTGGTGGAGGCTGTATGGTTAATAGGTTTTTGCGAAAAGCCAATTTTTCCCTACAACAAAAGGAATATATTTTATTTAACTATCATGGTGGCTGTTAAACATTGAGAATGGTAAACCCCATCTCAATCCCAATTAAAAAGTAATTAATAACCCAATCAAATTTTATAATTAAGAGTGATGAGATCCACACGATAATCCAAGAACCAGGTACTCAAGATGTCCATAACCGGGGACACGGCTAACCATGATTAGTTTGTACACTCTGCAGAGGTTTGCGCACTTTTCCCCACAAGACTCGATCTCCTCTGTTGGATTTCTCGCACTACAAGGTGTTTGAGAAACGGATGACCGAGACACAGTCTTTCAGAAGCGTTAGCACCTTACGATGGGTAGACAGTACCACCTACATCCCCTACATCGGCTAGTCTACCACTGTAAGAGTTCACACGACTTAATAAACTATGCTAGAGCCCATAATAGCTTGTGGCTGCACACGGAAGTTTCTAGCATGAATAATCTCATGATCCCTTTGAGCCTGGGTGGCAGTCCATAGGAGAATCACACGGTACCCCGGGATTTCCAAAAATACAGGCAATCACTGGATTCCCCAGGTGCCTCAATCCACCCAGATGTGTATTAAAGTTGCCACCTTAAGTAAACCATTAATCAACAATACTCACAACTGTCATGACTACACTCAAACCCAACTCTCTCCGTGGGTCCTTGAGTTGCGTAGAATTTATAGGATCAAACCAAAATGCAATAAAATATGATATGCAATGATGATCTAATGTATAACATTCCAAATTGAAAATTTGGGATGTTACACTGGATGGGGTAGGTGGAGTAGCGAGCGCGCGCTCGAGAGTCCAGCGCGCAGGAGCGGGCGCAGCAAATAAGCGGCACGCGATGGGGTTTCGGCCCGCGCGCTGAGCTAGATATGCCACGCGCGCGGTTTTTGCGCCTCCGCTGGAGCGCCCGGAGCGGTAGCGCGCTCGCAAAAAACACTGATTTTAGCACGCGGCGCTTATATAGCGCGGCTGTTGGAGATGCTCTTAACCACTTGGGCTAGATTGAGTCTTTGTGTTTAGGTTGAGGTTAGGTACTATTTCTACATCTACTAATCTAACGTAAAGAAAATCACAGTCCAAAGAAACACAAGAATACCTTATTCTCCTCTTCTACGTTTGCACAACAATTAATGCAATGTCCAATCTTTTCCACACTTAAGTAGACTATTTTACCAACTCATCTATAGTTGATCACACCATGGTAATTTTTGCCAACCAGGTGGGATACCCCCGGTCACTTTTGTGTGAATATCAGGGTAACCCGCACATCACAGACCTGATAACTTATATAACTCAGTCCTGATAACTTTGGCGTAGGGGTGAGTGTTGATGAAATATCCCCCGGTAACTTTTGGTGTGAATAGCATGGTAATTCATACATCGAAGACCTAATAACTTATGCAACCCGGTCCTGATAACTTTGGCGAATAGAGGTGATGAAAAATTTGGCGACCGGGTGGAGGGAGGCACATTGATGAAATACCCTTGGTTATTTTTTGTGCGAATAGCTTGATAACTCACACACCACAGGCCTGATAATTTGTTGGAGAAAAAGATGTTGGAACAAATCTTGATGCTAGTAGTTTCCATATTGTAGTTTTATAGCTAAAAAATCATGTTGAAGCTAAGAATTGAACTCAAGTCTTCAATATTGAGATCTTAACACACTAGCCAACTCACCCACTACTTGGCTCCTGACAAGTTCAAATAAAATACCACTTTTTTGACAATCCGACGTGAAAAAGATATTAAAATATACCCCCGCCCCCATAACTTCTGTGTAAGTAAGATGATAACTTACGTACAATTAACCTGATAACTTACATATAAACGCACTGATAACTTTTCACCTCGGGCGAAAAGTGTTGGGGAACGTAGTAATTTCAAAAAAATTCCTACGCACACGCAAGATCATGGTGATGCACAACAACAAGAGGGGAGAGTGTTGTCCACGTACCCTCGTAGACCGGAAGTGGAATCGTTATGACAACGCGGTTGATGTAGTCGTATGTCTTCACGATCGACCGATCCTAGTACCGAACGTACGGCACCTCCGCGATCTGCACACGTTCGCCTCGGTGACGTCCCACGAACTCACGATCCAGTAGAGCTTCGAGGGAGAGATTCATCAGCACAACGGCGTGATGACGGTGATGATGAAGCTACCAGCGTAGGGCTTCGCCTAAGCACTACGACGATATGACCGAGGTGGATTATGGTGGAGGGGGGCACCGCACACGGCTAAAAGATCAATGATCAACTTGTGTGTCTATGGGGTGCCCCCTCCCCCGTATATAAAGGAGTGGAGGAGGGGGGAGGCCGGCCTCCTAGGTGCGCCCCAAGGAGAGTCCTACTTCCACCGGGAGTAGGATTCCACCCCCCTTCCCTAGTTGGATTAGGAGAGAAGGAAGGGGGAGGAAGGAGGAAGGAAAGGGGGGCCGGCCCCCTTCCCAATTCGGATTGGGCTTGGGGGGGGGGTGGTGCGCCCCCTCCTGTTCTCCCTTCTCCTCTCTCCCACTATGGCCCAATAAGGCCCATATACCTCCCGGGGGGTTCCGGTAACCTCCCGGTGCTCCGGTATATGCCCGATCTCACCCAGAACCATTCTGATGTCCAAATATAGTCGTCCAATTTATCGATCTTTATGTCTCGACCATTTTGAGACTCCTTGTCATGTACGTGATCGTATCCGGGACTCCAAACTACCTTCGGTACATCAAAACACATCAACTCATAATACCAATCGTCACCGAACTTTAAGCGTGCGGACCCTACGGGTTCGAGAACTATGTAGACATGACCGAGACTCATCTCCGGTCAATAACCAATAGCAGAACCTGGATGCTCATATTGGTTCCTACACATTCTACGAAGATCTTTATCGGTCAAACCGCATAACAACATACGTTGTTCCCTTTGTCATCGGTATGTTACTTGCCCGAGATTCGATCGTCGGTATCTCAATACCTAGTTCAATCTCGTTACTGGCAAGTCTCTTTACTCGTTCCGTAATGCATCATCCCGCAACTAACTCATTAGTCACATTGCTTGCAAGGCTTATAGTGATGTGCATTACCGAGAGGACCCAGAGATACCTCTCCGACAATCGGAGTGACAAATCCTAATCTCGATCTATGCCAACTCAACAAGTACCATCGGAGACACCTGTAGAGCACCTTTATAATTACCCAGTTACGTTGTGACGTTTGGTAGCACACAAAGTGTTCCTCCGGTATTCGGGAGTTGCATAATCTCATAGTCATAGGAACATGTATAAGTCATGAAGAAAGCAATAGCAATATACTAAACGATCAAATGCTAAGCTAACGGAATGGGTCAAGTCAATCACATCATTCTCTAATGATGTGATCCCGTTAATCAAATGACAACTCATGTCTATGGCTAGGAAACTTAACCATATTTGATTCAACGAGCTAGTCAAGTAGAGGCATACTAGTGACACTCTGTTTGTCTATGTATTCACACATGTACTAAGTTTCCGGTTAATACAATTCTAGCATGAATAATAAACATTTATCATGATATAAGGAAATATAAATCACGACTTTATTATTGCCTCTAGGGCATATTTCCTTCAGTCTCCCACTTGCACTAGAGTCAATAATCTAGTTCACATCGCCATGTGATGTAACATCAATAGTTCACATTACCATGTGATTAACACCCATAGTTCACATCGCTATGTGACCAATACCCAAAGGGTTTACTAGAGTGAGTAATCTAGTTCACATCGCCATGTGATTAACACCCAAAGAGTACTAAGGTGTGATCATGTTTGTCTTGTGAGAGAAGTTTAGTCAACGGGTCTGCCACATTCAGATCCGTATGTATTTTGCAAATTTCTATGTCTACAATGCTCTGCATGGAGCTACTCTAGCTAATTGCTCCCACTTTCAATATGTATCCGGATTGTGACTTGGAATCATCCAGATCGGTGTCAGAGCTTGCATCGACGTAACTCTTTACGACGAACTCTTTATCACCTCCATAACCGAGAAATATTTCCTTAGTATTCTAAGGATAATTTTGACCGCTGTCCAGTGATCTACTCCTAGATCACTATTGTACTCCTTTGCCAAACTCAGGGCAGTGTATACAATAGGTCTGGTACATAGCATGGCATACTTTATAGAACCTATGGCTGAGGCATAGGGAATGACTTTCATTCTCTCTCTATCTTCTGCCGTGGTCGGGTTTTGAGTCTTACTCAACTTCACACTTTGCAATACAGGCAAGAACTCCTTCTTTGACTGTTCTATTTTTGAAATTACTTCAAAAACTTGTCAAGGTATGTACTCATTGAAAAAACTTATCAAGCGTCTTGACCTATCTCTATAGATCTTTGATGCTCAATATGTAAGCAGCTTCACCGAGGTCTTTCTTTGAAAAAACTCCTTTCAAACACTCCTTTATGCTTTCCAGAAAATTCTACATCATTTCTGGTCAACAATATGTCATTCACATATACTTATCAGAAAGGTTGTAGTGCTCCCACTCACTTTCTTGTAAATAGAGGCTTCATCGCAAGTCTGTATAAAACTATATGCTTTGATCAACTCATCAAAGCGTATATTCCAACTCTGAGATGCTTTGCACCAGTCCATGGATGGATTGCTGGAGCTTGCACATTTTGTTAGCACCTTTAGGATCGACAAAACCTTCTGGTTGCATCATATACAACTCTTCTTTAAGAAATCCATCAAGGAATGTAGTTTTGACATCCATTTGCCAGATTTCATAAATTGTGGCAATTTGCTAACATGATTCGGATAGACTTAAGCATCGCTACGATTGAGAAAATCTCATCGTAGTCAACACCTTGAACTTTGTCAAAAACCTTTTTCGACAAGTCTAGCTTTGTAGATAGTAACACTACTATCAGCGTCCGTCTTCCTCTTGAAGATACATTTATTTTCTGGCTTGCCGATCATCGGGCAAGTCAACCAAAGTCCACACTTTGTTCTCATACATGGATCCCATCTCAGATTTCATGGCCTCAAGCCATTTCTCGAAATCTGGGCTCATCATTGCTTCCTCATAGTTCGTAGGTTCGTCATGGTCAAGTAACATGAACTCCAGAATAGGATTACCGTACCACTCTGGTGTGGAACGTACTCTGGTTGACCTACGAGGTTCGCTAGTAACTTGATCCGAAGCTTCATGATCATCATCATTAACTTCCTCACTAATTGGTGTAAGCATCACTTGAACCGATTTCAGTGAAGAAATACTTTCCAATTCGGGAGAAGGTACAATTACCTCATCAAGTTCTACCTTCCTCCCACTCACTTCTTTCGAGAGAAACTCCTTCTCTAGAAAGGATTCATTCTTAGCAACGAATATCTTGCCTTCGGATCTGTGATAGAAGGTGTACCCAACAATTAATTTTGTGTATCCTATGAAGACGCACTTCTTCGATTTGGGTTTGAGCTTATCAGGATGAAACTTTTTCACATAAGCATCGCAACCCCAAACTTTAAGAAACGACAGCTTAGGTTTCTTGCCAAACCATAGTTCATACGGTGTCATCTCAACGGATTTAGACGGTGCCCTATTTAACGTGAATGTAGCTGTCTCTAATGCATAACCCCAAAACGATAATGGTAAATCGGTAAGAGACATTGTAGATTGCACTATATCCAATAAAGTACGGTTATGACGTTCGGGCACACCATTATGCTGTGGTGTTCCAGGTGGCATGAGTTTGTGAAACTATTCCACATTGTTTTAATTGAAGACCAAACTCGTAACTCAAATATTCGTCTCCGCGATCAGATCGTAGAAACTTTATTTTCTTGTTACGATGATTTTCCACTTCACTCTGAAATTCTTTGAACTTTTCAAATGTTTCAGACTTATGTTTCATCAAGTAGATATACCCATATCTGCTCAAATCATCTGTGAAGGTCAGAAAATAATGATACCCGCCGCGAGCCTCAACACTCATCGGACCGCATACATCAGTATGTATTATTTCCAACAAGTCTGTTGCTCGCTCCATTGTTCCGGAGAACGGAGTCTTAGTCATCTTGCCCATGAGGCATGGTTCGCAAGCATCAAGTGATTTATAATCAAGTGATTCCAAAAGCCCATCAGCATGGAGTTTCTTCATGCGCTTTACACCAATATGACCTAAACGGTAGTGCCACAAATATGTTGCACTATCATTACCAACTTTGCATCTTTTGGCATCACTATTATGAATATGTGTATTATTACAATCGAGATCCAACAAACTATTTTCATTGGGTGTATGACCATCGAAGGTTTTATTCATGTAAACAGAACAACAATTATTCTCTAACTTTAAATGAATAACCGTATTGCAATAAACATGATCAAATCATATTCATGCTCAATGCAAACACCAAATAACATTTATTTTAGGTTCAACACTAATCCCGAAGGTAAAAGGAGTGTGCGATGGTGATCTTATCGACCTTGGAATCATTTCCAACACACATCGTCACCTCGCCCTTAACTAGTCTCTATTTATTTTGCAACTCCCGTTTTGACTTACTACTCTTAGCAACTGAACCAGTATCAAATACCGAGGTGTTGCTATAAACACTAGTAAAGTACACATCAATAACATGTATATCCAATATACCTTTGTTTACTTTGCCATCCTTCTTATCCGCCAAGTATCTAGGGCAGTTCCACTTCCAGTGACCATTTCCTTTGCAGTAGAAGTACTCAGTTTCAGGCTTGAGTCTAGCTTTGGGTTTCTCCACGGGAGTGACAACTTATTTGTCATTCTTCTTGAAGTTCCCTTTCTATTCTTTTGCCCTTTTTCTTGAAACTAGTGGTCTTGTAAACCATCAACACTTGATGCTCTTTCTTGATTTCTACCTTCGCCAATTTCAACATCGCGAAGAGCTCGGGAATTACTTTCGTCATCCCTTGCATATTATAGTTCATCACGAAGTTCTAGTAACTTGGTGATAGTGACTAGAGAACTTTGTCAATTACTATCTTATCTGGAAGATTAACTCCCACTTGATTCAAGCAATTGTAGTACCCAGACAATCTGAGCACATGCTCACTGGTTGAGCCATTCTCCTCCATTTTGTAGGCAAAGTACTGTCAGAGGTCTCATACCTCTCGACACGGGCATGAGTATGAAATACCAATTTCAACTCTTGGAACATCTTATATGCTCCATGCCGTTCAAAACATTTTTGAAGTCCCGGTTCTAAGCCGTAAAGTATGGTGCACTAAACTATCAAGTAGTCATCATACCGAGCTTTGTCAAACGTTCATAACGTCTGTATCTTCTCCTGCAATAGGTATGCCATCTAGCGGTGCATCAAGGACATAATTCTTCTGTGTAGCAATGAGGATAATTCTCAGATCACGGACCAAGTCCGCATCATTACTACTATCATCTTTCAACTTAGTTTTCTCTAGGAACATATCATAAATAAAACGGGGAAGCTATTTGCGAGCCATTGATCTACAACATAGATATGCAAATACTATCAGGACTAAGTTCATGATAAATTAAAGTTCAATTTAATCATATTACTTAAGAACTCCCACTTAGATAGACATCCCTCTAGTCATCTAAATGATCACGTGATCCAAATCAACTAAACCATGTCCGATCATCACTTGAGATGGAGTAGTTTTCAATGGTGAACATCACTATGTTGATCATATCTACTATATGATTCACGCCCGATCTTTCGGTCTCCAGTGTTCCGAGGACATATCTGCATATGCTAGGCTCGTCAAGTTTAACCCGAGTATTCTGCGTGTGCAAAACTGGCTTGCACCCGTTGTATGTGAACGTAGAGCTTATCACACCTGATCATCACGTGGTGTCTCAGCACGAAGAACTGTCGCAACGGTGCATACTCAGGGAGAACACTTATACCTTGAAATTTTAGTAAGGGATCATCTTATAAAGCTACCGCCGAACTAAGCAAAATAAGATGTATAAAAGATAAACATCATATGCAATCAAAATATGTGACATGATATGGCCATCATCATCTTGTGCCTTTGATCTCCATCTCCAAAGTACCGTCATGATCTCCATCGTCATCGGCATGACACCATGATCTCCATCATCTTGATCTCTATCAACATGTCGTCATATGGTCGTCTCGCCAACTATTGCTTGCTATCGCATAGCGATAAAGTAAAGCAATTACATGGTGCTTGCATCTTATGCAATAAAGAGACAACCATAAGGCTCCTGCCAGTTGCCGATAACTTCAACAAAACATGATCATCTCATACAACAATTTATATCTCATCACGTTTTGACCATATCACATCACAACATGCCCTGCAAAAACAAGTTAGACGTCCTCTACTTTGTTGTTGCAAGTTTTACGTGGCTGCTGCGGGCTGAGCAAGAACCGTTCTTACCTACGCATCAAAACCACAACGATTTTTCGACAAGTATGTGTTGTTTTAACCTTCAACAAGGACCGGGCGTAGCCACACTCGATTCAACTAAAGTTGGAGAAACTGACACCCGCCAGCCACCTGTGTACAAAGCACGTCGGTAGAACCAGTCTCGCGTAAGCGTACGCGTAATGTCGGTCCGAGCCGCTTCATCCAACAATACCGCCGAATCAAAGTATGACATGCTGGTAAGCAGTATGACTATTATCGCCCACAACTCTTTGTGTTCTACTCGTGCATATAACATCTACGCATAAACCTGGCTCTGATGCCACTGTTGGGGAACGTAGTAATTTCAAAAAAATTCCTACGCACACGCAAGATCATGGTGATGCACAAGAACGAGAGGGGAGAGTGTTGTCCACGTACCCTCGTAGACCGAAAGCGGAAGCGTTATGACAACACGGTTGATGTAGTCGTACGTCTTCACGATCGACCGATCCTAGTACCGAACGTACGGCACCTCCGCGATCTGCGCACGTTCGGCTTAGTGACGTCCCACGAACTCACGATCCAGTAGAGCTTCGAGGGAGAGCTTCGTCAGCACGACAGCGTGATGACAGTGATGATGAAGCTACTAGCGTAGGGCTTCTCCTAAGCACTACGACGATATGACCGAGGTGGATTATGGTGGAGGGGGGCACCGCACACGTCTAAAAGATCAATGATCAACTTGTGTGTCTATGGGGTGCCCCATCCCTGGTATATAAAGGAGTGGAGGAGGGGGAGGAGGCCGGCCTCCTAGGTGCGCCCCAAGGGGAGTCCTGCTCCCACTGGGAGTAGGATTCCCCCCTTCCCTAGTTGGATTAGGAGAGAAGGAAGGGGGAGGAAGGAGGAAGGAAAGGGGGGCCGGCCCCCTTCCCAATTCGGATTGGGCTTGGGGGGGGGGGCTCCCCCTCCTTTTCTCCCTTCTCCTCTCTCCCACTATGGCCCAATAAGGCCCGTATACCTCCCGGGCGGTTCCGGTAACCTCCCGGTGCTTCGGTATATGCCCGATCTCACCCGGAACCATTCCGATGTCCAAATATAGTCGTCCAATATATTGATCTTTATGTCTCGACCATTTCAAGACTCCTCGTCATGTCCGTGATCATACCCGGGACTCCGAACTACCTTTGGTACATCAAAACACATAAACTCATAATACCAATCGTCACCGAACTTTAAGCGTGCGGACCCTACGGGTTCGAGAACTATGTAGACATGACCGAGACTCATCTCCGGTCAATAACCAATAGCGGATCCTGGATGCTCATATTGGTTCCTACATATTCTACGAAGATCTTTATCGGTCAAACCGCATAACAACATACGTTGTTCCCTTTGTCATCGGTATGTTACTTGCCCGAGATTCGATCGTCGGTATCTCAATACCTAGTTCAATCTCATTACCGGCAAGTCTCTTTACTCGTTCCGTAATGCATCATCTCGCAACTAACTCATTAGTCACATTGCTTGCAAGGCTTATAGTGATGTGCATTACCGAGAGGGCCCAGAGATACCTCTCGGACAATCGGAGTGACAAATCCTAATCTCGATCGATGCCAACTCAACAAGTACCATCGGAGACACCGGTAGAGCACCTTTATAATCCCAGTTATGTTGTCACATTTGGTAGCACACAAAGTGTTCCTCCGGTATTCGGGAGTTGCATAATCTCATAGTCATAGGAACATGTATAAGTCATGAAGAAAGCAATAGCAATATACTAAACAATCAAATGCTAAGCTAACGGAATGGGTCAAGTCAATCACATCATTCTCTAATGATGTGATCCCGTTAATCAAATGACAACTCATGTCTATGGCTAGGAAACTTAACCATCATTGATTTCAACGAGCTAGTCAAGTAGAGGCATGCTAGTGACACTCTGTTTGTCTATGTATTCACACATGTACTAAGTTTCCGGTTAATACAATTCTAGCATGAATAATAAACATTTATCATGATATAAGAAAATATAAATCACAACTTTATTATTGCCTCTAGGGCATATTTCCTTCAAAAAGTTCTAGAAATATGCCCTGATACGTGCAAATAGCATGGTAATTTACGCACCAGACACCCGATAACTTACATACAACACATTTTGATAACTTTTTATCCATGTGAAAACGTTACTGATACATGTCCGGGTAACTTTTTTTGTCGAAACATACCCCGGTGTGAAGTTACCACTTCCCCATGCTAAAGTTATCATGCTTCTCATGGTATATCATTAACCTTCTCATATTATAGTTCTCATGCTTATCATAGTATAGTTATCATGTTGCTCAAGGCATAGTTATCACGCTGGTCATGCCAAAGTTACCAAGCCAAAAAAAATTATTATCGCTGGTATGACAGAAAAAATAAAGGTTCAAATAACCTTGTTTATATACAATAGACAACAACTAAAGGTGGCTTAGTTGGTTACTGGACTCAAAGTCTAATGTCCTTTTATTTTTGCGACACCTCATAAAGAACATTCGGTTTGCCATATTTAAAAATCTGACATTAAATTTGTAATGAGACTTTTTTAGGTTGTAAGATCAACTCCAAGAAGCGACCCAAATGGTCCGCGCGTGTCCGTTTGCATCGGGTGGACCAAAACATCAACCCAACACGCCGACCCAAACCCAAACAGCGTCCGTTCAGTGTTGGTCTGGACGCATTTCAGACCCAAATTTGCACCCGGTTTGCGTCCACACGGACATGAGACGGACGCACCCGCGTCCGCTCGGTGTTCGCTGTGGTCCCACCTATCGGTCGTCCAACCACCACCCGTAGTCATAATAAATGTGGCCACCTAACTTGGGCCCGCATGGTAGCATGTCTGCATGTGGAAACATCTAGTGTGTCATTGCTTTTAGATGCAAGCGTGCGACAGAGGGGGGGAGGGATCATCCACTTCTCTCCCGTCCACATCTGGCCACGCGTGCTCTCTCTCCGGCGACCAAAAAACCTTAGCTCTCCATGGGGTTTTTCGGCAAGAACAAGGGCAAGCTCATCCCCGGCGCCAGCTCTTCCCGCGCACCTCCTCCTCCACCTCCGCCGGCTCCTTCACGGGAGCGGCTGTACATTCCGGTGCACCAGACACGTTGGCACTGGCAGTACTGCCGGCCGCTGCCGTACTCGGGGAGGCGCAAAGTTTTTTTGTTTATTTTAAGTTTTATTAATGTTTAAGTGGACTTTGGCCAGTCATTTAATGTTTAGTTATGTTAATTTGGACATGAGTTTTTTCTTTTTATATAAATTGGCGCACACAAAAATGTGTCGGGCCAGCGATGTGCTGACCAAAACAAAAAAGCGGACACAACTGTCTGTCGGGCTGACCCAAACAAACAAAAAGAGGATAAAATGCGCGCCTGTTTGGATCGGCGCGTTGGAGTTGCTCTAAGAGCATCACGACTGGACTTAGCAAATCCGGTCCCCTAAACGTCCGCAGATGTGTCTGTGTGCATCCCTAAACATCATTGAATGGCCCTCAAATGTCTTGTCGGATGACCACTTTCCTCATCAAACCCTCAAATCCATGCGCGTCGATCATATAGCACAAATTCATCACATTTAACAATGCAACAAAACATAAAATAAATAAATCACAATTTAATGATCTAGACATGCCAAAATGAAATTCATCGTCCGGGCCATGGCTGGTCAACGTGATGAATCACTCGTCGAAAGCCATCTTTGCCGTGTCCGCTGCTTCGACCGCCTCGTACTTCTTATGCAAGTTGATCTTCTTCTTATTCCCCTCAGGCCACATCCTGCCTTCCAAAACAAAGAGGCTTGTGTCTGTCAATATTATCCTTGAACCCTTCGTGTCTTGGGCAAGTTGGAACCTCCTTCTTATCCTCTATTGATCCAAAAGTCCAGGCCTTCTCGAGTCCTCATCCAATCAATTGATTGTTGGGAGCTTGAGCTATCATTTTTCTTCAACCTCTCATTGCCGGTTTTGAGGTCTTGCACAAGTTGTATCCACTTTGGTTTGCCATTCAATTTCATCCAATAATGACTAAAACCGAATGGCTTCTTCTCAGTTTGTTGGTATAAAATAGCCGCCAATACCATCTATCAAACAATAAGTAATCATGCGAATGTGACATAAAAGAGTAGCAATACAAATTATGATAAGACAAAGCAATACAACTTGCGTGACTTGCGACTCCAATCCCAATTTGATTCCGACCAAGCACAGAAGTATAGTGGCCGACGAACTTGTTCAAGTTGTCTTGGATGGTGGACCATATATGTTGGAGAGTGGGCATATTGTGGGTGGTATTGATATGATGCAACTCCACAGATTCCTTTTGCTCCGTGCCACATATAAGGTCTATGCTTGCATTCAACCAATAAAAATTCCTAAAATGTTGTGAATGATGGGCCTCTTGCCTTAGGTATCTCTAACGTTGTTTTCTTACTAGTGCGCGATGTTCCTCCAATATTGAATGTAGGACAATTAGTATCCCCCAGTCATATTCCATAGGGTCCGTAGACTCTTGACCCTCATTGGTCATGTTGGACATGGAATTGTCCTAAAATGATAATGATTCCAAATAAACTAACGACACAGACATATGCAACTGATCGATCCAATGACATATGCAACAAATTTATCCAATGAGACAATGAATAACGAACGAACCGATACAAAATGGAGCAAAAATGTATCGTCGTGTCATGACACTCCGTCGAGCAGGATCTGGGCAGACCCGACGGTGGCACTGCCCATGCTTGACCTCACCCGTTGGAGTTGCGGCGAGTCGCACACCGTCTTCGGCCCTTTCGATTGCGTAAATCCATCTGGAATCTCCTATTGGGACGTTGGATCGTCGTTAGCCGCAGGCGATGTGGATGATAGCTTCCTTGTCGCCGACAGGGCCTACACGCACGGGATGGTTAGACACAACGGAGGGGACACATCCTCCTCGAAGTCCACCTACTTGGGCGAAACATCCTTTGTTGTTGCTTCCCGCTTGTTCCACTTCCTTTGCCTCTCCCTCCGGGCGATTTTCTCCGCCTTGCAGCTCATCCCCATGGATGAGATCTCACGAACGACGCCGAGGAATCATCTGTGCCGGCGATGGGGGACGGAGTACCCGATGAGAACATATATGGCAGCAGACGGCATCGGCGATGCGGATGGGGAGCAAGGGTGGAGGACGGTGACGGCTCGGATGCGGGAAATGGGAGACATACACGGGAGGAGGATGGTTGATTTGATGAGCTTGGTCAATTTGTGGAATTTGAGGTGGGTCTGGTCTGTCACATATGGGTTGACTATGAGGGGTGTCGATCAACCTAGATGTATAGGTCCAGTTTGAGGAGCCCGTCTGGGTCACGATTTTGTGACCAATCATTGATCGGGCCACCTACCCGGACGTATAGGGGACGTTTGAGGAGCCCGTTTGTAGATGCACTAAAATGGTCTGGGTTACAATTATTGTTTCATTTGCCCATGACTTGTGGGATTGTTGTTTGTGAAAGATAAGGAGGAGGATGATATGAAAAAAGTGGTATGTCACTGCTTCAGGCGGGGACACAAATATCATTTTCGCCCTTGCTTGCAACAACAACAAAAAACTTCCTCCTGTGCCGCTTCCCGCGAGCGCCACGAGAGGCTTCTAGGCACTGCCTCCGCTAGGCCTCTCCCTCCACCTCCTTGCACATTGTCGTCGGGAGGTGCAGCTACATGAAGCCCCTGTGACCTCGGTGGTAGCGAGTCCTCCCGCATGGTGGTTTGGGCGGCATGGCGCGGACCCTCTGTGTGGGAGCTGGGCTTGACAAGTCTTTCGGCGGCACGAGAGCACGGGTCTTGTAGTGCTGCAGCTGGGTGGTGGTGGTGAGGATCTGCGGCGCAGGGGCGCGGGACGTGACCCATTGTGGTTGCGTTGGCCAGGCGACGTGCGTGGTTGATCTAGGCTGGTGATGATGGATGACGATGAGCAAGTCCAAGGGGCCGTCCTAATCGGTGCTGGCTTGGACCTTCGTGGCTTTCATCCCCATTCCCTCCCACCCATTGGTGATGTCGGCTCGATGAGGGGTCTTCTCCAACACCTAACCGGGCTTGAGCGAGCCGCTGCAGGAGGGTTGGTCACCTCCCATGCTTTGAGCGCGGGCGAGGGGTGTGGATCTACTGTCACGTTAATCGCTTCTGTCGATGGTCGTGCGCTATTAGGATGCTCTCCGCTTTCCTGGGCAGGCATGAGCCTTCGGTCTATCTAGGGGTGGGGAAGAAGTGACATTCCCATCATTCCTTAGGTAGTTGATGGTTGTAGGCTTTGGACGATGACTGACTCAGGGCCATGGATGTCGGGGTGATGGCCCTGGATGGCGAGTTTGATGGTTGGCTCTTCGGCGACCAATGTTGAGGCATATGTTCGCGGTGTGATTTGGCCATATGGGTGGCAAGGTGCGGTGGCGGGTGGTCCTAGCAAAGCAGTCTAGGTGGCGGTTGCTTACCCCGTCCCGTTCCTTCAGGGTGATCTCTCCATCATGGTGGGTTTGTGCATGTTCCCACGATGTGGGGGTAGGAGGGGCAGAGCGAAAGTTTGCACATTGATGCCAGTGGTGATGCCCCCCTCCTATACTTAGTGTAAAGACCTTTGTCAGTTTCGGCAAATTCAGCGGCGGTGGCGATTTGCATTGTAACCCGCTTGTGGTCTTTGTCGATGAGTGTGCATGTATATTGGTCGTGACGATGTGTCTCGTGCTTCTTCTTGACGGCATGCGGTAGGCGCTTAGTAGTGCACCTTTGTGCTTTTTCAGTGTTCTTAGTGGGCTTTGTCGTGCTTTTCATTTTTACCAGCTTCTAGGCATTTTTCTCAATACCATATATTGCATGGTTATGTGACTTTATTAATATAAGAAAGTAGGGAGAAATATTTTTAAAAAATTGTGTGAGGACCGTTTTCTATTGCTTGGATCGATGGATGATGCTTTTCTTCGCTTAGCTACAAATAACATGTTTTTGCAAATACCGGAAGAGAGATGGTCGTCAAGTATATTGAGTTGTTATTTTTTTAAAGGGCTAAAGACTTCTCGTATTCATCTATTAAGAAAGATTTTAGAAAAAAAATGGCGTCCGAGGGCGAGAACCGGTCTCACTAAAGCCTACTCTCTCGGTATTACTTTACACAAATGGACTGAGCCCGCAAGCCCCTAATTCTTCGCCTCACAACGTATCCTGGACATGGCTATGGACGACGGCACAAACTTGTTGTTGAAGATCCTCACATTCCGCTCATTCCAAAGCTCCCACGCCACTAGCATGATAAGAGAAGCCATGGCCTTCCGACGGCCAAGCCCGTCATGAACGATGGCAAACCACTATGATTCGACATTCTGGAACCCTTTCCATGCATTTGGATTAAACCCTTGAAGTTGTAGCCAGTCTTGGACCGAACCCCACACCCTCCTGGAGAATCTGCATTCAAATAGGATGTGTGCAGCCGACTCAGGCAGCTAGTTGCAGGGTGGGCAGTTCCACCAATTTGGCCATCCACGCCTCACCAGACGATCATCCGTACAAACGCGGTTTTGCACAATTAACCAGGCAAAAAACTTGCACTTCGGCGGTGCCCAAATTTTCCATATCGTGCCCTTGAAGCTCATTGCCGTAGTGGTAAGAAATTGCCCCTTATTGGTCGATGCCACCGAGTAGCGACCTGAGGTGGTTAGCTTGCAAGTGATGGAGCCTGGGCGGTCATCGTGGAGGGTCTGCTGGGACACCTTGGTCCAGAGAGTGAAGAAATTCTGAATGTGCGCCACATGAGCCCATTAGACATGTTTACCTTATCAACCCAAGCGTCATTTGGCATGCCTTTCTCATGCACCATTTCTTGCTTCTGAATATATCGTAGATAAGAGGTGCAATGTGCTTTAGCCTCATTCCATCTAACCATGCCGACTCCCAGAAGCTCGCTTTTCTGCCATCACCAATGGTGACCTTCATGAGCATGTGGAACAAATCCATGCCCACAGAATCGCACGGGCTCCTGGTGCCCACCCAAGTTCTGTCCGGCGCTTCCCATTCAAGCCCTGGCCAACAGAGGTGAAGGGGCGGGGAAACTTCTGTAGGTTCAAAATCCCGAGGCCTCCAAGGTTTAAAGGCCTACACACCAACACTATAAAAAAAGACACATCCGTGACATTTTGGGCCGAACGATTTTTTTTCTATCATACATATGACACTTCTATGACGATAATTGTGACAAAACTCAGTATCATCATAGATGTGGTGGGCTCCTACTTCTATGACAAAAAATCATGATAGAAAATGGGCTTTTCGTCCTGGGCGGGCCGAAGACGCAGCTGCATGACATTCTTTGGGCCGTCCATGACGGAAAAAATCGTGGTAGAAGCGAGGGCGAGGAAAATTTCGGGGAGTTCCCGGTTACGGTGGGAGGTCGGGGGCCGAGCGATGCGCGTTTCTCTCGTACACGTACGCGTGTGTGTGCGAGGCATTGGCTCTAACTGAACCCGAGTGAGGCGTTGGGCTCTAACTGAACCCAAGCGATTGCACTACAGGCTACGCGTTACTGAATCCGAGTGATCGATCGATGGCTGTTAACTGAACCCGATCGAGCGATTCCTTCGCTACTGCTGCTAACTGAAGCCGATCGATGCTGCCTCTGGGATGAACAGTGAGCGTTGCGGGGGGAGGGGGGTTTGGATGAATAGTGAGCGGTGGCGTTGCCTCTGGATGAACAAGACCCCGTGGTGTGGTGGAGGGCTGGATGAACAGTAGACGGTGGAGGGGTGCCCGTGGAGGGGTGGTTGAACAGGACCCCGTGGTGTGGAGGGCTGGATGAACAGTAGACGGTGGAGGGGTGCCCGTGGAGGGGTGGTTGAACAGTAGCCGGTGGAGTAGCACGCGGTGGAGGCTGGATGAACAGGAGCCCGCGGAGGCTGGAGGAGGTCGACGGTAGCCCGTGGAGGCTGGAGGAGGTCGACGGTGGAGATGAACAATATCCCGTGGAGTCCCGTTTTGCGGTACGCCACACCCCTCCCGATGAACAGGACCCCCGTTTCGACCGTAGGAGGTCCGTTTCG